>NC_054410.1:5702725-6005755 GCF_017976425.1 Toxotes jaculatrix | reverse complement strand
TTCAACTCTCTTTGTAGAAGACTGTATTAAACTGGCGGCTCTCTCTATTTTCTAAAACAATATCTGATGTGATGAACACGTACTTGTCTAGTCCTCAAATATAAGATAAGCCCTGTTTTTTCTAACCTAATTTCCAGCACAAATCGTCCCATATTCAGGCCAGTATAGGAAAATCAATACCACTGTCACGCTTGTCCATCCAGCATGTGGCTGGAGTCTGGAGACTGTTAGGAGAGCACAGCGTAAAGACTGGAAACAGGAGCAACAGCTTGGCTATTTCCAAAGGTTTTTGAACAGATTAAATAAACAAGATGTTGAGCTAAGCTAACCTTTTGCTTCATATTTAGGAAACAGATGAGAGTGGTGTTAAAGTTCTCATTTAACTCTCCGTAAGAATGAATGGATGACACAGACTCACAGACAAAGTGTACATAAGGATACATATAGTGATATGGTGTCACTCAGTTTCCAGTCTTTATGTCTAGCTACATATAACATGCATACATTAGAGTGATATTGACCTTCTTATTATGTAACTCTGAGCAAAAAAGCTAGTAAGTATTTTTTCTATAAAATGTCAGACTGTTCCTTTAAGTTACTTTTTTTTTCCCCCTACAGGTCATTTGCCATGTGTCTACAAGATTGTGCATTGAGAGAGTTGGCGTCTCCGCTCCTCATCTGTGGACCCCTGAGAGATGTGCTCTCCAGCCCCAATAATCAACCCAAGACACAAGGGGAGATGTTTTCTCTCTGCCGCTCAGTGGGAACAGAAAAGCGCAGTGGGAAGGTAAGGGGAGAGGGGGGGGAGTCAGCTGAAGACAGGAATTCTCTGAGACGTGCTTGGCCCCCACCTCCACAGGCCTTCCCGGGCCAAGTTAGCCGTTAAATCCCCCTTTCTTCTTACTGATGACCCGTGAGTGATGTGGGGGAGGGGTCACAGGGTCAGCGCAGAGTGTGGGGAGGACGGGGAGTGGGGGGGATGCTGACGATGATGGTGATGATGATGGTGATGAAGGCGGCAGCAGAGCGAGGGGGTGTAAAAAAGAAGATGGGGTTAAGCCAGACGAGAAGGCGCACTTGTCTTTCCACTCATGTAATCCCTCCAATTTGGATTATTAAATCTAAATCTGTGCTCCGGATTCATCTGAGTCCACATTGCTCACAAATTACTCCCAGGTGTGTGAAGACCCTGCTGCACATGGAGATGAGAACACGATTCTACTTTAAGGTGCAATCACACACTATTGTACAGCCTGAAGACTCTGAAGTACTAAGTTATGAATAATGAGTTAGACATTGTCGCTGCCGGGTGAAACTCATATCGCTCCAGTTATTTATATATATATATATTTTTGTCCTCCCCAGGGAATTAAGAAACTTTGAGGTTGGGCTGAGTTTCTGAAACCTTTTAGATGAAGTGAAAAAAGAAAGAGTTACATAAACTGGTGCGCTTGTCAATCAGTCGTCAGGCAGCTAATCCTTTTTTTTACGCCTGAAAAGGTGACCGCATCAGAACTTACTGCTGGTGTTACCACTGTGGTAGTTCTCACTGGGCACAGCAAATCAAAAGGAGTCTTGTGAAAGTGAGAAATGAGAAAAGGACAAAACTAAAGTGAAAACGAGTGGGAGTAATAATGGTTTTCAGTACCTTCTCCAAAGGCTGCAGGAGTTAATATTTTATCATTTCTCTTTTGATCAACCTTCATGACTACATACTTTTCACATACATGCCATTTGATCTATTGTTGATATAAAATTACATTCATTGTCTACAGTCACCAATTTGCTGCGACTACTTAAGAACCATAGTCGCAAGCACTAAAGGTAATGTTATATTACATTGTCATTACTTGAGAGAAACAATAAATATGACAGAGGAGTGAATTAGACTTCAAGCTCAGCCTTGTTTTGATCTGAACACTAAAATCCACCCTTTGACTTCCTGCCCCTGTGTTGGGCTCGTATGATCCAGGGATTGGCACACCTCAGCCAATCAAATCAGTGCCAAGGTGAAATGTGGCACACCCAGATCGTACTCTGGTACTTACTGAGATGACTATCTGTTCTTAGAGCTTGTTTAGCACCTGAGCTAACTTCCAGGTATTCTTGTTGTTTAGATGTCTCCTTTTTTTTTTTCTTCTAAAAATATCGTGTTGTATTGTATCGTTCTTTTCCTCATCTGGGTCACACAAGGCTAGCTAGAAGAGATCCATTAATAATTTCCATTTCACCCAGCTTTGTCTTAAATAAAGTGCACGTGGTTCTTTGGAAGGGGACAATTTGTGTATTGGGCTGTAGTTGCGAAGAAGAGGTCAACAAAAGCTTTGTGTCTTATGTTACAAAGGCTTTTGGTTTATCCAAGTGTTGGCAAACCCCCACTTTGCTCTGTTGGTAAATCCTCCGCCACACTTGATTTCTTTTATCGTGAACGCTGCGATCAGTATCGTTGTGGTAAATAAACAAGGATGCCAACTGTTGAATCATAAGGCCATAACCATAGGGCAATTAAACAACAACAATTCAGCTGGTTTTATTGAAGATACCACACTTCCATGCCCGTTGTTGTGGTGAACTGCTCTAGCGGAAACACACAAAGTAGATATTTCCAATTTGTAATTACACACAAAGGGAAAAAAAAACACAAGTTGACCACATTTTTCCAGATTTTTCCACATTTCCTTTCGGTGCCAAATTAAAACGGTACCTAGATTAATTTGCATCAAGCGTTTTGCCTGAAGCTCTCCCTGAGGTAACGCTGAAACGATGCCAGGCGACACATTCCAGTGTCAGTGGCATGAGCAATGGCTGAGAACTGAATACAGTGTAAAGACAGAGACACAAGACAGCGAGAGAACTGGGGGAAGAAAAAGATGAAGGGGACAGAGAAGTCTTGTACACAGCGGGGTGTTTCATATTTTAGGGCCCTGTTGAATTGAGCCCAGTGTCTTGAGTGCTAACGCAGCACCGCCGGGGTCAAAACTTCTCCACTGTGATCGAGGGAGCGTGAAATCTGGACGAGTTCACCCGTATCTCCCAAACCCTGCCATTGTCTAAACAGAGAGGTGGTTGTGGGGGTGTTTGAGTGTGTGTGTGTGTGTGTATGTTGTGTGTTTCTCAGATTTTCAAAGGAGGCCACAGGAGACTTAAAGATGATTTAGATGTAGAAGTAATGCTCTCTCTCTCTCTCTCTCTCTCTCTCTCTCTCTCTCTCTCTGCCATCACTTCCACTAAGTTAGTTATTTGGTGGAAACTTTATTGTCATCACAGCACACATTAAAAAGCCAAACATATAGTTTCTTGGCTGATTCATTAAAGTTTATCTCACAGTAAACAGTAATAGCAACATGTTTTGGTTTTGACTGAAGTGTCTGTGTCTTCGAATTCACACGGTCTCATCTCTCCTCTATCTGTGCTTTATCTTGCACACTTTCTTCAGTGCCACTTGTCATGTCCTGTATGTCTTTTTCCGACCACATCACACTAGCTGGCCACGGCGCGCGGTACCCAATGCGTCATGGCTACCCTGGTCCTTCTTCACATCTTCCAGCAAAAGTTTTCTGAAAGTCCGGCTCCCCAGTGGTGGGTTTGGAAACCGACATTTTTGGCGATCACTCTCTGCCTCTCAGAGATGTTCTCCATTTGTGGTTTGACCTTTTAAGGTGTGCTGACACGTCTTCTTCAACCACAGACAAACGAAAGGCCAGAACCTGAAACTAGTGATGTGTGGGAGTCCCATTGCAATGGAGCACGGGTCGATAGACAAAGATAGTGACTGTGTTTTTGTCCTCTTACATGCCGTATAATGTCAAACAGTACAAGTATCAATGATGAATAGCTGAACTAGTAAGTAACTGAATGATAAAGCACATGTGTATGTTTTATAACAATTAGAATTCAAAAATTGAAAGGGCCAAAGTAGTTTTTTGGGTTTTTTTTTTTTTTTAACAAAATAAGTGTAACTTATTTAGCTTTTGTTCTTTTTGCTGCAATTTCAGATTCATTTCTTGTCCCCTTAAGGCTGCCGTAGATGTCTTGTAGGCCACTGTAGGTGAATCTGTGGCTAAGAGATTCTTCACAGAGTTTGTTGACCCAGAAAAATGGAGCAGATTTTTTTTTTTTATCAGAAAACCACTAAGCATGCATCTAAAACCCAGAAGAAAATTTTGGCACTACACAACCGTCAGTGGAACAAAATGTCGACCTACACCCACAGAAACCACTGCATTAACAAAAACAAGACAAATAAAAACCAGTACCGGCAGTAGTCAGAACAAATAAATGTAGATTTTATTTGCTACAGTAAACACTGAACATATAATAAAAAATCAGGCTATGAAACATAATTTGATAGCCTGAACAGTGTTGTTCAGGCTCATTGTTCATTCATTACCCCACATATGTATATAGATATATATAGATATAGATATTCATGACTCACCAGCCGGACAGTCAATGACATTTACACCACAACAACAATGAAACTGTGTTGTTGTATTTTTAGGAATTTCCTTTAACCTTTAATAATACTTATTCAACAAGGAAGTGTAGAAGTGTTCAGGATGTGTAGAAAAAAGTTACATTTTTACTACGTACATATTTTACGTTTGGGAGTTTAAGGACTCTTAAGAGCATAGTTTAATATTTTGGGCAGTATGCTTATTTGCTCAGTCACAGGGAGTTAGATGAGATTTATACCACTTTCATATTTGTCCAGTCAGTATGAAGCTGAAACCAACAGCTGCTAAACCACCAGTTGTCATTTTTACATTAGGGTTTTTGTATGAGTTGGAAAAACAAAATATAACATGTTCATAAGTGGACTTCAGAGGTTCTGGTGGACCTATTTTTTTTTCCCCCTTTGGACAGAGCCAGGCTAGCTGTTTCCCCCTGTTTCCACTCCTTATGCTAAGCCAAACAAACCAGATGCTGGCTGTAGCTTCATATTTACAGTACAGACTTGGAGCAGAATCAATCTTCTCATCTCTTGATAAGAAAGCAAATAAGTGTATTTCCCAAAATGTCAAACTTTTCCTGGAAGACTATCAGTCTAGATGATCTTGTATGATAACTGTTAAACACAGGAGAGAGCATTTTACATGAGTAGACGAGAAGTTTACTAAGAATGATATTAAATATGAAAAGATACAGTATATATGAATCTTTATACACAAATCAATATTCTCATCCACAGCATGGTGCTTTGTTAGAGAATGGCCTGGATGCATAACCTGTGTTGGCAAGCTTCTGCCCTGCTGATGTGCCCTTGAGAGAGATGCTGTTCTGTAGCTGAACTTGACCTTAGGCTTTACCAGAGTGTGGAAGCAAAAACTGGAACTTTTCTAAAGGGATTAATGAACAATAATATCATCATCATTTCACGCTGCCATATACTTGATGATTTTATTTCTAGTTTGGTTTGGTTTTTTTTGTGTATACTGTTCTAACTGGACACACATACAAGAGAAGGGTGTCAGAGGAGGTGAAGGTGGGGGAAGATGGGGGCTGGGGGGGCGGGGGGTGGGCCAAGCGATCTGGACAGGGTTACAGTTGAAGGATAATGTGGGTGGATGACAATGGTCCTGCTGAGAAAGGTGTGGGTGGGATGGGAGGGTGGTTGGTGGTTGGTTGAGAGGTTTTGGAGGATGAGGAAGGTGGCGTGGGGGAGGAGGAAGGGTGGTGGTGTTGGTGGAAAGTGTGTGTGTGGGGGGGGGCAGGGTCAGGAGGAGCCTATGGAAATGCAGATTGCCTCTTTGAATTCTATTGCCAGGCTCAGCTTTGATGTAAAGTGAAAAAAGAGGGATTTCATACAGACTAACTTTCACCATGCCTCCCTCCCCTCCCTGTCCTGCCTCCTCCCGCCTTTAGTCCCCCACTGCTTCTCTCTTCTCTGACCCTCACTCTGTCTCTCTTCAACTGACAAAACAGACCCTCGGGCACACTGAGCTGCCTCCTCCAAACTTATCCAGCTCTTTTTGCTCTCCGCTCTTTTTGCACTCCTCCACTCTTTTCTCCTCCATCCCCTCTAGTCTCAAATGTTTTATGAGGAAGGAAATGCACTCTTCTGTCAGCAGAATGGGAAGATCAGGAAAAACAACCCTTATTCAAACTCGGGAATGTTCATGCATTATTCCAAGGTGGTTAGTCCTAGTGCTAACCTTGTATTCACACCAGATAAATAGCTTAAATTAGCTACTTTCGTTGTGTATTCGTAGCATTCGGTTTCCAAGCGAAACCAGATACAAACAAACAGTGTGTTGCTCCTTTTAAATAAGGCTAGAGTTGTACTTTCCACATCCAGAAGTATGCGAGGGTCTGCTAGCATCAGAGTGATGTAAACTTTGGGTGTACATGTGGTTCCAGGTGCCACTATGCTGCAAGGGCACCAGCTGCACATGGTCCGCACCACTGGAAACCAAGTGGACTAATAAGAACGAATACATGCCAATGATATCCGCAGCTATCTGTGTCCGCAAAGGAGTATAACTGAGGCTTAAGCTGAATGAATTTTATTAGTTTTATTTTGATGTAACTGCCTGCATTTGGTGCAACAAAAAAATTAGCTTGTTTACAATAAAACTGTACAGGGAGTGTGGGGACAAATGTCATCCTCCTGATAGGAGCAGCAGTTTTGTCATATTCAGTTGGAGAATGGATTTATTTTCCATGCACCTTAGCATTTTCAAGTCATTCAGTGTCAAAACCCAGAAGTTTGGCAGCAACACACACGCATAGATTTGCTTAGTTGTCTCACTACACACACATAAGCTTCTCATGTGGTTCTTACTGCACTCAAGACCTGTTGATTGGACGCTTAATCCCCGCTGAATTATAAAAGCTGGTATTGTTTTTGATGGACAATATACTGTAACACCCCTCACCCCCATTCCCGATTCCAAACGCTTTCCCTCCTCACTCGTCTCACCCTTTAGCCCTTCCTTTCACCACAGACCTGCATTTGTGATTAGGGAAAAGAAAAGACACGCACAAAAAAAAAAAAGAAAAAGAAAATTGGAGTTAAGGTTTTGAGGTGGTCTGGAAAATGCAGAGTGGGCATATTGAAATACAGATAAAAGAAAAAAAGAGGGTGAATAGTGGGCCACGCAGAATCAGTTCACTAATTAAATCTTTATACCGTCTTTCTGAGGAGAAGCTAATCTGGTGGGTGGGAACTGGCCTGTCCATGCTTATAAAAGAGTTTTCAAAAAACTTTTCTTGTTTCATGCACTCCATTTCTCAGCCCACCCCTGGTTTTCTTTACCCTTAGTGAATTATTTTTTTTCCCCTCTCTGCGTTTGATGGAAGATTGAGAGCGAGGTGGACAATGCAGAGCCTCATTACTGGAACAGGGTCTGAGCAGAGATGTCGCAAGAGAAAGGGAAAGGAAAAAAGTAAATCACACAGCAAGGAGGAGGATTTAGAGTGGGGAGAAATGCGAGGAGTTTTATCTTACATTTGAATGTATGAATGCAGTGGGTGGTAGGTGTGGGGGAGTGGGGTGATGGTTGGAATAACAAAAAAAGGAGAGGAAGTGTGCTGTAAAAGAAGCAGTTAGTGGCCAGTCTCATGTAAGGAGGACACACTGAGACTATACTTTTGTCTTCATCCCAAAGAGACGGAGAAGGAGAAGGGGGTGGAGGAGGAGGAGGAGGGGGGAGCCGATGATCTGAGATCAGATGTTTCCTCCTGATAACAAGCAGCTGTGATGATCACTTCCAGACATACACCAGGTTTTTTTCAGCAGCGAGGCCAGAGGTTGATGTCCACGTGCCCTGACCTCGGCCTCCAGATCCTCCAGACCCCCCCCCCCCCCCTTTCCAGCAGGCCTTTTTGACTCGGCAAGTCAAGTCAGGAGACTGTGAGGCCCAAATGTTATTTGCTAAATTAGATAATTAGATAGATGGAGGCTGTCCACAATATGTAATGGCACTCTGGTTGGTTAACAATGCTGTGGAGTTTTTTGGGGGGGGCGACTGCAGAAGTTGTTTTTCAGTAGATTTGACATTTATGATCACCAGTTCATCCGTTCAAAGAGCCAGATATTCCTCTCAGAAGATGGTGGAGACCAAAATAGGGATAAAAGGAGAGTGAAAATAAATTGGACTTAGATTCATCATCAGTCTCTACTAAAAACGTGAAGTACACAAATGTCAACAGTGTTTGGCTCTACTATATGAGTTTGTAATGGCTGGCCCCACAAGCAGGTCAGTGAGCACAAAGTGAACTTTACTGTACAAACTCACATACTGTACTGTTTAAGCTGACCGGGTACAGCTGAGCTCATTAAAACACTGAAAGAAACCCAGCGAGAGTGAAAACAGAGACAGGTAGAGAGTAAGGGAATGCAAGGAGAGGGAAGAGTTAAGTCCATTTCCTGAGTATAAATTAAAAGCGTCTTGTAATCACATTGCAGGAATGCAGTCGGTGTACACTGTTAAACACTCCCTAAGCCCTGGCTCCACTTCACTCTCTCAGCACTGCACACAAAGGAGCCTTTGTTCTCTCTGCTCTTGAAAAGCAATGCTCAGTCACTCCCTCCCTCCTCCTGCTCTGCCTCTCTGCTCTCTCGCTCTCGTGCTGTTTCTGTCATTCTCTCCTCTCTCAGTCCTATCTGTTTCTTTCATTCATAGCCTTGTTTTTGGCCCTCCACCTCTCCTCCCACTCTGTCTCTATCCCTCTTTCTCCTCTCTTCTGTCTCAACACACAGAGGCTGACTTCTGGCTGCCAAGCTCGTGTATAGCCAGAGGTTGACAGAGAGGCGACGTACGTGTTTTACCCCCAACACAACTGCATAAACTCAATCACAATAATCATCACGTCCTCGGGCAAGTCATGGACTCGGCCTAAACAAATCCACAGCGCCCTCAACATTACCAAAAAAGACGGGATTTCTCAAAGTGCGCTTCCCTCAAGATTTGCTCTGCCCCCACCAACAGCTTTTTCTGGTTAACCACACGTTTACGGTAAGGAACTGGAATGGGCTGCAGAAGGAGGGGATGGGGGGTGAGGGGGGGGACCTGGTCCTCTCAAAGTCCCTCCATCCTGACTGAAAATATTTAGACATCAGACAGATACACAGCACACACCTCGCACAATGGGAGCCCTTGGATGAGGAAACTGTTGTTTTGTTTAGCAGTGAGTTCATATGTGACAAGCCCATAAAATCTCCCAGCTGGAACACGTTTGGCTGGAGAACCCCTCGCAGGCTCCTCCTCCTCCTCCAAATACCTGGCGGCCTTCACCTGCTGACTGATTTTTCTATTATGTCAAAGTAAAGGAAGCGGACACAGGCATGTTTCAGCACCGAAGCACCTTTGTAATGGATTGTATTATTTTCCTTAGAAGAGAGCAACACCCTCTCAGAAATCAAACAAACATCACCCACTTAATTGTCTTGGGGCTAATGCTTATATACTCTAACACAGAAAAGTGAATCACGCACATTTTCTTACTCAGTCATATTTGACCTTTAACGTCAACGTACAGCGTACGTATTTTTATTTTATTGAATTTATTATGCTTAGAGTATATTTTTATTTCCTTTATTTTTATTTTTAGTTATTTTTTTATTTTTTATTACAATGTGATTTATTCTTTATAGATTAAGTGTATATCTTCTCAGAACTTTATTGATCAGTCTCTTCCAATGTGATTACTCATGTGTATAAATAGGAATAAAAAGTGGATTTTGTCTAAGAAGAAAATTATTCCAATTGTTCCTTTATGGGCAACAGTGTATGTGATACAGGTATGGATATGCATATCATACAGGCTTGAATGTGTAAGTGCATGTGCTGTCTTTCCTGATGCTTATGTACATGCTTACTGGGTTTTTTCTTGTTCTATTTTATTACAAATGGCTGAAATCGCTAAGGAATGGATTAAGCAACGTTAAGCCGAGCCAAACTCGATGATGGTGGCCCCAAGATGGTGGTGCGTTTGGCCAACAGTAGTCAATATTCTGGCTCTGACTTTTTGATATGTACTTTTTTGATATTCAGCTTTAGAGACCAGGGACTGGTCGGAGTATGCTGAGGTTGAAACTGTTAATGTAAGGATTTTAACAGCGTGGGAAAGCGGAAGTGATGGAGAAAATTAGAGCAGCAGGAAATAGCAGACATTTACCCGTAGAGGAATAAAAACAGCATGTGAGGAAACAGATCGTCCTTATTGACCTTTTGTCAAAGCGTCATTGAGGGGGACAAGACTTAGCAAATGGTGATTTAGTTTATCTTTATGGCTAGAGTTTACACAATCATACCTACAGCTGGTAAAACATGGTGAATTGAGGGTTATGAACCAAGTAATGACATCATTAATATAATAAATTGAAGTACAAACAAATTTTTCAAATAAGGAGCTACCATTTATCAGTCAGTGTGTCCTGAACCTTTCAGGGTTTCAGGTTTTCATGAGCTTATTTGAAAATCAGACGTGTCATTAAAGTTTGGCTGCCAGTTTTAAACATTAGCCTCTCGTTTCGAAGCTCTGCACATTAAGAGAAGAGTCTGTCACAAACTTGGCAACAAAAGCAGATACCTGTACCTGTATCTCTGAATGTTGTTAGAGAAGCTTCTATAAGGGGAAAACACAGGCACACCCAACTGCACACAATTTCCAATTTAAACACACTGCAACGAAGTGTCGAAACCTGATGTGCAGTTTCCATAAGTAAATGAATTGCTTTTGAGATAAAGCACCTGTGGTAAATGGGTCAATCAGTGCCGATATGCACTTGAACTTGGTTTCGAACTACTTTAGGCCGCTTTAGTGTGAGATGACCCTGTTGTCTGAACCCTCAAAAAAAAAATATAGCTGCACTGTGTGTGTGTGTGTGTGTGTGTGTGTGTGTGTGTGTGTGTGTGTGTGTGTGTGTGTGTGTGTGTGTGTGTGTGTATATATATATATATATATATATATATATATATATATATGTTTTTTTTAAATGGCCGATAAAGCAATCACAGAGTTCTTTTTCATGAGTTTCAGCTTGTCTGGTCTTGCCTGAATGTAGCCCCGCCACATTGAGAGGACCTGAGGCGTGAAGTACAATCACTTCCATCAACTCTTATCAAACCTGTCACTGGGTGTCTCTAATGCAAGGCTACCTTGCTCAATCACCTCCTGACAGACGAGTACAGGCTGTGGTAGGAAGCTTTAACCTTGATAGTGTATTATTATTATTATTAGGGGTTATTCACAGACATTCACCTCAGCCGCTCCTGAAATTTTTATTTATTGTTAATCCCACACGTATGAAAAGCCACACTCTAGATCATCTTTTCAATTACGTTTAACCACTAAATAATGTGTATGTTAGGTACTGATGTTGGGTTTTCAGACCACAGATTATTGTCCAAGTTGTTCCTTAAGTTCCTGTATGTTTTAGCCTTGGTTAATCAAACACTTCTGCTGAGCACAGACGGAGAAAGACTAAACCAACACTGCCATGATACTGAAATTTTATGAGCCAGTTTATCTTTGTGGTTAAAGGCTTAATGAATAATTCAACTTAGAAAGGAGAAATTATGTCAGTCCTCTGTTGTTTACCCAGTTTTCATGGAGTTATACATGTTTAAATTTAAGTTTTTCATGTCTGTCTTGATTGTGTGATAGAATAAAAAGCTAGAGCACAAAACTAGAAAGCCAAAAAAAGAAGTAGAAAGCAAGTAGAAAGAAGTTCATGTGGATGAACGATGGAAAGCTCCAGAACAGCCTCTGCAGTAAATGGGCCGTGCAGTGAGATTGTTTTGTCAGATATAAAAGTGTTTTTCAGTGTTGTTAGCAGAGGTTACCCTGTGTTAAACCAGTGAGTCATCCCGTGAAAGTTGTGAGGAATTCTTTAAATAATTTTACTGATAAGATGCGTACAACCAGAAAACACACCCATGTATCTTTTGAATCTTTCGACCCAAATTCTCCAGAGGCCCTAATGTAAATCATCTCATCTTGACGGCTGCAATTTACTGTTTGAGCCGAGAAGACCTTTCTAGATTAGAGAAGTATCTATCCCAAAGAAGAGACATGTAATGCCACTTTTAACCTCTTTAAATGGTCGACCTTTGCATTATAGAACAGATTTTCAACATTTTGCTGTTTACTTTTACTGTTTACAACAGCAAGTTTGGGCCTGATCCTTTAACATACAGTATTATGACCTGAAAGGTCTTGTCACACTAGCAAAAGCAAAATGTTGTGGCAAAATCAATTCAGTCAATCACCACAGTAAATAAATCTGTGACAGTGAGTTTAACTTTGGTGAACTACTTTGAAAGCTATCAAAGCTACGTAGTTGTGTTGCACCATCCATTTTTATTTAACCTCCTCTGTCTATAGGATAAACTGAACTTCATTTCCTTTTTCAGCAGACCTTTATCGAAATAAATGATGTAAAACCCTGAGAACAGCATGTCAGGGGGGGATAAACAGCCCAGTACAGAGAAAAAAGAAAGAACTCCAGACATCTGTTGTGACTGAGGAGTGCTGGCTTGCCAGATACAGTAGTTCACTAACTAGCTCTACAAGTATTCACTACGTCACCTAGCACCTTATATTTCAAGAAGACTTTATATTCATGGCCAAGGATTTAGCTTTGAGTTTCTGGAGATGGTTTGTAGACGTGTACATATGTTTTCTTTTAACTTAAAGTGTTTGTATTGCGTATGATTTAGTTTTTATTTATTTTAAGTTTATTTATATGGAGCCTTCCACAATCAAAATTGTCTCAAAGCACTTTACAGAGACACAGAGCCTGACCCCAGAGCAAGCACAATTGGTCTATGTATGATTATTCTGTTATTTCTGTCTCTTACTTTACTCTGTTTACATGGATGCATTTGTGATGCACTGCTCTGTGTCGTACTTTTCTGTTTCAAAAGTAGTTATATGAAGATTGTTTTACAGTATTACACACACAGCAGAACAGGGCAGCATGCAGCAACCCGTCTGCCCTTTCTAGCAAATCTGTTTCACTCTCTGCAAACATACAATGACACACACACACTCACACACACACACACATTCACAGACTCAGGAAAGCACGCACAAGCAGGAGTCTCTCTGTGTCTCCCCATCCTGATCCCAGATGCAGGCCTGTAGCAGCCTGTCTGAAACCAAACCACCTTTACAGGGCAAGAGAAATAGCTCAGGGTGTATATGCACTGCAGGCAGGGCTGGGCCCATCTCAGCCTCAGCCAAACAGCTCCGGTGTCTTTGATGGCAGCTACAAAGATCAGAAGAGTGAAAGGAGACACTGATCTGAGGTGCTGTTGAGGAGAACACCCCACGGGCAGGTACAGCCCCCAGTCACTTCCTTTCATACTGTTTCTGAGCAGAGATCATTGAAATGTTTATGCAGAAAACATGGTGTGAGGGAGTCAGGCTAAAGCGCACAGCAGCATCAGTGGTGTCAAGGTTTGAAACACAAGTACACACACACACACACACACACACAGATTGCAGCCTTGAGTCAATGCCTGCAACCAGTGGACACAATGTTCTTCTTAGTAGCTTACACACACATTCAAATGTACACACACTCCAGCATTTTACATGGAGGGCGTTCACAACTCGTTCTTGTTCTCTCTGCAAGTCAATCCATCTTGACCTGGGGCTGTTTGCGTCTGTGTGTTCACTCCTCCCACTACATAAAAACTGATGTCAAGTTGAATTGCATTTGTTTATCTGTCCTGGCGTCTTCTTTTGACTTTACTCTTTACTCTTGCTTTGCTTACATTCTACTCAGAGGGTTTGTTTTGAGACCGGGGAGGGGGGGGGGGGGGGGGTGAAGAAACAGATGAGCAAAACATCTGCAGCATTTACTTGAGGAGAACATTTTGAGAGTTGTATTTATTCAGTTATGATTAACTTATAAGTCTCCCAGCTTTAGTAAGGAGGAGCAGACTTTACATTTGTGGAAGTTAGACTCTAACTTGGTAAAAATGGGTTGGTTGCATCATGAAAGTTACTTGCAACACAGAGTTAAGATACACAGAGTTCATTAGATACACCTATCCAAAACTTATGCAGTCTGCCCTCATTAATTTGAAGGTTGGATTCATTGAGACAAATCTTCCTGTGACAACAGCTTTCACAGTTGAAGTGGATGTGATTTTGTGCTGTATACATATTCATATTCATTTATGAAGTGGGAATTGTTGTAACAGAAACTTATGTGTGACACAACAGGTAGAGCAGGTCGTCCACTAATTGCAGGGTTGGTGGTACAAACAGGCTTAAATTCCCCAAGTGCAGCAAGCTGCTGATCCACAACCCTTTTGGCATGTAATCGCTTAAAATGAAGCAATATCTACTTGTGAACCCCTCATCAGTGATTATGGCCTTAGTTGCCACATTAATTATGACCTTTTGCAGGGTCCCGACCTCCACGTTGGGAACCAGTATACCTACAGTATGCTGTACTTTTATAGATTGCCATTTGAATTTATTTCAGATGCAAAAAACTTGATAAATTTCCCCCATTACTTCCAGTAAAAAATGTTATGTCATCTCACGGTGCCACGTTTCCGTAAACTACTCCAGGCGAATAATGTGACATATTGTGTGGCTAATCTTAACTCATCTCTCAACGTCCAATTACTGGTGTGAATCACTTACACAGTGTCAGTTATCTTTGTTCTATTTATTCCATGCCAGTTCAGTCCTGCCTTGTCCCCACCTACTCCACGCCCAGCCTTCCTGTGCCATCCGGTCCACACATTACTTCTTACTGTTGCATCCACCTAATCAAAAACATCCTCTAAACTGGGGTTTAAGTCCTTTTTAAGCTATTGTACTCACGCCGCAGAGCAGGGATCTGTTTTGTAAAGGGATGGCAGTGAAACGAAGGGTGACAAATCTTCAGCAAACCTCTGCCCTGCGTATTACGTTCCCTTTATTGGCCAGTCACTGTGTGACCTCTGACACTGTGTTCACACTGTGAGCCTCTCGGTTGATGGGTTGCTCTGTTGTGACCACATGTGGATGATGGGTGAGAGGCTCCTTCAGTATTGCATCTGTAGAACTAAACAGTGTCTGAAGGGAAAAAACATGGTTAATTTTACATAACATAACAAACTCATAGCATAACATGGCATGCTCAGTGTTTTTTCCTGTAATTTCACATGTAATGCCAAGGCATGACAAAAATTTCATGACCAAGAGCCTTTCTGACCACCCACACATCCACTGTCTGGAGTTCCATGTTTGCTTTGTCATCAACAGTCTTCCTGTGACTTGTTGATGAGGTTGCTCACACTTTAAACATTAAACATTAAACATTTACACCAAATGCAAGGATCACGGTGGTGCTTGCGTATGTGTTTGTGTACATACATATGTACTAGCTGCATAAGCATGTGTTAAAATCGACTTACAATTATCGGTTCGCAGGTTGAAATGGGTACACATGCTGAAGAGTGTGCTGATATAAGGGGTGAGCACAGACCATATAAAAGCTAATATTCCTGTGTACCCCTCTGGACATCATTGACTCTCAGCATGTCCACTGAATCCCCAGGGTAAGGGGTCAAAGGTCATGGGTTGCAGAGGTTATGACTGATCCTCCCGGTCTTCCCCTGGAGGGACAGGCACAACATAACACATCTCTATTTATAACTCCTTATAACTCTCTTTGCAAGAGTGTTGTGTATTACTGCACTTCTCGGGAACTTGCCGGTTAGTAAGCTGACTGTGTTTGCTTATGGGGAATGTGGGGCTGCAAAATGTGTGTGTGTGTGTTTGAGTCCCTAATGACAGATAATAGCAGTTTTGAGTTTGGCAGTGTGTTTGTGAGTGATTACACCTTTGTGTGCTTGTTTTGGTGTGTGTGTGTGTCTGTGTGTGTGTATGTGTGTGTGAGAGAGAGAGAGAGAGAGAAAGAGGTGGAAAGAGAGAAGTTTGTAGTGTGATAAAGTGACTGTCTAATTGCAGAGAGCCTCGCTGTGTGGCATGTCAGATTGTTCTTCCCCTGTGGCCTGAGGTCTCCGGCAGCGAGAATGTGTGTGACTGCATATGTGTGTGTGTGAGTCTGTGTGTGTGTGTGTGTGTGATGAATTTCAACTGCCTGCTTCAAGTCTTGGCAGGCTGCCTGAACACCAGGGACCCAGTCAACCATATTTCATGCTCACTCAAAAAAAAACACCATACATTTTTACCTTTATGTGGTTCACCTAACGCCATAGTCCATTACAGCACTTTGTGTGTGTGTGTGTGTGTGTTGAATGAGAGCATTTGAGAGAGATGATGGAGAAAACTGCAGAGACTCTACTCTCACTGCGCCACAATGGCTCGCATTGTTCTAGTGCTATAATCAGAGCGGACATGGAACTTGGCCTAGAGACCAAGAGGTCTCTGCAGCCCTGGACACAGCTGCTGGAACTCAGATTCACACCAAATCCTGGCCTGGAGAGCGAACACAGGGGGTGTAGGTGGTGCAGGGACACAGGCTGGAGATTTTATTCAAGGTTTTAATGATTCTTTTTTTTTTTTTTTCCAGTTTTAGTTACCAGTGAGTGAGTGGTACACAGCCATGGTTTATTATAACCTGTTTTCAACATCCTCATCTCTGAGCACAGGCCTCGCTAACAAACTCATTTCATCAGAACTACTTTCTACTGGACAAATAGTCTCTATGTAAACTGAAATTTGGGTGAACTGACCCTTGAAAGTTAATTTTCTAAACACCACCGGGTCTGATTATTGTTCATTTCACATTTCTGTTTTTGAATAGATTAAACATGTGCAATACAGTGAGTGAATTACTGAGTTTGCTGAGGTGCTGGTATGAGGATTTGTATACTTTGGACAGAGCCAGGCTTGCAGTTTGCCCCTGCTACCTTTTTTTTTTGCTAAACTAGGCTACTTGTCCTTTGGCTGTAGCCCTGTAGTTAATGCACAGACATGAGAATGGTATCAATCTTTTCAATTAACTGTCAGAAAGAAAAACATAAAGCATCTTTCTCAAAACATTGAGCAATTCCTCAGTGTAACACCGAATAAATCTGCATCTCTGTGATCCTGCAAAATCTTTTCTAGTTCAAAACAACCTCTCCTTACTGCAACTGCTGCCCTTTCGTCACCACGTATATAAGATAATATAAATATAGAGTGAGCGGATATGGGTAAAGTTTATGGCAGCGTATAGGCTGGAAGTGACAGTTGAGACAAACCTGCAGAGCAATACAATGCTGCATTGCCTTCATGCTGCACTGGCCTCGTCAGCAAATAGCCCCAAAATATATCATACGATCTGTTGGCAACGCAGTCAGTTTTTCCTCTATGCTATGCTTCTTTGCCTTTGTTTACATCTTGATCTAACATTGACACTTTCAGAATGTTTTTTTTTCTTGTGCTAGAGGATCTGAAACCTTCCAGGCAAACAGTTAAATTCTCATATTTTTTTCTGAGCTGCCTCTTTCACCACAACTATTGCTGTTGTTATTCTCTGACTTCCTTTATCACTGCTGCTTCCTGTTTCCTTAGGTAAGTCAAAAGTTAGTTCAACAAGAATGACGATGCTTGAGTGATTCATTCCTCTTTTGTGGTTCAAGGTAAAATTACCTGTTTAAAATAAAACCTTGTAGATTGTAAACATGGTGCTACAATGGCGATTTCTAGGCCTGAAGTGTAAAAACACAAATAATATTAAACCACAGAATTTATACAGAAATTCGTACACTGTGTTGCGTTAAACTCTATTTTGGCTTTGGGTAAGTATGACTTCACTTTAAGCGCTGCGGCGTGTAGGCTGGGCCCTGTGTGTATGACTACAAGGTTTGAGCAAGGCTAGGCTGATGAAAGATTCAGCTTTCAGCAACAGCACGGAACAGTGTGAAAAAAAACCTGTGCCACTCTAACGACACCTCAACACCTCTTCGCCGTGTGCTTTTCCACCATATTTCAGACGGGACCCCGTCAAAGTGCCATTTTTTTAAGTTAGCCTGAAGTATAACAAGTCCACTTAACCACACCAAAGCACCAAGAACAGAGCTGTGACTAATAAGCCGGTGGTAGAGCATGCAGGGAGTGGGTGTACAGAGTTTTATAAGATTAGGCCACAAGTTCTCTGAGGAGAGTCGTCTAATAAGAGGCTTATGATGGGCCTGCAGTCTCCCAGGGGTCCAACCACGTTAATGATACAACTTTCTGTCTGTTTTTCTCTCGCTCCTTTTCTCTTTTAGGATCTGTGGCGCAGTGCTGCTTGATTTTTAATGTGGGTTTTTTTTCTTTTTCTTTCTGGGGCTAGTTTGTGTGAGGTGTGAGATTTATTCCTCTGGACTGCGGTAGGGTTTTCTTGCAAGTTTGTTTTAGTTGTGTTACGTTTCGTGTGGTAACAATAAAGGTGTTTTAGAAATAAAATTGTTTCTTTCCCCCATCAGCCAGCTGTGAAGAGGCAGAGTTGAGTTAAGGCCCCTGGCTGGTGAGTCAGTGTTTCCATAGAGCTGCTGCTGGCCCTTCTGGTTCTGACTAGACCTGGCCATGAGCCGCTCATATACACTAGCCAGGCTGAGGCAGCAGAGGAGCCCTGAACACTGTGTGCCTGTGTGTATACTGATTAAATACGAGAGTTTGACATTTTGGGAAATACATTTGTTTTCTTTTTTTTTTTTTGCAAAGAGTTCAAGAGGAGATCAACGTCACTCTCCGATCTGTACGCTAGCCAGCAGCCGTTTAGCTTAGCTTAGCATAAAGACTATAAGCAAATAGCCTGGCTCTGTCAAGTTGCAAAATCTGCCAAACAGCACCTCTGAAGCTCACTCATTAACATGTTATATCTTGTTTGTCCATATAGACACAATAGTGTAACACTGACAAGTTGTTGTTTAATGGAGGCGTATGTCCAAAATTATTTTGTAGGTTGTGAGTTTGCTAGAAGACTCCAGGAAGTCACTGCACCCAGCAAAACTTGTCAGATCAAAACCCCAAAAAAACATAATTTTGGGGGGTTTATATACTGGGCGTTATTTATTACATTACAGATTAAACAAACAAGACATAAAATGTTAATTAAAGAGCTTTAAAGGTGCTGCCAGGCCGATTTTCTTACCTTTGTTGCTGTTTCCCCCTGTTTCTAGTCTTTATGCTAAGCTACCTGGCTGCTGGCTGCAGTTTCATAATGAACATACGCTTAGGAGAGTGGTTTTAATCTTCTCATCTAACTCTTGGCCACAAAGTGTATTTCCCAAACTGCTCCTTTAAGCTTTTTACTCCATGCTTGTTGAAATAATGCAAACCCTGAGCTCCATCACTGAAAGTAAATGTTTGGAAAATTCTCTTTTTAAGTATTAGAAAACACAAGGAAAGGCCATGTAATGATAATCTGTGTCGTGGTATGCTTGATTCCACTGAGCACCTTCCAAGGAATAATCATCAGGATTACCAATGCGTGTTATATAAAGGATGCATGAAGAAGGACTTTGTCAATAGCAGGCTCTGTTATGTCTCTTGTGTGTCTGATCACTTATGTTACAGACGAAACGGCCTTCACTCTTCACACACTCATGAGGGGATCGTCTCATGCGGCTTGTCAACAGCGTGTTAAGCTGTAATAGTTGCACCATAACTTTTTAAAATTGATTTGATTCTGGGCTGTGTTTGTCTTGGCTGGGGCCCGTCTTTGTGGTTGTGGTCTCAGAGTGGAAAGCAGAGGGCAAGGGAGGGGGAGGGGGACTTGGGGCGGGGGGTGAGGGGTAGTTTGGAAAGACTGTGGCGAGAGAAGGAGAAGAGGGTGGTATTCAGAGCATTATGTAAGACTTCAAACAGGTCCAGTCTGGCGAGGAGTGTTGATGTGAGAGTTGTGGGCCCCTTGGGTCAGGTGGCCTCTCACATAGCCTCCCATATGGTCTGCATTTCCCCTCATTGCCTCCACCCTTCATCTAATTGGCAGGTAATGTATCGTAGCCCTGGCCTATCTTCCCCTCCGTCACTGTTATTCTTCTCCTTTATTAATGGAAGGCACAGCGCTGTGGTGGTGATGGTGGTGGAGGTGATAGTGGTCTGGGGTTGGCACTGTGCCACAGAGAGGCCCAGCACTGACACTTTATACAGCGGCAGGTTTTACCAAGGTGTTCATTTCAGGAGCATCTCCTCTGCTTCGGCTGCTTCTCTTTCTTCTCCCCTCGGCCGTGGAAGAAAAATCAAAGCTGTGGCTGATACTGGAAACCCGATTCAATCTGATTGTGGTTACACCTACACCCATCCCACAGTTGCCCCACACATATGGATACACCCACACACATACACACACACACACACACACACACATATGCATGCATACATACACATGGCTGCTTGCTTGTTTGCATCTACACGTATACTGTAAATGTGTGTTTTATAACACTCAACACTCCACCTCTCACCATGTAATCCTATAGTGCAGGTCTTTCTTTCGCTCTCCCACTCATAACCAGCCGGGCAGCTTATTTTACAGCTTCTCTGTTCAAGTCACTGCTAAACATAACAATACACCAGCAGACATATGTTTGTCATAAACTGGAAGGCTCAAAATTACATTACAATAGTTTACACTTTGAACAAGGTTCAAAAAGAATCATTGTACACCACATTTAATCATGCGCTGTACTTAATGTTCATAATTCTCTAGTGATTTTCCACTGCTGCCGGACAGTGGAAGCCTAACTACAGCAAAACAACATGGGCCAATCAACCTAAGTAGGCCTTTTAGTAGCAGTAAATGCCAAACCCTGTTTGTTATGCCTCACAGGCCAAGTCTCTCACTGAAGTGATTCCATGTATGGGCCTGGAGCTCTAGTATATCCAGATTCTGTGTTAGCGAGCTGTTACAGACATGACAGTAGCAACATGAGCCCGAATGAGTTTGCATGTCTTTGTGAGGGACATAAATGTCCATAGGATTTTGCTAACATCCTGTGCTGCGGATCAAGCCAACATTACCGTCTGGTGCACATGGAAGAGCTCAATTACATAACTTAAGACTTTCATTAGCCTCTCCGCTCCATTGAGCTCTCTGGGAAAGGTCCAGATGTGACTTCATGAAGGGCCCTCTCTATGCAGAGCCTGTTCGCTCTGTTCCGCTATGCCCCCCTTCCCCATCCCTGCAGCTGTAAGCACTCAGAGAAAAAGCAGGGAGAGAGGGGAGGGAGGCTGAGTGCTTTATTAAAAAAATCAGACACCCCCTAGACCCCCCAGTCTCCCTTCAAAACAGTCCCAGCCCCACCCAGAGCAGGCCTATAGTCCCCCTTCTCTCCCATAGGTCTTCTAAAGTAGGCCAATAAGTCTTTTAGCATGTGGTCTCCCTGTCAGCCCTAGGTGGCTGACTAGACAGGCTGCTGCTCCAGGCGCAGGGGCAGGAAGTGGGAGCCGGCCAGGAAACACTCTCTGAGAGGCTGCCCGAGTAAACAACCCTCCCCCTTCAGCACACATGCTCATACACATATGTGTTTGTATGCTCATACACATTTGGATGTGTTTACATATGCAGCAGACATGTACATATATATACACACACACACTGCGTCACCTCCAGAAACACTGACGACGTTTTACTGGGAAATACTATGAATCGGGATGGCACCGCCTTACTGTTAATATGATGATGGTTTTTGGATGACGTTAATTTATTTCAGGCTTTTGGCTTGGCTTAGACCACAATACCCTTTTAAGATTGATAACTGGAAATTGTAAAGAGCCTTCTGATCAAATTAATGGCCGTGCCGTTTGATCGCTTGTGTGCAAAGCATTAATTTGTACAGCTGCGTGTGAGCCACTGTAGAACGTCATACCGATATCCAATGCCAAAGCAGCAATTTCTCCCTTAAAGGCGTAGTTTGTTCTACGCATTGCCGGCGTTTGATATCCAGAACCCTTGACTGTGTGACTTTGTGTCTGAGCATCGTGGACGTGATGGTTTTCCAGAGCAGGGCAGCTGTTTGTGTGACTCTGTGTTTCTGGGAAGACAGCGGACACAGGTGGGGAATCAGTTAGGGCTGTGATTTATAGAGCTCTCCTTTGCCTTGCATTGTGCTGCGGCCTTCCTCTGGGCCTTTGCCTGCCCTCACACATCATGTTCCCCTTCTCGCCTGTTATTCCGTGTCTCCGATAACAATGATGCCTGATTCTCGGAGTGGAAAAGCCAGATGAGTTCCCCTTTGAGAACAAATTTATTGTTTCCCGCATAGAGCTATTGTGTAGGTGGTTTAGGCTTTTTCTTGGGTAGATGCAGACCCAAGAAATGTTGTTTTGGGACTGTTCCTAGTCAACTCTCAAGTCTTGTTGAAGCAAGATGTCTTAAGTTTCAAATCCTTGAAGGCAAGTCCAAATCCCATTTTAAATGCCAAATCCCATAGTGAAGAGCCAGGAGTTGTTGTTAGATCAGATGCCAGAGGATGAGGGAGAAATTAATGCATTAATCAAGTATGCTACTACGTCGTACAAGCTAACAACCATTTCCTATGATAGCCGAAGTTAGCTAGTTGCCCCAAATCACATTTGATTAAATAAATGCTTGTATGCACACCCTAGTTTAAGATAAATAATCAAAAATATTATGTTTTACCAGTATACAAAAAAGAAGTGGTATACAAATACTCAAACATTTTTTTGAAGTGAAACGAAACAGCTAGCACATGGACCCTGAAAACTTTGAAAGTGTATTTTTTATGTCTCTGCACATTTTACGACAAAAAAAAAAAAAAATTGAAGTTTTTATCTTTAAAATGCTAAAACGTAATGTAACTGCAGAACAAGCACAGTCAGTAACTATGTCAGTTGTACTGTATAATAAAATCTGCTGACATTAGCTGCCATAAGCTAGTTATCGATTATACCAGAACAAGTAAGGCTGTAGCAACAAAACTCCTAAGTGTATTAATTTGAACTACAGTGGGTTTTATTGCATATGAATTCAGCTTTTCAGAATCACAAGGAAGATTGTGTTATTGTGCTATTTCTTGCTTGAAAGACATCATTAGGCAACATAACTAAGAATGAAGAAGAAGAAAATGGAACCACAAGCTGGAAGTATGGTGTGTTTACTTCTTGTTTTACTTATATGAGTTTTTATACTATTTTAAGAGTAGCACAACAGTCACAACAGTAGCACAAAGATGAAGTCTAATGTTTGATAAACAAGCTCACTAGTTGAAAAGTAAAAGCTGTAGAAGCAAAAACCCTGAGTGTACTGAATTAAGCAAGGGTGTTATTTACTGCTTTTGAATTCAGCTTTTCTTATGAAAAACTGCGTTAGTTTTTCTTTTAAAAGTTGTCTAACGTTTCTCTCAGTTTAAGTCTCGAGTCATGTCACAGTTTTGTCATGGAGTCTCAGAGCAGTCAAGTCCAAAGTTTTTGTGGTTTGTGTCTGACTCAGATCTAAGTTTAAAGTGCAAAAAAACCACAGCTGTGGATCCAGCCAAAGCCCACCTCTAATAATCATCATCCTAATTTGACTCAACTGTCTATCACATCAAAGTTTACAAAAACTCTTAGATAGAAAGTAGAGCGAGTTTGTGATTGTTGATTTAGTAATATCCTGACACCATCATTACTCAAGGCTTTTGTGCAAAGTTACGCTCTAATCCTTTTTTCCTGCCTACCTGTGAGAGTGCATGTCGCAGCAGGTTAGCAGGTGAGCCTCGGGGGTGAGTGCAGGACAGGAGCGATCTTGACATGTTTCAGGCCGGGGCCTTATCTCGATGGAAGACTTGCCTTGAGAAATCTGAGCGGCAGTCACTTCCAAACAATCTGTGTTGTGTTTTTGCAACTGAATTCCTCAAATATGAAGAGCCCCACGTACGTCCCCGAGGGAACCCAGTGTCAACTGTTAAATGTGCTTTTCCTGAGGACGCTGCTTTGTGTGTTCAGACGTACACATGAGCCGGAGCTCTGGTGCACGTACTCCTCGTATGTGTGTGTGTACGTGCATGTTCCTGTGTGTGCATTTGGTGTGTACGCCCGGTTGTTTCAGTGTGCTCTGTCCCAGTGAGTGGGTGTGAGATCTGCGGTTTCTCACAGTCAGTTCTTATCTGCGTCTCTCTGAGCCTCAGCCAGCAGATCATTGTGAAATACACACAGAAAGAGAGAGAGACATACAGAGTTCAATTTTAACTATTCCCTAACCTCCCAAGGCCAGATATCGAGGGCTTGTTTACAGTTCAAACAACAAAATGATACAGCCATGGTTATTTTAGCATGAGGGTGACTTAGGTCTGGTCCTCCTCTGTGTCTCTCTATCTCTTTTCTCTATTTGTTTGTCAAGCAGCCAGTGTCACATTTATTAAAACTTTTGTAGCCTTGAAGTAGCTTATGTGTTATCACGTTTTCACCGTTTCCTAATTTTAATGTCATTTTTTTCGCTAACATCATGTGACTGGGTTGAGTGTCAGATCACAGATACAAGATGATGATCTGTGCATAGCGCAGACTTGGCCTCGATACAAGATGGAGCAAGGACTTCCTGTAAAACTACTACTGATGTCATCTTTGTCTGTCCTCTGACAGGCGTGAGTGACTCAGAGTGGCTGGTTAGTCAATCATACAAGTCTGTCATGGTCCAGGACATATCTGTAGGCAGGAAATGGTGGAGGAGTTTGTTTATTACAAGGAGTGTGTGTGTGTGTGTGTGTGTGTGTGTGTGTGTGTGTGTGTGTGTGTGTGTGTGTGTGTGTGTGTGTGTGTGTGTGTCTGCTCTGAGGTCATATAAATCAGTAGTGAACTGGTGAGAAACTGAAAACTACGTTTAAGAAGTGAGAAAGAGGTTGTTTTCCAGTACCGCTGCCGCTGAGGAAACAGATGCTGCAAAACAAAACTGAGAATCATGTGCGAGGAAACGTGCTGTTTTTAGCTTCAGCATGGTTCAGTGGCTTAAAGCTAACCTCATTCACTACCGTGCATCACACGCACAGACAGAAATAAGGGAGGAGTTTGCAAGCTGCGTAGTATCTCCTCCAGATGTCATGTACAGTAATGCACCTTGTGTTTTAGTCACTGTGCGTTTGTGAAATGCATATGAACACAAATTTAGTCATATTTTCAGATCTACAGGTAATAATAGCATTTTACTCATAAAGCTCTGGGATAATGGTAGCATTGCTAAAAGGAAATGTATGTAACAGAAGCAGGTAGACAATCAGGCAGGTTTTAAACAAACCCCCAGGTTAGCCAAACTTATACGGAGGAAACAGACCAACGTCTTGGTTCATGTTTGTAATAACCAACTTATTATAAACCAGATTTATCCTGTTCATAAGTTAAAATGCTGAGCAGGTCCTGCTAATGGAGGCCACTTTCCTCCCATCAGGCCATGATGGTGGGAGTCATGAGACAGGAAGACCTAAGTGGCTCGGCACTCAGGGGAGCTGAAGGAGGGACTCGCTCGGCCCAGTGGGCCAGAAAAACTAAAACACAACAGTGTCAGGTTCGGGACGGGTTCTCTCATTGGCCATTCTTTGTCTCCCGTTTCCAGCGGGCCAGTGTGTCTCATTAGGAAAACGTCATCGCTTGTCCATTAGTGCGGGGCTCAGTGAGAGTTTAGTGGCTCTGTGTTTGTTTTTCCGTCACACTAAGGAGTGGAAGGGTGTGTTTCCACAACCTGTCAGACGGCCATCACTGGTGCTCTCCTCTGAAGCCTCCTCACCTCTCTGCTCCTCTGCTCAACACATATGTGTTTTCTCTTCCTTTCTTTTACAGGTCAAGGGTTGCCACTTTGCCTGAGGGAAGAAAAGCACATGTGACACTGGATCCCGGCAGGGCTAATGTCATTACCCGGTAAGCAGTGTGTCATAGCCTCAGTCGCCTAGATAATAGGGCTGCGGAGCGCCTGGGTTAAACCCACAGGATCAGGGAGTGGTTGTGACTGTTGTCTTTGTTGATCTGCAATCAGACTCATGGTGACATATATGGCCATAGACCTACAAAGATAAAGCCTGCCATTTCCTGCGGGCAGCAAAGAAAACTGCAGAGCTGCATGAAGTAGTGTTACATACACTGAGATCAGAGCAATGTGATTACCGAAATGCTAACTGTAAAGCTTGGCAGTTACGGCTAAAGCATGATCATCAGATGAGATGATTGTCTGAGTTGTGTGATTACCCAGAAGTTTGTATTTATGGGAAACTGAGAGGTTGAGAATAGGACAATACTGATGTTGCTGATAATGAGTAAGCTACCTCTATGCCAGCTGCAATAGAGTATTTTTCTATTGCATAGTTTCTGTTGTGTTTTGAAGGTAAAAAAATAAAATAAGTAAATGACAGAGGCCACATTTTTACAGTGACCTGAACTGTTTTGTATTCAGAAGATAAACTTCCCAAACAGTGGAATATACAGTATACGCTACAAGCTGATAATAGTCAGGAAGGGATTAGAGATGGGATAAGAAGCCCCCTTGTTAGCACAAATTATAAAGCACATCCCCATAATTAAGTTAAGAATTTCAATATTTGTAAAAAACAAGACTCTAACTCCCCACAATCCCACTTGTGAAGTCTTAGGCAGATCAGCGCACAGAGCAGCAGAGTTAAAAGTGAGTGTAGATAAAAGAGGCACAGGTGTACTTTCACTGTACGTAAGCAAGAGGCGACCTTTAGCAGCAGTGGCAGGGTTACAAGTGTCTGCTGTAACAGCAAGGTCAAAGGTTCGATCACTGTGACAGACACGTCTCATTGAGGAATGTTTTAGACACTGAACCCATACCTGTTCAGTCATTATATGCTTTTTTGTGGAATTTAGAAAACCATAAATGGAGGTAAATGTCAAAAATGTGATTTTATGTGACTAGTTACACAGCCCTAGCCTGGCCCTGGGCAAAGGAAACTAACTAACCACGTGGTGTCTGTAGCTTCATAAGAGACATGAGAGTGGTACAAATCTTCACAAAAAATCGTTGAACTACTCCTTTAATCTTGAGCACCATGCACATTTATTCCATGTGAGATTATAATCTCACCTTGGGTCAGTGCTTTTCCCTCCTCAGAGCAACATCTAATCCCTCCACTGATGTTAAAAGTGCAGTTTTTACCCGAGTGGATGTTTCTAATGCAGCTTTCTGTGCTCTGGTATGTGTGTCTGAAGAAGGTTAGTCGTGCTGCTACAGACAAAGCAGCCTCTGAATACCCTCTAACCTAACCCGATCATTCATTGTTGACCTCAGCCCTTATTTGGTGATTAATTATCCCGCCCACATCACCTGTCACTCTGCAGGGATGCAGACACATGCATGCACGCAGCTCTGCAGCCACCCTGCTCTCAGCTGTGAGTGCAGATAAGGAAAATAGCACAGTTAGCACATCCAGCACTATTTGCTCTCCTCTTTCTCAAACAAAGAGGTAAACCTGCCTCTGATAACACACTTACAAAGTGTACACACCGCCACATTCTCTTGCTCAACCCTGCAGGTTAAAGGTGAATGAAGATTGACTGAGAATGAAGACTGAGAGTAAAACTACACACTTGCTTTATCCTGTTGTGCAGGAAGCAATGATTGAACCACAAGCTTGATCTGTGTCACTGCACTATTTCCATATTGGAAAGTAACCCGCTCTAAAATGTGATGAAGTAATGGAAGTTTTTTCTTTTTCTTTTTCTCTTTGTCGCCACATATCAAAGAGCAGGTGACCCCCTCCCTCTGCAAACCTCAGACCTGCTGCTGGAGGTTCAGAAACCCACTTCCTGGTACTTCATCTCAAGGTGCCTGTATTCACACACCACACAAACAGGAAACAGTTCTTTTTCATGTCCCTCACACTGCATGCAGCTTAAGCTCTTCTGAAAAGCTGCAGCAAGAAATGAAGGTGCGCGTGAGTCGTACTCACCTGGTTTCGTTTGAGGAGATGAGATGAAAACCTAAGTCTTTAAATATGTTTTTCTTCTCATCTTATCAAAAACCCAAAATGTAGAAACGTTTCAAAGTGTTAACCATTCATCCTGCCATAAACTACACTGGCACATTTGATGAAGGTGACAAAATATGAAAATGGCCATGTCACACCACACAAGGGCACAGTTCTTTTATATTTTTGTTCGCTAAAAAGTCATTCACAGACAAAGAAATATACATGATGTTATCCTAACAGACTTACCATGACTTTATACAGAATATAACAGCCCATTGTATTTAACCGTGTTTCACAAACCAAGTAACATCATGCTTATAAGCAATTCTCATAATAATCTGTTAAAGTTTAAAGCTAATAAAACAGTGTTAAGTTTGTTTCTCTCAGCTATGAAAAGGGGCCTGTGGTCTCTGGGATCCCACACAGAACATCCATCCCTGCTCTTTGCTCTGATAAATCATGAACCATAACACTGATGGCTTTTTTGCTTTTGTACATGCGGTGGCTCCCTGAATTTGTAATTACTGTATGTCATCCGCATTATTATTATTATGCAGTGATTTTTCAGAACAGTCCCTGGGTGTAGTTTGTGGTCCCACACGTTGTGGGACTTTTAACTTTTGCTGCTTTTAAAGAATGTGTGACACAGAATGAAACAATACGAGGCAGTGAGTCATCATCCCAAAACTAGTCATAACCACCTGTGAATATTGAGAAAAGTGATATATTAGGTTGTTTCCCTGTAGCTTATTGGTATGCAGAGAGTTACTTGAAGTTACCCTGGACCCTGAAATAAAGTCAGACCCTCAGCAGGCAGGCAGGCAGCTTGTTCAGAGATGGGGCTGGAGGGTGGGTGGTGGGAGCAAAGGAACAAGACAAGAATCTACCAGGCCCAGGTTCCCTGGAATAAAGCAACAAGGGGGCCTCCACGGGTCAGCTGTGACGGGTCAGCACCCTCCATTGTATGGAGGGAAGGGAGTTCCTGTTCTGGCTCCTTTTTGCAATCTGAGAGAATATAAACATGGAAAGACGGAAGTGTCCAGAGAGCAAGGCAAAGCAGAAGCAGTGTGGATGTTGAGTGGAGAGTATGAGGGGGAAGCTACAGTATATTGTTACTGAAATCAAATACCACTCTGCTTGTATTAACGGTAAAAAAAAAAGATTGTTATCTCCATTTACTTTCTATGTGAAAATACATAAAATAGACCACAGGGGGAACTGTACTAGATCGTTTGGTAATCGTAACAATCTGTGACAGTCGACTGTTTATACCTTTCTTAGAAAGAAAGTCCTCACACACTTATTGATCAGCTCTCATGCAATCTCAGGATCACTGATTAGGTCATAACCTCAGCACTTTTTTCATTCTTGGAAACGTGTTACAGCCCCCCCCAACACACACACACACACACACGTACACATACACTAGATCAATATTTCTACTGAAACCAGGAGCTTTGTGTCTTTATGTAACTAAACCTGCTCAGTCTGAGTTTGATCATCCCCAGGTCAATACCCCTGACTGCTTTCTGTGCAGCTCACCAATCAACTTCCACCACAGTGAAACACCCTTTAGTTCCACATCATGCATCAGGCCTCTTGTGTTTCCCATATTTATTTGATTTTACTTGGTTTTTAATGTTTTTTTTAAACAGGCATTTAAAACTTAATCTTAATGGCACAAATTTAAAAAAAGACGACTTTAACCTCAATATTTCACAGATTCTGCAGCATCGTTCGTCATGAATGTGTGCTGTAAATGCAACTGTAACTGCTTCAGGTGTTGGGGCATCTAAATCAGCCTGATTTCCCATAACAACCCTTGTACACAATTCAAAAACACCATTTAAGTTTTCCAAAAATATGGGGTTTATTGACTTAACTGCAATCAATACTTACAAAAGAGAAAAAAAAAACAGGTTTTCATATAAACTCACAGAAATTACTGTAGTGAAAAAAAACATGGCTGAAAAAATACATTCAACAGTTTTACTTTCTTTGTGTCAAAATCTGTTCACCTCTTCCAAACACGTGAAGGCAACACAGAACAAGTGACTTAAAAAATTCATTGTCCTCCATTATCAAATATAAAAGGCTTGAGAAGCCTTAGCTACCTGGAATGTATTCAATGAGGCACTTCCAATGGTCGAGAGGGGGGGCCAAGCAAGTGCATCAAGCATCCAATCAAATTAAAAGAAAACTAAATAAACTTTCCTCAACCCATTTGGTCACAGCTATTGCTTGTAATAAACAGACCGGTTGTTAATCTTACTGAGAGAAGACTTTTCAACATAATCTGTCTTCTAACTTGGAGACTCACCTAAACCAGTGATGAGAGAGGTTTTTCAGCACCCCTTTTACTTCTACCATCAACCCAAGTACTGTGAGAATACTTCTCTTTAAAGTCGGGACAAGATCTGAGACAAAAACAGACGAGTTGAATCAATGTAATAACAGTTAGCTACTGTTACTGTCAGATTATTGTAAGGCGTGGAGGGGGAAGACATCAGGAATGAATACAAGCAAATCTAGTTTAAATGGAATTGCAGTCCAATAAAAGGGAGTAAAGAAAAAAAAGTACAATAAATAATCAAAACGCAAAACATCTTTTTTTGCATTTTTTTTTGCTTTAAATTAAGTTTCATTTTAACAAAGTGTAGTTGCAGAACAAAAGTCATTGAAGTACAATATATTAAACTGTGAAAAAAGGAAAACTGACAAAAACGTCTTCACAATCTTTAGATTAATATGGAAGATCATAATTTAACATAAAAGAAAATATATTCTATTGTTCATTATCCAGATAAATACAAAACAAAATTAACAAAAAATGCATATGATCACCAATAAATATGTTCTGATAAGTTAAATAAGCAGTGACAAGAAAACCTTCTGTCTGGAAAGTTTTTTCAAATAATAATAACCGTAATAATAACATTAATAAAAAATAATTATCAAATAAAGAAAGCAAAAGGGATGTAATGAGTACAGAGAGTGCTCCTAGGAGCAGGCTTTAAAGTGGGAGAGAAGTAAAGTAAAATAGCTTGGAGATCCGATCTTGTCAAGTCGCAGGATGTACAACTGCACCATGGGAATTGTGGAATTCCCCAGATCGGCGAGGATGAAGGGAGGGAGGCAGGGTTGAGAAGCGGGACAAAGTCTTACAGGTTTTAATGATCAGTTTGATATCAAGACTTCCTTCCCAAAAAGAAAAAAAAAAGCCAGTGACCAGCAACAGGAGGAGAAAACTCAGAGGGGGGTGGGGGAAACATAACCAACTTCCAGTTCAAAGTCCTTCCTGCAGACTCACCCAGTCCACAATTACATAAGACAGGGCTTGAGAAGAACCGTGACAGAGGGGAGGAGGAGGGGGGGGGGCAAATGAGAAAGAACCAAAAACAAACAGTAGTCCATTCACCCTAAACACATGCAGAAACCGCCCCAGGCACTTTTTTCTTTTTTTTAAAAACTATTCATATCTTTTCAGGGTCTGTTATTTCTTTTTTTTTCCTTTTGTCTTAACTCAGTCTGTAAAAACGGCTGCGGTAGATCTACAGTTACGTTAGTGAGCACCCTCTAGCTAGCTCGGGGGAAGTGGTATCGTCAGGGAGGGGAGAGGGAGGGGGGCTGGGGGCTAGTGCAATGCACTCCCCTTTCCAAGGCCACTTGTGCTGCTACACATTCAAGAACAAATGAAGAAGAAAGAAAGAAAAAAAAAAAACAAGTGGCACCTGGCAATACAGTCAATTCTTGTTCTTGTGATTTTCATTGTTCAATTTCCTCTCCTTTTTTGGCACTATGACACATGGCAGGGTACTTTTTAAAACTTGCGGCGCAGATTAACAGGGGTGAAATGATCATTTGGGTTCCCTTAATTGACTACATCCTTATAATGCTAACAAGGAACAAACACGGTGTGTTGTGTAAGGGAAGACAGGGAGGCTTAGGAAAGGGGCAGAGGTAGAGGGGAGTGCCGTGTTCTCTTTGTGTCATCAAACTTAAAGTCATTGGTGGGCGCGTGCAGTTTAGTCGTCAGAGATGGAGAGGCGGCTGAAGATGGGAAGGCGGCGGGTGGTGTCCAGCGTGGGGGACTCAGAGCCACTCAGGCTGCCTCCAGAGCTGCTCTGGTAGCCCTCTTGGTCTGACAGTGAGTCAGGAGGGCTGGATGGAGACTCGAACATCTGAGGGGACTCCAACATGGGTCTGAAATAAAAAGGTGTGCTTGTTGGAGAGGGAGGTGCAGGGGTGTTGGGCTCTGTGCCTACAGGACCGGCACTGAGGCTGGGCCCAAACAGGTTGGCCAGCTCCTGGCTGGAGTAGGTGAAGGGGTTACTGCTGGGCCAGTCGGAGACTTCATCAGGGAAGAACATGGGTGGAGGGGTGACCGAGGTGGGGCTGTCTCTCAGCCCAGCTGAGCTGGAGAAGCCTGCGAAGCTGTAGCTGTGCTGCAGCCGAGGCCTCTCTATCTTGTTGGAAGAGTTTAGAGAGGAGGACTGCTGGGGAGGTCCACGGCGCTCCTCAGCATTGTGGATGAAATGGCAGCGAGGCCCGTATGGACAGAAACCAATGGTGTGGAAGGTGCGGCACAGCTCAGTTTTGTATTTGGGATGGCGGCTCAGGCTGCGCAGTTCATGGATTCCGTGAGCAAACTGGCATTTGTCGCCGTACTTGCAGGAACCGTTCTCCTCAAAGGGCCTGCAAAGCTCCGTCTTGTATCGGCTGGAGTTCACTTGGCTGCTGCCGCTGGTGGGACTGGCAGGGCCCAGGCACTTGTTGATGAGCCTCTCACCTGTCTCAGAGAAGGAGCGGTCTCGCAGGCGGTTCTCCTTGTTGTTGCTGGCATTGCCAACCCCTGAGATGAGTGAGGAGTGGTCCGCTGCCTTCAGGCTGTTCAGAAACTGGTTCTGGCTGAACTTTGTGCTGCTGACAGAGTGCCGCCGCTGGTACACGCTTCCCACCGAGGGAGATCCCACCGCCTTCCTGTCCAGCAGGGCTCCGGTGGGGCTGGAGAGGGGCACATTGGTGCCAGTGCAAGGGACAGACATGGGATGAGGGGCACCCAGGTTGTTGTTGTAGCTGAGCAGTTTGTTGTTCTGCAAAGACACAAAGAAAACACACTATTAGAACAACCATTCAACAACAGATGCTCCAGCACTGACAGTGAGCGTGGTCCTGAATTTTAAAAAAAAAAAAGAGCTGGTGGGCTAGAGAGAGGGGGGGGGGGGGGGGGGGATCCACAGCCTCCTCTTGCATGACTGTGTTCTTTTTGGCTCTGACAACATGAGCGGATACAGGCCTATAGAACAGCAGCTGGTTTGGCAAGTTGCCCTGGTTAGGAATGTGTGCCTGTTTAGTAAATGGAGCAGCAGCACATGAGAGGCCAGTGGGCTGCTAGTGGCCACAAAGAGGCCGCATCATTTGAAAGATAATGAAAGTGGCCGAGCATCCTGCTGAATGACAAGGCGCAGCCGATCCGCTTCTCAATACACATCCAAACTAGAGGAGTCGACCCGGTTAGTCGCTGATTTACATGAGTATTAAAGCAAGCAGGGAATTCAAATCACAAAACAACCGCAGCGGCAAAAAAAAAAAAGTTTTCTTAAAGGGAAACCTGACACTGAAAAGTTGAAAATGTATGCAAAACGGTGCGTTAGCGTTACGTTAACTTTAGCCGCAGAGTCGCTACGACTTTAACACCAATTTCCAACATGTTCTTAACGTTAAACACGGCCAATTACATAAACAGTTTTATAGGAGCAAGAGTAGGTTAAAGCCAAACGGACCTGGTCAATGATTAGCGAGCATGTGGCCGCTTTGTGAGGGGCATTAAAAGTGGCGCAAAAAACTAACTGCTCCCATTTAAAGAAAGATGACACGAGTTCAGACCGGAGCCAACGTAAAACGGCCGCCTGTCCGCGCCCCCCCACCCCCCGCCCTCCACCGTGCACCGTACCCGGTAAGCGAAACCATAAATGTTAACTTAGCTGATGTGGCAACAGGCTGAATATGAAAACGCGAAAGTTTACCAGTGCAACAAATGTTCAGTCAGTGTTACCGCCAGGCTTCGGCTCACCTTTGAGACGCCAGTTTAACACAAATAAAAAAAACAACAACCTGTGACCACGCTTAGGGAGGAAATAACAGGCGGGGATAAAAAAAAAAAAAAAACAATCAACAAACAGTGGACTCAAAGAAACAAGCTCAACACAGCAAAAACAAAACAAGCCTCCGCACAGGAGTCACGGCAGAGGGCCGCGGGCATGATGCATGCAGCCCATCATTCCTCCACAGCGGCTAACTCGCGGCTGCTAACAGGCTAACAAGAGTTCACATTTCTGGGTAAGACGAGAGAGAAACAAAAACAAAGTTTCCAAGCTACCTTGTTCATTACTTCGAAGTCGAAGAAAGGCGACACCACGGCTGTGGTCATCTTTGCAGCGACCGGAATCAAGTCAAAGTTGTAAAAGGGAAAAAAAAAAAACTGCTTGTTAGAAAGTTGCGCAGGTCTGCTGAGTTTTTTTGATTTGCAGCTCCTGTGTATTTTTGACCCTGCAGAACTCCCCCTCTGCCCTGCACCAGCGCCGACATTTGCCTTATAATCCTTTGCAGGAGGAGCCTCAAGCGCTGGGCGTTAACTTTCAGTTAACTTTTTTTTTTTTTTTTTTTTTCGTCCTCCTCTGCTGGACAAACTTGCATTGGTTTGACAGTTTGTTTGAGATTACTACACAGCTACACGCAGTAAGAATACTAAACAGTTGTATGCTTTTTATTTCTGAGAAACGTACAGTGAAACTAAGTTAGTTTTAGTCTTTTATCTCTGTACTTAGTTTATTAGTTTATCAGGAGAGTACAGACTTTGGATTACACATAAAAAAAAAAGTGACTTGTTACAGTGTGTGAGAGTGTGCATGTTCTGTTTATGAACTTTGTTAGAGGAATTGTGTCTTTAGATTAATGTAAAAGTAAATAGTGTAAAACTATAAATAAAACCGAGTTACTATCAGTAGATTTTAAACCCTAGTAGTGAAGAGTAAGCTACAACTTTATTTCCTCCTTTTTTTTTCTAATGGAAATCTGAGGCTTAAACAGTTGTTTACTGGGAGGCGCTGCAGTATCCTCAGGGTTTCAGCTACCATCCACTACTCTGTAATTAATTTACTCTTAATTGCTGGACTGTAACGTCACTTGTGGGACTTTCCGGTGAATTCAGGCAGCCAGGGCTGTTAACTCTTTCCCGACCACAGTTGTTTCCCCCGCCACATTCTTCTTTCACTCTCTCCTCTAACTGTTTCCATCACAGTTCATCTCCTCTTCCTTACCAGCGGGTATAAAGCTCCTCTCTCCTCAGCTGAATATGTGCATGCATGTATGTGTCATTCCACCAGGCAGGCGATAACCTGATACACAAGTGATCTCACCGAATTTAACCACAGCCAGTCACTGTGACACTTGCACCCACGTATAAAAGAGCCCGGCTGCGCAGAGTGAAACCTATACAAATCTATTGTGGTCCATCTTCTCCCCCCCCCCCCTCCTCTCCCTCTCTAAATCCATGACAGAGCAGCCATCGGCCATGTGCAGAGTCAATGTCAGGGTTGGGTTGCAATAGTATAGAGGAGAGGGAAAAGAAAGGCAGGGCTGGGGGGAGAAGAAAAGAAGCTGTTAACAAAAAAAAAAGGCTTGGAGTTGGAGGAGGGGTTGATGGCGTGAGGGGGAGATTTATGGGGGACGTTTATTACTACACAGCGCTGCCCCAGGGAGGTGAGGGAAGAGGGGTGGGGGGAGAGAGAGGCAAAAACATTCCCTTTCCCCTTCCTCTTCTTTGCCTATACAGGAGCCACACAGGGGGTGGAGAGCTTTGTCTCACTGCAAACAGCCGCCGAGGAGGCAGGGGGAGTTGTTTTTTTTTTTGCGCTGAAATGTTGAATTCAGTTGAGGTAGAAAAGACCAGATGCAAGGCCTGGATACAGCTAAACTTCTCTCCATCTCAAACAAAGTTGTGACTCTCAGTCATCCCCATGCATTAAGAAAAGTAGATATGCAAACATGGAGTTATTCTGGACCCAGTCAGTGACGAGCGAGGGTGTGTGTTTTAACATAAAAAGAGTTTTACGAGCCACGGCTGTGTGGAGTAATCTCCCCCTGGAGTGTTTTCACAGACGACAGGGTGGGATGACAGACTTGCTGGAAATCACGTCTGCGGTTCAAAGGCCCTGTCACTGATTGATTAAATGGATCAGATCGATTGTTTCCCTCTGAGGAATAACTATAGCAGGGAAGTAGAAGTGGGAATCACAACATTTTTCTCTATTTTTTGGCAATACAAAAAAAATCTCTTGACCTAAAGATGTGGTAACATGTCAGACATTAAATTGAATCAGAACCAGAGTTTATTTAAGTACAGTAAATGCACAGGGGGCTGTGATGTTGAAGTTGGAAATTTTAAAGCAAATACTCTACAAGGTCAGCGGGGTTCTGAACTCAACAACAAGCCACTGACTCTGATGGAAATGTCTTCTTAGCTGGACCTTGGCCTCAAGAAGCCTCATACACCGCAGTTGTTTACTTTAATACTCTCAGATGTATCGTGCCTGCTTGATATTGTGCGACTCTGTTATCCTTCCAGGTTTAGGAGGAGGCACCTGTTTCCTGCCAAAGTGAAAATATAAAGAAAGAAAAAAACAGGCTGCGCTCTCTGGGGAAAATGTCAGATGCGTTCCTGTTTTAAAGATACAGACAGTAAACCCCCATAACTGACATAACTTTGACACAGTGCCCTGCAGAAGTTTGAACACGCCCCTTGACTTTTTACTCTTTAACATTTAGTTTTGCTAAGAAGCTATGTTGGCTAAAATGCATTTACTGGCCTCCATGCCAAACCTCTCCAGTCTTATGGTGACAAAATTAATTTGTGTTAAAGTGTAGAATGGACTTAAAACAAGTATTCAGTAACTTTACTTCACATATAAGTTAAAACATTTGCAATGTTTCTCACTTTTGACATATTTAGGTTAGACTTAGCAGTTATGTACTATGTTTTTCCTTTAATACACGTCACACAAACTTTTTTCTTGCAAGAAAAGTTGAGACCAAGTCCCCAAAATGGGATTTGGTGGGGATTTTAGGCTGTAGGCTGGACTCCGACCATTAGGCCTGCAACTAAAGATTATATTCAATTAAAGACAACTTTTCTCACTACTAAAGAATGTTTGACATATTGAAAATATTAGATTGATTAATCAATTCTTTTATCTCGTATATCCTATCACATATTATAAAAGTGCAGGTGGAGTATTTATGAGGTTTTCCCATCCAGTCATTCCACTGACTTCCACAGCAAAAATCACAAAAGGAACAAACTAAATCTGAGCTCCTCAGGCAGGATTTTCCGCTGGCTGTTGACAGAGATGACTTTTCTCTCAGGAGAGTTTGTTTCCGAGGATTTGTGCTCCTCCTTTGGCTTGTAGGGCCTATCAGTCTCTGTAGGAGCTGCAGTCAGTCTCTCCTCAGCCTTTGTTGGATGGTTTGATTTCTGCCGCCTGCCCTGTCGTCTCTGATGACCTCTCCTCAGGAGGGAGGATGGGAATGAGGCTTGAGGTCACTGATAATGTTTTAGTGGGATGACAGGATGTTAAATTTTTTTATCTATCTGAACTGGAGATGCAAGAAGTCATGGAGAAACAACAAATTGGCTGTGGTGACTGAAAGCAACAGCCTACTGCAGTTCCCCACTAAAGCCAACAGAGGGTAGAGTTCTTCCTGTTCTCTGTCCTCACGTTGCAGCTTTTCCTATTTACTCCCCTCTCTTTGTAAAGTATTTAAAGTGTCCCTGTGTTTGCCTAAAGCATAAATTTAGATTATCAGAGCGGCTACACCTTGACTTAGAATTTGAAATAAAAGATTACACAAGCAGGTCAGCGCAGTCAAACACAACTGTTTCCTTGTGTGGCTTTGAGGTGAATTAGGACTCAGCACAAGCCTGTATATTGTGTAATCAGCCTTTACACTGACACACTAACTTACTGGCCTTATATGAAGCAAAGAGACTTATCAGCTATGAAACACAAATGCTCACACTAGCAGTGCTGTAATCTCAAGCTGTGCTGCACCACATCCCACTCAGGGCAACCACAGACTCATTAACGACATCTTAAAGCAGAAATAAGTAGTATTTTTACTGCTGCTTCGTACATATTATGTTGTTGTTGGTTGTTGATGAAATCTAGGGACTTAGCTGTTTGGCACATACTGGCCTTTATGATTTCCTATAAAGTAAACTTTCCAGCTGCAGTATCTGTTTTGGTAGAACAATCCCCCCCCCCCCCCCCCCCACACACACACACACACTTGCATTTTCAATTCCTTAACACTGAAGGGTATTATGAGCAACTGTGAGTGGAACAGCACAGCTTCACGAGAATTTCTGTTTTACTTTGTATCTCGCGGTGAAAGTAAGACTGAATTATTTATGTCAATAACGGACAAGTGTGCAGTGGTGGAGAAATCCTGTACTTATGTGCAAGTGGCATCACCACAGTGTAAACGTGTAAAAAGTAAAAACACACAATATTATCAGCAACAATTTTTAATATGGAGCTCATTTTAACCACTGAATGTATTGGTAGTTTAATCTTGTTTAAACAGTGCACCATATTACTCAAATAATGTCCAATACTTAAAACAGTGCTTCGGCTTCAAGCGTGACACATGACCAAAAAGTGTCAGTGATGTTTCAACGCCTATAAAAAGCCATAGATTACTTAATACTCCTCTAACTTCCCATCTGTACCAAACATGTGAGCACATCTTTCGAAACGCTGCCAGGACAGCTAATCAGCCCGCTGATTGTTGAGCAATCAGCAGTCAGGGATTGCCAAGTTCAAGCTAAACAGGGTTTGATTTCTTGAATGTGCTGTCATGCGTCAGCCCGCGTTCGCTGCAACACCGCACGGGTTTTCATTCTGTATACATTCTCTTCCCCATGTCCCAGTTTGTGTGATCCGGTTCTTGTCTGTACAAGCTTTGACAGCCAGGACACTGTGATTGCCTCCTTTCATGTCTCATGGTATGTCAGCCAAATTCATATGAGAGGACTGTGGTCATCGTGCAGGGTGAAACTAGCCTCAGAGGAAGAGAGTTAGTGAGGGAGAGAGAGGCAGGGAGGGAGGAAAATAAGAACTAGCAGCGATTAATTGTCCATAAGAGTAGCCACAGCATTGTTAGTGGTGAACCGCCAACTGCTCTTGCTGATGTTGTTCCCATGAATCGGTCCAACATGCCCATCCACTCACTTCCACTGCCCTTCATCTCACACTGGGTGGGATGTGGCATCAATGCGAGCCTTGGCTCGCTCGGATAGCTCTGACACGTCACAGCATTACACGAGCAGAGTTCAAAACAAACACCATCTTGGAAATGGGAGTCTTTGGCCCCGTCAGTGCCAGTTAGCAGCAAAATAGAGGAATAATGATGTTTTGGTAAAACGCAAGGTCACAAAAATAGCAACAAAACGAGAGGGTGAGGGGTCGGCGCTTAAAGGAGATTTACAGTCCAATTCTCTGCTGACACACCGGTCTCTGGAGGAGAGTTGTATTTAGAAGGAAAGGCCAGCTTCCTCTTCTGACTTCCTGACCCGCATTTCCTGAGGAAGAATCTTTCTGTCTATCCAGAGGGCTAATGGGAAGGGAGAGTTTGGTTTTCCACTCACACATTAGGGGTCGCAGGGGAAGAAGCTCAGGTCAAAGCCATCAAGCTCTGGAAAATGAGCCGATGATCGCAGCTGTATGATACACAATGCTGCACACTCAGGGATGGCAGATGACATGGACGTGCAGACACACTCAGTGGAGAAAGGGTTAGGGACGCACAGAGGAATCTGGTGCTTGTTGTGTCCAGTTCCCCCTGGGCTCTTTGTGCCGCCACTGGGGTCCGGACAGACCTGACCCTGGTCCAGGTGTCATGACCATGCGGCGGACGCTGAAACGAGATATTCCTCAGCTCCTCACTCAACACAGGAAAAAAAAAAAAATCAATGGGCTTTGTACAACGTAGGAACAGTGGAAAGCATTCTCTGTCCAAAAAAAATCCTGCCCCTGTCCCATCTGTCTCCATTCTCCACCACTCCCAGACCTCACAACCGGCTCTGTGTGGTCACTCCTGGACTAGAATTACATAGTCCATGTGTCCGGCTCTGGACAATACACAAAGCCAACCGCCCGTGTGACCCTGCCCACTTTTCTCACACTTCATCCCCGCACATTTATTGAATTGGACGTGTCTTCTCTCCATTGATATCCCTCCAGATGCTGTTGAGGAGATACATGGGTGCATTTTGTGTTTGACAACAGCTTGCTTATCGTAAAATAGATTAGCTTTTGATGATGTGTGAATTGATGGGCGCGTGGTTTTGATTAAATGATGTCGAGATGTGAGAAAAGGATCAGTTGTTTGTGAGCCGTCCTCAGTTGACCCAGGGCAAATGGTGATGTCAAAATCCTTCATGCTGTAGGCGTGTGAGGATTTATTGTGAAAAACTGTGCTTTTATTGTTACTGCAGCTCTAATTTGAATCTTTTTGGTGCCTGTCTTTATTGCTGTTTGAATTCTACAAATTATAATCATCTGCAGACTACTTGATGAATACAGCACAGCAGGACTTGTCAGCTGGGTTCTCTGGTTTGAGATGTTTTTTTTTTTTTTTTTTTCCATGTTGGTTGTAAACTTCTGGTTAGTGCTTTCAGTATTACGGATGCGCTGAAAGTTCAACAGACTGCAGCTAACGAATTTGCAAATAGAATAACACGAGCAAACTGGAAAACCCATGCTGAGCATTTAAAAAAAACAAGTTGAGAAACACGTTCACCAATCTGGCAATGCATATGCAGCACACACCACAACCAAACACAGAAATGCACTGGTTGGGTTTTCTGTATTTACATCATGTTTCCGTTTTTGGTTATGTTTTCAGTATTTGTTCATGGTGTTTGTTTTTCAGTGTGTCCTCAGTGTTTGGTTGTGTTTTCTGTATTTGTAGAGTGTCTCTGCATTTGGTCATGTTTTCTATATTTGTAGTACATATATATATTTGCTAGTCTTTCTGTATTTAGTTGTATTATTTTATGTATCTGCAGTTGCATTTTCTTATGTTGCACTTATGCTACCATCAGTTTCTTACATCAGATTCTTGCACTTGTATAAGCACAGCAGACCAGTGCTGTGTAGTATTGCGTACTGCTAAGTGCTGTATTGTTTTGTTTCTCTCTGTGTGGTATGACGCCATATACAGTGGACTGTCTGGGTCTGTATTGGGTTTCTGCCATGTGTGGACTGTGTCTTGGACTGTTTTCACTGCGTATGCTCAATTTTGTGTGCAAACTGCAAGCCAGTTTCTCTTGGGGATAAAAAAAAATATTAATCAATTGATGTGTTATTAATTTGGTGAAGATGTTCTCTTCATTTTCTTATGTTTTTTTCAATTTGCACTGTTTTCTTCAGTTCAGTTCTTTCTTCTTGAGCCCTCTGGGCCACTGTAGTTTAAGGTTTCTTAGGAGACAAGGAGTAGTGAGCCTACTGTAGGTGGATGTAGTGGTGAAGTCTGTGCTCTTTAATATATGGCTATCTTGAGAGCTGCAGGTATTTGAGCTTCAGCAAAAGATTATTCATCTGTTAAACTGCACCTTTGCCTACCCTCCTGAGATGAAAAGTCCTTGTAACGTCTGCTCTTTTCTTCTCTGTGACCTGCCGTGACTCCCAGAGAGTCACATAAGCTCGTGAAGTAAATCCGTCCTCTCTGTAATGGAAAGTGATGAGGAAATGAGCAAAACTCCAGCTATGTGGATAAAGATCAAGGAGCCTATGGCAGAAGGAGTTCCTCAGAGGAATATAGACAAGGGCTCAAACAGCATTTTATATTCTCAAAGGGGCCAGAATACATCACCACCTTACCTCTTTGATTGTAATTTTGCAAAAACGTTCCCAATCACTCAAAGAAAACAACTGTGAGGGATTTTGTGTGATTGCCCACAGTCCAAACACGGCACAGCCCAAAATAGAGTTTGATGTCCAAGATGAGTCTAAGCTGCTTCTTTTTTTTTTTTGCAAAGAAAACAACCCTCTGGGTCTTTGAGGCTAGTCCAGTCCAACTGCCCCCAACTGTTCCCCACTCCGCCTCTCTTTCTCCACTCCCTCTTCTCCTGTCTTCTCCCCTGGCAGTGAAAGAAAGTGCAGCTGTGTGGAGTCCTTTGGGCTGAATGAGAAGAATTAGCCCATTTGGTTGACTTTCCTGGCCAAAGCTATAATTTTCTGCTGCCAGGGCCTAACATCCAGTCCAGAGCAGTTCCTGGGCTCCAGCCACTTGTGTCCAACAGGACAATGGAGATTGTCCTACAGCCATATACCACACGGGGGTTCAGTAGCCTGTCTGCCAAACTGTGGAAACATCCAGGGGTCCAGACTTGGGCGCACCACTGAACACTACCATTTTAACAAGTCAATTAGTGCATTTTTAAAAATGACCTGGTCCACTTGTTTCCAACACAGAGCTACATGTTTAAAGAATTATTAAAATCGAATGTCATTTTCTTCATGCTGTTGCCGCATTACGTCTCATTTCAAGGTAGTGACACTGATTTCTAGAGGACTTCCTTAAACAAAAGAAACTTAATTGGGAACAAGTGGAATTACTTCACCCGACTGGCATAGATTTTCTTTTGCTTTAATAACAATGCGATCTGAAGGCTGAATATGAGACTAAATTACTTGTCAAGACAGATGTTTATTGTAATTTGACCAGCAACATGTGTGTCAGCAAGTTGCTTTAACAAGCAAAAACTGGTATGAATTATGCATTTAGTGTGGTTTTAGCTTTTGTGAGTGGTTTAATGTCATTAGCATGCCCTCAGGAACATATACAGCACTGGCTGTGTATGTTTCCAGTAAGCACTATTAGTGTCACATTAGGCCAAAATGACAGCCCATGTGACCGTGTCAGCCCCGGGGAGTACTCACATTATTGCTGTGTTGTGCGACAGCTGAATATGGAAACACTTTTTGCGCTTGTTAAATACTTTCTGGTTTGCCCTTTTTTTTTTTTTCTTGCCTTGTACACTTATAGGTTCTACAAAGTCTAGTAAAATTGAATGGCTTTCCCAGAAATGAAAGTTTATTGTCCCCCTCAGCCCACCCGACTCGTAAATAATGGCACTTTTACCAAAACTCCTAAGCCGACAGTCCCCACCTTCATACCATTACCAGTACCTCTATATGCCAAAACCGCTGCCAAAGTACACCCAAACAATCCCCCTTTCTACTCATTGAAACCTTCCAACTGTCTGTTAATAGTGTTTACTCTGCTGAAGCCCTCTAACTCATCACTCAGAGGGAAGAACAGCCCGAGTGCTCTGGGTGGGAACTCTACATGCACCTACTTCACCACTATACTCCAATCTTCATTTTTAACCTTTGTTAACATAATAAAGTGCTTTAAGTGGTCTAACAGGCATACACATGCATCAAAGAACTGCCTTTTTTGCTGTTCGACTAAAAGCTGTGTTGCACCGCCTAAAGTATGTTCGATCCAAAGTTAATAAAACTCATTACAGGCTTTGCAGCAAGAAATGGATTTGTAATAAGTCAGTCACAAAATGAGCTTTTGATGCTAACTATGCTTTCTTTTTCCAGCTTATGCTTTTCAAACTAGAAAAAAAAAACACACAACATTACTCTGCTTTCATGCTGGCTTATGTTCACACGTACAGTTAGAGAAGGATGCGGTCAATTTCTATGTGAGACATTCATTCAGGTCTACGGAAAACGCCAACAAGGAGTCAGCACGATCCAATAAAATCAAAGATATTATGAAGAGTGAGGATGAAATGAGTTCCACATGAGCACCAGACCTATGGGGGGAAACCTATTAATATGTTTAATATGGTGACCTCAATCATTTACTTTATTTTAATAAAACCGCAGTGTTGGGCTGTGCGGGCTTGGCCTGCACAGCTGTTTCCAGGCACCTCGGGGGTTCAACTTGAGCTGCTTTGATCATCCACATTGACTTAAATTATAAACAATCAAGTTTTAATTTAGTCTACCAAGTCTATGAATTCAGAGACAGAATGGAACAGTTAGCAGGTGAGAAACTATTGTGTGGGTGGGACCTTGGTGGAGTGCAGCTTCCACTGTGGGCAACTTTCTCACAGCATGACTCACTACATGAGATGGTTGTACATTTGAAATACCCCAGAAAACATCATGAGTTTCAGACAAATGTGCTCGCACCTACAAACTCTCATACTGAATGATGACATCAGTGTTGACGTACAATTTGCGCCTTTGGCGTTTACATTAGAAAATGTGTCATTATATGACACTCGGGGGTGCAGCTCTTGACTTTTTTACCTTTTATGATCACGTCTTTTAGAGTGAGTGACTTAATCGACTCGGGCCAGAGGCTGTTATGTTTTTGTCTGAGAGTCCTCACACACAGGATATGAGTCTCTTTGACAAGCCTCTGAAACAACGGCTTCCATCACATTGCTGTCATGTGAGATTAAAACTTCCCTCTATTTTCATAAAACATGTCAGAATGAATAAGAATCAAACACTTTGACACCGTTAGAGTTTGAAGAGTTGTGAAATAATAATGTTTCTGCCCTTTTCTGAGATCAGAAAGACAGAGAGGGGCATAGAGTTGGTTTTTGTGCAGCTCAGTATTCAGCCATGATTTATCTCCACTGAGGTAATATCAAGGTTGGCGCCCTGAGTATTTCTTTGCTTCAACAAGATGCCTTGAGCCGGATAAGAGGTCCTAAAGCACCCAGTTCAGCAGCATGATGGATGAAAGTGTTCCATCTTGTTTATGCAACCTGACACAAGGCATATCTGCAGATCTGCTGGCCTCTGGAGCGTTCACTTCATGCTGCAACAACCCTCTCCGCTCCCTATTAGACAGTGAAACAGAGATTATCAAGGTGCTTCAGATACAGCCCGTACAGTGGAGGGTGTAGGAAAATTACTGCTAGCTCAAGGACGTTTAGTTCACTTGGTCCGTTTGGAAATTTTACCTGTGCTAGGGGGACTTTTTGACTGACCTCTGAACAACACATAGCTCAAATCCAATAGCCTGCTTAGCTAGCTTTAATCTAGCCTGGCTAAAGGCTAAGGCTAAATCCTTTAACTTTAATGACTTCAGTGATCATCTGACTTTTTCTCCATCACCATCATCAGGTCAAAATATTTCTTTGTCCAATACTAAGTATTTTAAATGCAGGAGATTTAAGAGGAGGGAAAATTACTGCAATTCATTTGATCATTGACCTTATTTGTACTTTTTTTTTTTTCTTTTGACAGTTTGAGCAACACCTAGCTTTAATCTAACATCTGGCAATTAGGAATGGCACAGTCAAAGGCAGAGTATAATCTCATCTGATCTTATAGTTACAGTACAATAAACCTTTCAGCAAAGCACTGGCCTGTATTTATTACCTGTCTCCATGCCATGTTTCATAAACAAACACCTTGCAAACAGACATGACATCTTTAGTGGTGATGTTGCTTGCGCAACTACAGAAAAGCCTGTCATGTAGCCACATCACCATATCCTGTTGGTGAAGCTATTTGCTATTGTCGTAATAAGTTCAAGATCGTGCAGATATAATAAAATGTTCCATTAGATGTTATAGTATACGCTGTTATTCAGCTGTAATGTTTAGGTTTGCGGTTCAGTTTGTGAAACCCTTTCTATTAATCCCATGATCATTTTTCTTGATGAAGAAAATAAATTCTCAGCCAACTTTTTCTAAGTTTCATGGCATCAAGATTCTGTTAGGAATTCTGGGCAAGTTTCCAATTTTCCAGCATATCAGGCAGAAAAGAGTGGACGCCACTAAGGTGGAAAGTTTGGCAGACCAGCACAGGTGTGGATGGATGTGCTAAAACTGCAGCTTTTTATGGTCTGAATTGCCTCAGCGGAGCAAAGTCATGTAACAAAACCCAACAAGCATTTGATGTTTGTGCTCATGCCAGCAACGGAGCGGTTTTTACTCTTTTTCAGATTAGACAAATAAATAAAGATCTGCCAAAACAATGTGCTCTGGTACATGCTGTAATCATTATACAGTCATGTAATGTACTATAAACGTCAGAGCACGAGGCAGTGATGAAGTGTGTTTACCCTTGTGCGGGCTCATTGTGTTTTTGAATTGTGCTCCATGTGCGAAGAAGCTGCAGACTGCTGCTTCAGTGTCTCTTCCATCTGTCCTTATTGTATGACTAACTTAAACCTAATATCCCATTCAGTTTTTTTCTTCTCTTTCACCATCCAGCTCCTCTGTCCAGCTCCTTTTTTAAAACATCCATTATACTGCAAGGCACAAATCCCCTCAAACAAACAGCTGCTTGCATAAACTTTACCTCCTTCTTTTCTGGTATACAGTATTTAAACGGCAAAACAACGCGCAAAAAGGAAAGAAAGGCAGCTGAAGAAAGACAGAGAAAAGCAGAGGGATGCAGAGGGAGGGAGGCAGAGACAGGCCCAGAACCAGTAGGGAGAAAGTGCGGAGTCATGCTGTAGGAATGCTGGAGGGGGGGATTGCTGGCGTGACTGCCCCATTTTTCACAGCCATAATCAGAGCCAGCTGTCAGTGAGAGGGCCCAGAAGATGAAGGGGGGGAAGGGGAGTTGGGAGGATGGAGGACGTGAAGGGGGAGTGGGAGTACAGGGTTTTTGGAAGAAGTTAGAAAGAGAAAAGGGAGATAGGAGAAGTTGGTAGAGACTGAGATTGAGTTTTAGTGAAGTTAATTTATTTCTTCTCCATGTTTGACCGGCCTTAGGAGTTGTGTAAAGAAAGCGTCTGAAAGAGAATCATGTGGAAAAGGAAAAAAAAAAATCGTTTTGTTTGTGTAAAGACGCTTTTGTGCATGCATGATAACACAGTAAAAAGTAGGAGGGGCTCAGGCTGTGGCCTTGACTCGGCCTGGCTGCAGTCTGAGCAAGGTTAAAGGAGGATTGAGGGGGGCAGGGTGGAGCTTCCTGCCTTCCTGCTGCTCCTGAGACCTCTGCTGTGAAGAATGACAAAGCAGAAGCTCTTAGACACTCCGCAGAGTGTCTGTATGGAGTCTAAAATCCCTTTTGTACATATATGGAACAGGGATATAAAGTACAAAGACCAAAACCCACATAAAAAGTAATGAAATAATATTGTGACTTGTAATTTTCAGATTTTCAGAGCACTATTGAAGATTAGGAACAGATGCATCTTTGACTAAGAATCAGCTGACAGTGCAGTACTTTGCCCATCTGTGGCTGTGGTGAAGCTGCTGCTACCAGCCATGCCAGTGCTGTTACAGTCCCAGAGCTCTCAATGTAAACTCCTGGTGTGTTTATGTTTAGTCTGCAGTCATACGGTACATCTTCCTTCCACTATATGTGAGGCTCTGTTATGTTTTGTCCTGCGACAAGCGTGTTAATCCTCTGTCCTGAATTATGTCAGCACCGCTTGTAGGTCAGAGTCATGAATTTGTTGTTGCAACCCAATTTAATGAATCGTGAAAAGATATGATAAAAAGAGAAAAGTTCTGATGACAGCGATGATGACAGTTTCACTCTTAAGACACCGTCAGCTTGAAAAAACAATAAATCTAAGGTGAATTATTACACAGCCGTTTCCTGAAGTAGGTTAAAGTATTAAGGTTCATATACTATGGCGAGATATTTTTATGACCTGCACTCCCTTACACAGCGCACAGTGACGGTGCCATGTACTTTATATGACCCTCGGTAGTTTGATGGAAAAAGGCCGTAGTGGGAACGACTTGGCTTGTTGATCTTTGGGTGATTCATGGCTGTTAAAGAGGTGACCTCCTCGAAGCTGGAGTACCGACTTTTCACGTCAACTCCACACACCTCCGACACAGCCGGCACCCTCGAGACTTCCAAGGAACAGTATCACTAGCTAATGAACTTTGCAGCCACTACACTGATCTCTTTCTTTCCTAAGTGGGTTAAAATAAATTGCCTTGCCGGTTGCATAAGGCTCTACTTGGACTGCATAAGCTACAGTTTTGAAGTTTTGGAGTCTTGGAGAACCGGTTCTCTTCAACAAAGAGGCCTTCAAAAGACCTCCCCTTCATATTATTACAATGAATTCTTACTGTCGCGTGATAGAGGATGCGCCCTAGCAGCAAACTTCAGAAACATACATCTTGGTGTCTGACAAGTTATTTTTGGCGTAACAGAACTCCCCTTTCTACCCACTTCCTGTTGTCATGTCTTGATGTAAGGTGAGCTTGCGCAAAGACAGCAGGCTCGATAATCAACAGGACAAAAGGACAAAAATGCAGAAGAAAGTTTTTAAAGTGCCCACAAACTGGGAAATGCCTGTGAAATCATGAACAGTAGAAGCCCACAGTCACTGTCAGTTAAATACGTTTGCCTCCTGTAGGCTACTGCAGTGTGTCTATGCTCTAAGACTAGAGCTGTGTCCCAGTTACATACCAATTCCGTTCAGTATATGTTAATTTTAATTTTAATTTTTAATAGTATATTGTTTTTTTTCAGTTAGTATACAACACAGTAATGTACAGTACTTTTCTGTTTACATAACAGGAAGTGATACTAGATATTGTTTCACCAAAAGTGAGCTGCGTGAACCCCCAGTTCCTCCCTCTCTCTCTGTGCAGTGTGTCCATTGTATGCTAGAATATGACTTTCTCAGATTTGTGTATTGTAATTCGATTAAACACAAAGTCTTTTTCACAGCAAACATCATGGCATGTCGCGCTTGGAAAAGGACAGGTGTAAATAATAAAATGAATGATGGCTTAATTCCATTCAGCCTCTTCAGTTTCAGGATCGTAGTGTTGTGCATGCTGGTTCACTGTCACACTGTTTTCCTACTAAGAAAAGTCAAAATGATAGTTGTGAAAAAGATGTGTGGACACAGGATCCTTCTCCGAGACAGTCAGTCATATTAGCACAAACCCTCGTATGGTCACGCTACACTTTTGTCCCGGGAATTCTTTTCTCCGTCTTCAGTTTACTTCCAAAGAGGCCTGCGCAACAGACGAATTAAAGAGTGCGCTTCCTGTTTTGGCGCGATTAACCTTTGTTCACCTCTGTTCAAGTTTGACAGTGTGGATGTGCATGGTTGGCCAACAGAAACACTGTTGTACTGTCCTTGGAAACAGAGAAGTTATTATTCTAGTGATGTGCCATCACCCATCGACTACAAATTCCAGCACTGCCTTCAAAGACTGTTAGAAGTACGAGGTTCATGCAGTTTTGTTAAATGCAAGTCTAAACTAACTCCTCAGTTTTCTTTTGTGGGACAATAGTGTCCATCAACTGCACACTCAAAGATGAAGCCATTGTAGTGTTCCTTATGACATCTTTGAGTCACTTAATTTGATTTATTTTCTTGTATTACAATAGGTTGAGGGTGGATGGACTAGCTCTGTTTGTGAGGTCCGCAAGTTTCATTCTTCAACTCAGCAAGTTCAGTGTTTATTTGCCAATATGTAAATCATCACTTCATGCTAATGGAACTTCTTCTGTCTGTGTGTGTGAAATATGCGTACATTCAGCTCAGCTCCCTCTCAGCCGGCCTGTTTCTCTGCCCGGGAGTTGTTTATCAGACTGAGCAAGTGGCCTGTAGCCTCTCTGAGTCCCAGCCAAGTCCAAAGTGGAGTGGGTTCAAACTCCAGACTTTTGACTTTGACAGTGCGTCGACTCGGTCTTCATGTGGCCCAGCTGGTCCATTATCAGAAGTAGAGGGTCATGCTAACCTTCGCCAGCCCTGGTTTTGGGATGAGGGTGAGTCACTACTCCATGGCCCACAGAACAAAAGGTGAGACCATGTCTGGGTTGGATGGTTTCTAAAAATCCCCTCAGATGGTGAAGGGTCAGGTTGAATTAAATGGTCTTCTTGTTGACTGGTGATGTAACACAAACTGACAAAATGGACCTTTTTACTGAAAGTGGAGCAGCAGTTTCAGACTCTTTATGTGCCTCCCTCATTTATTTCCTTTCAATGCTTAACGTTCTTTCTTTCTCTTTCAGTCTTGCTTGTTGCGTTGCGACACACAAAGATAAAAACACACACAAACTGCACACAACGTTTCGCCTCAACTTTTGATCTCCAGTTTCCTCTTGAGCGTGTAGAGATTGAGGCTGGGCTGAGATTATCTCCGCTTATCAATTGATTGAGTCTGAAGATGATTTTTTCCCCGTCTGTACAGCGAAGAGCGTCTCGGGTACTTTCCAGGGCACTTTCTCCTGTTTGGCAGTCTGTCGCCTTGTTTACCAAGCTGCTAAACTCTGGCGACACCACACGCTGTGACTCGCTCTGTGAACCGGGCAGTCGTTAGTTCAGGGTTCAGTTTACAAACAGTGTTGCTCAATGTGTCCTCTCTGGCCACGGTCACACTCGTCTTCTGATGTGCCATTCGAGATCTGACTCAAAAGGTCGCTTCAATGCCTGCCCTCTGCCTTTCTGAGCAACCATTGTAAAGCTCCTCTGACGATATTCATTTGAATTTATGTCCAGGCATGATCATAATAAAAGTCATGTTAAAGTCACTCAGTTCTGTTTCCCACGGTGAACTTGCTTTTGTTTCAGAAATATTAACTAATCTGATCAAATTCAAGTAGCAACATCTTCCAAAATGGCTGCAGGACATTTTCTTATCTGTAAATGATCAGATTATGACTGACAAACTGTAAATCTAACATGAGTGCCTCCACACAACCTGGTTTATATTCTTACACAGCTAATGACATTTGTTTTCTGTTTTCTGATGCTTGACCAAACATCAGGAAAGAATATCAGATAAGCATTGACGATAATAAATGACAAATAAAGATGACGATTATAGATCCTTTGCAGATTTGAAGCAATTCACGTCAGCCGAAATGTCAGTTGTTGTTTTTTTTTTTTGATGAACATAGCACATGCACATACTCGTGCCACTGCCATACAGCTTGCTGAAGGGAAGTTATGTCACTTCCTTTCTTATCTTATTGATGTGGAAAGAGAAAGCCCCCTTACTTTGCCCAGACCCAGTTATCACAGACAGCATTACCACACAAAAAGTGCAGTAATGCTGTTTCAGAGCTGAAATAGCTTGAATTTTTCACCACGGAGCAGATGTGAAAATTACCATTATTTCCTGTATTATAACTGTCACATACACATGCATTGGGGTGTGCTTGTTGGGTGTGCTTGTTGTGTTGCAGCACCTGTCTGCAGACCTATCGAACAGGATGTTGGGGGTTGTTCTGTGTGTGTCCTTTTGCAGGCATCCGTCCCACCCACCAGGCTTTTCTGTGCGTTGTACTGTATGTGCAAAGGTTGTGCTGCAGACTGTATGGAACATGCAGAGGAGGCGAGGAGTGCTCCATTCTTTGATGCCTCTGTGCACATATGAGGGCATGAGGCGTCAGTTGTTTAACCCATTCGTGCCCACACACGATTAAATTCGCATCATGAAAGAGCGAGAACAACAACAGCCTCCTCCATTCGGAAAGTCCTCCCTTTGTTACCTATAATTTACTGAAGCACTTTCTTTATCATTTCCATGATGTCCACGTATCATCACTTGGACCAAAGATCTTGTTATTGAGGTCAGAGTGTTTGTTGTTCGACAAGATGACAAAAAAATGGCAGCTGTGATGTGTTTCATGTGTTTCCTATAAGATCTATTACACAACACCTTAATCCTTAACAACCCAGAACAAGAAATCAAACCAACCTTGATCCATTTTTCCTTGCTTGCTTTTCTGGTAAACATCAAATAGGTGATATACAGGTCAAAAGACCATCTAGTAATCCAGGTTAAAGCAGCTATAATCAGTATTTTTATAATAACTTTGGATCAAATAGCTGTGAATAAAGTGAACAGTGCTGTTTGTAGTGACAAACCCACAGAGAATTGTCACCCGACTCTGCAGTTCCCCTCATCTGTTTGGAGCATGACAGATCCTTCAGCTCATTGGTTTGGTTTTCTGACCACAACTTTACAGTTTCACTCTCACCGCCCTCATACTGTTGTTTTTTTTGTCCACAGCAGGGAGCTGTTTTCAGTGAAAAAGCTCTAAAACCCATTTTACATGCCCAGCACCATGGTGGAGCATTTAGCAGTGCCAGACATTTTTCTTAGGAACCAGTGGAGGAGAGTGAATATTAGGGTTACCAACAAGTTCAATAAATCAGCTTAAAAGGTGATTAACTATCAGTGTTACAGCCTCCCCCAAGTAGCAAAATGATCAATCATCATCAGTTTTCGCAGGTTTAAAACTGGGTTAGATTTCAGGACTGTATTTCACTGAGAAATGGCTGCATCATCACTTTCTTCTTGCTCTTGTTATGTTTTATTTGACTAATCCAAATAAATGTCACTCTCATCACCCTCATGTGAGAATGAGAGAGACCCGTAAAACTTGCAAATTCCAACATATGAGCAACAATTATTTATAATCAGAGCTTGCAAATCATTAGAAATGGGCCCCAGGTTCCAAGTACACATTGAAATATAGTCACTGAAATAGTGTTTAAACAACAGTTACAAGTAACCTACATTTCTAAAACACTTTCCCTTTTCAACCAAACTTTTCAGTTTGAACCACAGTTTGAACCACCCACACATCTTTTGACCTGCATGTCGCCAAGTTAAACACCATTTTATACCCAGAGAGGTTAATGATCTGCTGTTTTCTTAGACTTTCTGTATTTTATCAAAAATGGCACGATCAAAGCTGAATTCCAACCATCTTACCATTTCCACTACGTCTGTCACTTGGCCCCTGTGTTTACCTAAGGGGGGGGGGGGTGATGATTACGTGAAGGCCAGGGCAGGGCCAGGCTAAGTAGGTTTAAGTAGTGTTGCATTACTTCCTCTGGGAACCTGTTAATGGCACAAACGGTCCCCCAAAACAACCAGTGGATAGCAAAACAAGCAACACAGTTAAAGGTCACTTGACCTCAGTTTTGTGTTGGAAACTATTTAAAGAATTGGAGAAAGTGAGTGTGCTTCTTATCAAATCAAAGTCATTAAAGTGCTACAGAGGATTCTTTATACTGTTTGGGTGACTCATTATATTTATTTATATTCATGTTACTAGGTTTGTACGGTCACACATCGTAGAGGGGACTGGAAGGGGTTGTGTAACATGGCCTGAAAAAGTTTTGGTCTTACTAAAATGCAAATGCTATGAAAATAATGTCCCCAAATTATAGCAACAAGCCCAGATAATTTCCTGTAGTGGTGCTTAAACTCTGCTATTTCTGCTTGGCCCTGTTTATTTTTGGGGGGAGGGGGCCGGGAGGACGGGGACTGTGGACACATAATCCTCCCAGAAAAGTGATTTATTTATGAATTCCAGTGCAGAACCTCCCCTCCTGAGAGCCAGCCAGCCTGCCAGAAGTCATTGGCTGATGTTTACAGGACTGGAATGGCTAATTCCCATGGTGCAGTGTGCCTGCAGTGCTATCTTATTTATACAAGGCCTGATATGGGAGAACAGAGGGGTTTATTTTGGGATATTCCCCATAGATGGATCCGATTTCTCCAACTGGAGCAGTTTCCTCCATACGTGCTGCACTTCAGGTTCTAGCGGACGGCTGCACGCCTGTGGACACAGCTCGCCACTGCTGGAGTTTAAAAGGGCTGAATTGGCTCAGTAAAGGAAACCATGTCACAAAATCTTGCATTAGACTCGAGACAATAGACTGAGCTCAGGGACTACACAGGAAGTCGAATATTAGTCTCATAAAAGGTGCATTGTTTCTCCTGTCAAAACAGTTTTCAGGAATGAAAAAAAAATCTTACATCAAGTTAATTTATCACTGCCTTTAACAAAGTAGTAAGACTGGGATTTTGTCAAGGGCTTAAATAATCTACAATCCTTCAAAAAGAATTACAGTATGACTTTGCACAAGTAACTTATTTTTTTTTCAAATATTGGGTAGTTAGCTCTGCCAAAGACAGAGTTCTTTCTCAGCCTTCATGAAACTGAAGCAGTATTTTATATGGTGTGAGTGGATTTAATGATGTGATTGTGGCGAAGCTCTTCTTACCTCAACAAATAACTTGATCATAGAATGCTTGCTGCAAAACATGCAACTCATGTTTGCCTTTTCGAGAACATCACCTACAGTCTCAGATATGCAAAGCTCTGAGCGTTAGAGCACACTCAACAAGTGCTAGATGAGTAATTTTTGGAAGGGATGACGCTGAATTAGAAGCATGGCTCTCACGGTCTGTAAATGTTTTAATTATGAAGCACAAACACATGGAGACACATGGTCATAACAGAGCATATTTGTGATGCTAAAGCAACATCTGCCTTTTATAAGAGCTCACGTCATTATCTGTAGGTCAGACTTGTGCTTACTGACGTACTGTCCCAGCGATGCTGGAAAAACACCTTGCAGAGCCTTGTTTATTTCTTTTTCTGTCTTCATCTTGCACTCGTCTTACCCAGCCCCCTACTATTATTCTCTCACATCCGTCAGTGATTTAATGATTATATAAAGGAATGAGGGCATTATGAGAAGGAGCGCAGTACCCCCTGACAGAGCTGACACCCTGGCCCAGATGCTGCTGAGGTGTGTTGATCGTCTTTATCCTTCTGAAAGCTTAAAGCCACACAAGGCTGCTGGCGAAGCAGGCCTCCATGACCAAGTTAGGCAAAGGAAAGTCCAAGAGGAAACTCCTCGGTGTCATCGTGTACTGCATGGAGGGAGCCTCTAACTTTACTTCTGGCCCTGGGATATTATTTATACTTATGATGTGACAAGTTTTCTTTTCCCCTCCTCGCTCCTCTGATGTCCTTTCACCCTGTGTCTCCTTAAGTCTTTTGGCAAGATTCGACACGGCAAAAAGCAGCAATTTTCCTCTGACCTCCTTAAGCAGTCACCTTTTGTGAAGACTGGTGATGTCATGAAGGTGAGATTAGTGAATTTCTAGTGTTACTAAACGACTGTGCTGCTCTGAACAGATATTGATGATTAAGCACTTTCCAATTCTGGAGAAAGAACTGGAAAAAAAAAACGACGACAAACTTCCTCATGCACTTCCTTTTGATGCCATTGCTGTTGGGTACTTTTCCACTCACAGTGTCTGCTGTATCTAGTTTCATGTGCACATGGAGCTGCACATGTGCACCTACAGTGTAGTATAACATGAAGAGTTGATCTCTATCTCTGTGCTGCTCCACAGTCATGTGCAAAACAAAACAGTCTCTTAGAAAATCACTTTGTTTTCCCCTCAGAAAACATCTGTAATGGACTACAGGCTTTCTAATCAGCTCGCAGAGAGGAAGCCCATTGGAACCGAAACGTGACTAGACTCCCACCAAGCTGTGACCACTGTCCCAGGGGGCATGACTGTAGGAAACAAACACTGTGATCATATTCTTGTAATCATTTTTTAGCTGTGTGTTCTGTGCTGTGGGATCAGTGCATCTTGAGAACTCTGGAATTAAATATCTTGTTAAACAAGGGTGGATAGACTCACACACACATTTCATTGTAGTGACTTTTGGCCTCAATAACAGATGCAGTTACGATTTTGCAAAGAAAATGTGGAATTTGTTTCTTAAAGTGATGCGATCTTTGACGTTCAGTCATCCAGCCTCAGGAGAAAGAAATCAGAGCAAATCATTCACATTTTAGGCTTTGCCAGTGATGGGTAATGCATCACATACTGTATTGTATAGATTTGTACTACTGCTATAGAAATATATATATATGAAATTTGTTTAGACAGGGTCTTTTTGGGACATATGCTTATTTGTTTTCTTCACCAAGATTTAGAGTAGAAGATTGATGCCACTTTCATGTCTGTCTGGTAAATGTGAAGCTACAGTAGGCAGTTGGTTAGCTTAGCATAGTGTAAAGACTGGGTACAGTGGGACACAGCTAGCCCTGGCTCTATTCAGCAGTTGTAAAATCATCCTAGTTCAATGTCACTCACGTATCTGTACTTTAAATATGGCCCTGGAACCAGGAGACACTTAGCTTAGCTTAGCAAAAAGGCTGGAAGCAGAGAGAAACAGCTAGCCTTTTTACCTCTAAAGTCTCTAAAAGTCACTAACAAACACATTTTATCTTGTTAGTGTGGCACGTAACCCCCTGCCATGCTTTTCTTTAGAGGTGTTGTAGGCTGGTTATGTTACCTTAGTAGTGAGTCAGTGTAGCTGTTTCCCCTCGTTTCCAGTCTCTATGATAAGCTAAGCTAACTGCTTCCGGCCTCCATTTTCATAGTTGCCAAACAGACATGACAGCGGTTTCGGTCTTCTTATCTGACTCTTGGCAAGAGAACAAAAGAGCCCATTTCCTAAACTGTCAAACTATTACTTTAATGGGCTGAAATTACATTTTCCACTGTGAAACTCATAGTGTTTTCTCTTTGTTATGACACAAAATGTGTGTTTAAGAATTATTTTAATGCATAAATGCATGAAGGCTAAAGCAACAAACAAAGCTGTACTGCTGCTCAAATCTTGTACTTTTCCTTGTAGTTTAGGGGTAAGTCTCAAAACTTCAATTTTCCACAGAGGACATTTCAAGATTTGTGGGTGCTGTTGTGTGCTATAACAGAGTCTCTAAGTGGGGAGGCCATGTTCTAGTTCTCCTCTCGACTAGTAGAAATGGAAACCAGCTGTCCGCATGGTTGAGGTGCAGGTAAATGTGTAAAAATAGACTTTCCACATGTGCAGACAGTTCAGAAAAGAGGAGATCAAGGATGAAAATGAAATACTTCATGCTTGAATTTAAGACTCAGCATATCACAGGTTTCATAAAGGCTGTCTTATTCATGTCCGCTCAGAACTTACATCATCTCACTTAAATCCATCTCAGCTTTTTTATTTTGAGATTGTTTATGTCAATCCAGCATGAACTTCTACATTTTTAGGTCTGTTTCTTTTCTTAAACATCTTCCCTGTCAAGAAAATTCCTGATTCCCTCCCTAAAGCGTGAGTGTTGGAGTGTTGTGCAGGATGATATACTGGCTCCTTGAGAGTGATGACTGTCAGACAAGGGCCTGATGATGATGCATTTTTCTCGCCAATGTTCGGTCTCTGGCGAACAAAACGGATAAGCTGTGGCTGCGGATCATCTCCCACAAATGGATAATGGACTGCAACATCAGGATTTTTCACAGAAACATGACAACAGCGGCGTTGATGATAGCGCAATTGCATTAACAGGGCGACCCTGTGGACCATGTCTACACCAACATGGCTGAGCCCTGTAAAGCCTTCCCCCACCTACGACAGTCTGACCTCTCATTCTTCTTACACACCACGCATCAAACGTTTGAAACCGTCAGTGAGGACAGCTGAAGTGTGGCCAGAGGGAGCCGTCTCTCTACTACAGCTTCAGTTTGAAAACACAAACTGGACTGTGTTTGCTGCTCTGGCCTCCCAGGACTCCCACACAGATATGCCTACAGTTCATCCAGGGCTAACCTGAAGAGGGGCATTAGGAGGGCCAAGCACAGGGCCGACCTACACCACCTCACCAACCGGCAATGCCTCTTCATAGATGAGCTTAACAGCTTTTATGCATGGGGGGCCTACATACCCCAGTGGTGGAAGCCTCAATGACTTCTGTTCCACTTACCCCCACCATCATGACATTCTTCAAGAGGCTGGCCCTGGCTCATCTCAAAACCTGCCTAGCATCCACACTGGACCGCCTCCAATCCACCTACTGCCATAACAGGAGTATGGAGGAAGCTAATCTTGACACCACTACACTCCCACCTCTCCCACTTTGACAACAGTAACACCTATATGAGAATGCTGTTCTTCGACTTCAGCAAGGGCATGGCAAGTGCTCTGCCTCGGACCGAAAAGAACCCAACGCATCGCACAAGCCATGTCTGGTTAGATGCTAAACTGCATTTATTTGTCACAGCACTTGCTCTCTGTGCAATGACAATAAAAAGCTGATCTAATCTGACCATTTTTTTCCATACCTCTTTTACAGAGTTTGACACAAAACGCAACATCAGGTGGTTCTTGACTGCAGCCCTAAAAATGTCAAAGATAAACTCAAAACACCAGGTTACACCCACATACTTCTTGCAGCCATCAAGAATTGAGTGTTGAGAAAGTTTCAAAATCCACTTCCCCATTTTTTTTTCAGAAATAGCAATAATTCAGCACAAGCTCGACTTACTCAAACACTACACTAAAGTGTCAAGTGCTCAATGACTCAAATGAGCATCATGTCTTCATCCTACATGTCTGCAGAGGTTGTTTTTTCATTGAAGTAGTTTAATGAAACATGTTATAAAAACACATTTTTTTTTATTTTTTGGAACTCATAAAGTTTTGTAAACTTTAGATTTTCATGAATGACCAATGCATCCCATTTGAGGAAAACCTTTTTATTTTTCTTTAGGCCTCTTTCGGGAAATGCAGCTGATGATTCATAATTTTTATACACTTTTTATACACTCTCTCTCACTCCCATCATGAAAATATATGACACACGTCTATGACACATTCTTGTTCTTCTCCTGCTTGGTTTCTGGTCTTACTTTGGTTGCAAAAAATGGACTCATCAACACAGGCAGGCCCCCGTGATCTTCTCCAACAAGCCCCTTTCCTCTGTTGCTCACTAACCTCAAACTCCTGTCAATGGTTTCCAGCTGGCCGTGGCATGGCGGCTCTACTGGGAGAGGAGAAGCACTCAGCTGGCTCCAGGCTCTGACTTGTACACCGTCCAAGAGCCTTGTTCAACCCCCCCACACCCCTCTTCTCCCCTTACCCAACTCCACCCCCCTCTTTATTTGTTTAATTTGTGGAAAAACCCATAAACATTTGTGTATGATTTGTGGAAAGCGGCTGATGGGGAGTGTGCAGGCAGAAGGGCTGCGTATGTGTTTGTATTTGTCGTCCAAATTTCACATGCTGATTATGTCCAATGTCTTTAATGATAAGGTGAAGGTTATGAGGTATAAGGGCCTGAACTTGTGTAGTTAGCTTATTATTGTGAGCTGTTTGGTCTCCTACATGAGCTGGGTGATGCATCAGTGGCTGTGACTGAGAAACTGCTGAGAGGGATAACTTAAAGTCAGTTAAGAGAAAAGGGGGTAAGAAGACTCATTTTATGTCTTTCATGTTATTTTGATGAGTGCAGCTTTGGTCTGGTGGTGAGGAACTTCTAAATATAGCTGAGAGCGGTTCAGTAGCAGGGCACTGCTTGCGTCACCTTGGGTAAATATTTCTCTTTTGGCAACAGTTGTGTGCTCTAAACCTCGTTTTTTTTCCTGAACATTCAGCAGAAAAATCGAAGAGTGTTGGCTTTGTTCATGCTTGCAGGTGGCCTGAATTTAGGAAGTTGTTATTTAAAGGGCAGAGTCGATAAAACCAGGGCACATGACAATTTAATAAAAAGCAGGGCAAAGGACAAACCAAAAACCATCCAAATGTTAAAAGAGGTCAGGACACACATGAAACTGAGTATACGTTAACACAAAGATACACACGCACAACTTCAGTGTACTGTTCTGTGTGTTGGCTAGTTTTCTGTGTTTACTTAGCAGGAGTGACGGTGATGACAGTTTGTTGTCATCAAGGTCAGAGGTCAAATGGGGAGGAGGAGTGAGTCCGTGGGCTGCTGATGGAAAGACGTGGTGCTTTGTCACTCCTCGTGTCTGGTCGGAAGACTTAGTGTGTTTGGCTTGGCTTGAGGTGTGTGTGTGTGTGTGTGTGTGTGTGTGTGTGTGTGTGTGTGTGTGTGTGTGTGTGTGTGTGTGTGTGTGTGTGTTTGTGTGTGATTTGAGTTGCATGCATGTCTTTGTGAGTGCCTCTGAGTGTGCATACTCGTGTTTCTTTGCAGCAAGCCAACACAGTGCTGGGAAATGTGTGTTTTTTTTGCTCGTGTGTGTTCTGTGTGTGCGTGTGCACATTATGACTGTACAATGTGACACTGTGCATACTAATGCACAATGTCTGCAACATCAGCATTCATGCCTTCATGTTTGGTCTAATACCAATTTCTTTGATTTAGTGAGTTTATTACCTTGTTTCTTTACAGTTTGTGAACACATAATTGTCAGAGTGAACCATGTGCTTGTATCTCAGACAGCATAATGAATGCACACATCTAAATGTCATCCTTAAACGTCATACACATGACAAATGTCACAAAACCAAAAATGTTGAAATGTCAGTTTAGAAGTGATAAGCACTAATTTAATGTCTGCCTACTTGGAAAAAAAAATGGGAGCGTTTTGTTGATAAGGTGGAGCTGTTGACAAGTTATTTTGCCGTACCTTTCTAATGCTTTTGCCATCAGCTGAACCTCAAGGTTTGCTGAGTGGTTGTGTTCCAGATTCACTCGAGCACAAACATCAGAGCTTTGCATTAACACTGTGGTGCGATGCCTTTAAACTACTGCTTAGTCAGTTGTCCAGAGACCTGGTTTGGCCCAGAGCGAATCTGTGTAAAACCACAGGGTAAACATAAGATCAACCAGAGCAGCTTAGTCAGAGCACTTGTGCTTTACAAGAGCGAGTATTGAGGAGGAACACTGTGTTTTTTGTTACAGTGTCATCTGCCTCAACGTTAAATGACGGTGCAGCTTTGTAGGCCTCTTTTTGTAACGTTATGCTCATGGTGGGGAGTTAAGTCATGGGTAATAACTCAAAATTTGATGACCCACTAAGAATGCAAAAATCTGCCAAAATCCATTTTAAGGCAAGGCAGGTGTATTTGTACAGCAGCTTGCAACAACCTGGTGCTGATAGGCTTAATCATCACTGTGTTAACATTATATCTGACCATCAACTTTGTTTGCATCTACGTAAAACTTGCTAACATCAAGTTGCCATCAAGGCAGAAACATTTGTCATTTGCAGACGTTTACATATTTACCCTGTGTTTGATCTTTAATTGCCTCTTTAACGTGTTGGTGAGATTTGCAGACACAAAGGTGCTAAATCCTGATTCATCCACAGAAATACCTGACATCACCTCTTTTAAACCAAGGACCACCCACTTCAAACCAACACAGAAACTGCTGATGTGAAATAACCACAAATGTTCTAACTTGGGCAGAAGATTGTGAGTTCAAATAAAAACCCATCACTCATTGTGAGACGATGATTGGGAAAACAGGTTTTCAGAGCCAGTGTGTAAAATCACAGTGTATTCTTTGCAGAACAGCGGCCACTGTAGCCACAAGTGGCAATCACAGGGTGTTTGTCACATTGAATTTCCCTTCATTTCCCAGTATATACATTTATATTTTTTCTTTCTTTCTTTCTTTCTTTTTGCATTACCAAGAATCATTTGAGTCAGTTGCTTCAAAGAAAATAGTGGTGAGGTACCTTGTGTTTACTCAGTTTTTTACTTTCATTATACAGCTACCATCTTGCCGGTTACCGGTACTATTCAAAGTAATAATTATTCCTTTAATCTGCAGTTTCGTTTTAGCATAAATGCATTCATTAGTGTACGTGCATTACGTGGTACTTTTCTCACTGTGAATGACCTGAAACAAAGTCTCCATCTATATTAACTAATCTTGAGGCAAATGTAAGCTACACGCAGGGCTTCAGTTAATGATTATTTGCATTATTGATTAATCCCGCGACCGTGTTGTCTTAATATTTCTTGTTCACAGATATTCAGTTTACTGTCATGTGCAACAAAGAAAAGAATCAAATCTTCACATTTGAGAAGCTGGGGCTGACACATTCCTGGCATTTTACTTTGACTAGAATACAGTAATTATATGATTATTAAAATAGTTGCCAACAAATTTTCTGTTGATTGTCTAATCGACTAATCGATTAGTCGTTGCAGTTTTAATTACATGTCGTCAAATGTAAATGAGCTGTAACTCTGAACGTCACCTTCCTCTGAAATCCAGCTGAGATTCATCTCTGTGCACAGATTGTCTCTGTGTGACAGGACTTCTGTCTCCGACGTCAGACAGGTGTCCAACCGGTTGCTCGAGTCGGTTAACCCCGAGCCCCGGGCCTGGCTCTGGTGCCGTAACGCTGGAGGTCAGAGGTTAATGGAGCAGAGTGGCGCCGGCCAGTCATCCCCCAGGATCCTGGGTGGATTTGGTAAACAGTGAAGCTGTCACTACAGATTAATACTGAGAGGAGGTAGAACAGGGCCGAGCACACAGGGGGCTAATGGCTCCCAACTCAGCCATGAAAGTGCCTGTCTTCCCCATTCTCCTCTCTCCCTCACCCCCACAGATAAGCCCTGCAGGCTTAGAGAGCGGGAGGAGGAAGGGGGAGGAGGAGGACAGGGAAGAAAAAGGTGGAAAAGGAGTAAACTCAGAAAAGAGGAACTAACAAGAGGGCAATAATCACGAGTGCACTTGAGCTCTTGTACCACTGAAAAATAAAGAGAAAGGAGAGTAACATTTAAACGCTGTAAGACCTTTTAAAGCACTGAAAAGTTTTTGTCTCTTCCTATTACGTTAATGCAGAGCTCTGCCCCGAGGTCATTCCCCAGTTACAGCTGTAGAGGCACAACCCCAACTGCCAGCTCTCCTCTGTGGGGGATCTTTGGGGACTTTTTTTTTCTCATGAAGCGTATGCAAGCCTTAACACTATGGTCGATCTGTCTTTGCATCTCAGATATGAGGGGACGCCCCCAACACTTCATTTGCAACTTGTGTCAGGAAGGATATTGTATGTCATGTCACTGCAGTGTGCTAGATTGTGGTTACACTCTCGCCACAAGTCGTGCAACAGAGAAAGAGGAATTGAAAGATATGAGCCCTTGTAGGGTCTTATCTTAAAAGACAGTCTGTAATTACACCAGGTAGTAATAATGTCTGTGTGGTTTATTAAAACATGATTAACGCTGTTTTTCCATTTACACGATTTTTGGGGATTTGATCCTTTTCCATTTTTGTTTAATATTTTATTTATACACTAAAAGAAAAAAGTGATTTTTAAAAAGTGGTATTTAAATTATTTTAATTCATAACATGCTATCACATCAACAGACTAATAACTGGATAAATTTAATCAGTTTCGGATTTATTTTGGTGAATACATGTTGGATTCAGGAAATGTAACGTTCCTATTTTGCCTACCTACGCGGTTGGGTGGGTGCACATCCTCCAAACAAACAGGGGGCAGAATATTACCAGCATATCGTAAGAAAAAAGGAAATCCACTCTTTGATGGAAATGAACTCAGTATCACTATCACCTGGGGCTAGCTGGTTAGCAGGCTAACGTCTTTGACAACGTCCAAACTATTATTTCCTCTTTTTACACAGACAACGGATCAAATGACTGTGCATATTGTTAAAATGTTCACTTGCATTGATGAAGCCACAGATTACTGATCACCTGACTCTGTAGGTTCGATCAGCTCTACAGGGCATTTTAGCTTCTTTCAGTTCATTGTTTTGGTTCTCTGGCCCGCAACTTAACTGTTTTGATTCACTCTCTCTGCGCTCATCAGTATTGTTTCTGTGAAAAAACTCTAAAAACCAAGTACGGCATATCAAGTGTATATCAATATAAATTATAGGAGACAGGGGTTGGCCCTGTCACTGGTCATAGGCTCCTAGGAATCATCTACCGAGGCCCTCAGGGAACAGAAGTAGCATTCATTCATAAATATTTTACAACTCCACCACAAAAAGTAAGACCACAGTCATCTGCAAAAACTGATCCCTTGTTTATCAAGGGTAAATTTTTTTCATTTTCTTTTTTTTTTATCTTTGATGTCCATTTTGACCTGAGTCTCTGTCCATTTGTGATCCTGGTATGTGTGCTCATCGATGTGTAACTCTAACTGCCTAAGTGTGTGTGGCCTATCTGAAATAACTGTACTTTACTGTACACGGTTCCACTCATTCCCCCTCCTAGCTAGGATACCCCCTCCTAGCTATGTTGTCAGTTGGCCTTGTGGGGGATGGGGGGTTCAGAGCAGCAGAGGGGGTGTTTTGTCTGAGCATATTCCATGCAATACTCCATTGTACAGTCTTCACAATGGAAACAAGCCTTTGATCTTAGAGGGGTGCACCTCTCTCTCTCCCTCTCTTCCATCTTTCTCATCCTCCTCCTCCTCCTCCTCCTCTTCTGTTTTCTCTGTCTTTCACTTTTTTCCAGTATCAGCCTTGACCCTCCACATACCGCCAAGAGGGCCAAGAAGAGAGAAAGGAAATGAAACACTGATTGAAATGAATGAAAATGTAATGATGTGAAGAGAGTTCTGGAGGACGGAATACAAAGCAAGGAGGGGAAGCAAAAAACCAGTTGTTATATTCTTCTTGTCCTGCCTTATTAAAAGGCCCGGGGGACATACTGAGACAGCTCTTTGACAGATTGTTTGTGGTATATTGTTCAGCCCCCCTCATCTCTTCTCTGACACAGAGCAGGTGCTGTGAGGGTGAGACTTGAGCTGGGGATATGGAGGCTCAGTGATGGGAGGGTTTGGCTTGCTATATGGGCTGAAGGCTGGGAGTTTAGTGAGAGGTAGGGGGTGTGGGTCAAGCAGGACAGTAAAAGCCCCATACATCCCCTGATGGAGTCTGTCAGGTCAATATTTTCTGTTCGTTGTGACTGTACTGCTAATTCTGCTGCACCAATTCAACCATGTTGCCCCACCAGCTTCAGCCTCTGCAGTGCCCCTCTGTGCATGGCTTTGGAAAACAGTGCGCTTACCCCCCCGTCCCTAACCCTCCTTCCCAATAGCCCAATGCTCCAGTGAGCGTCTATAGATCCCTGGTTCTGCACAGCGTTGCATTGTCTCCCTTCCCTGGCCTTCTGCCAACAACCAAGCCAGCTTTGGAAAAGTTGTACTTCACCAGAGCCTAATCTTTTCTTGCTTCGCTTCTTTTCTTGCTCCTCGCCCTCCTCCATTCTTTCTTTTCTTCTCCCTGCTCAGCTATTTTCTTTATGCCAGAAAGCCTGCGAGTATTTACCGATGCACTGGCATTGAGGGTTATTGTGCTCGGGGCTGGATGGAGTGCAAAAGGCGGAGTGGAGGGGTGGTGCTGAGGCTGATGAATAAACAGGGACGTGCATATTGTACAGTAGACATCTGAGATATAGTCAGTACCATATAGTTAGGTAGGTTAAAGGCTGGTTCACTTAGCCATTCTGATCATTTTGGTTTTATTTGCCCAGGTTTTGAGATATCCATGCCTAAAAATTTCCCAATACAGTGGCGGTAAAAAGTTGGTAAACTGTGGCACTAGAAACTTTCAGAGCAACTTCTCTTTTCACAATTGTATGCCTGCTACTTTGGGCATTCCCCAGACCTTACTGTGAACAGTTTACTGGAACCGCTCTACTGAATAAACACCTTTGCAGACTCAACGCAATGAATCATCCAAATGGAAGAGACTATGTTCCTGAGAAAAATAAGAGACTCTGCTCTTTTCAGTAAATGTTCAGATATCCTCAAGTGCCCAAAAAACGCTCGAGTTTATGATTGTGTCGGGAAGGTGACGAAGGTGCCCTGACCCTAACAAAATAGTCACATCAATCTAAGTTTCGAAAGCAGTTACATTTTTGCTGTGGTGATTTGTAAGTTTTGGAAGGAGCTGATAAACTTCAGATCAGAAAACATTTATTTATTTGTTGTTATTCGGGGGGGGGGGGGGGGGGGCAGTCATGCAACAGCTGTAAGGGATTAGGGCACACTGTGAAAAAGAGAGAGCTTGGGAGAGACCCTGCTTCCTCTCTCACCTCTGCACACACCTCACCAAACGCTGCCTGAAGCGGGCATTCTGGTCGGCTTGTCGGGTACGGAAAGTTAAGCCTCGGCTTTGCTTAAAATTGAGTGGGAAAGGTGTAGGGGCAGGCATACTGGGGAAATAGCATCTAGGAAGTGAAGGCAGGAAACTGTGAAAGAGCTATCTCAAAACAAATAAAGGCAAAATGATCTCCATGGTGAGAAATCACACGCGATAAAAGAGAAATGCTTCTTTTCCTAATTAGAACAAATCCTTTAAAAGTCCATTTTCCTGACTTACTGTAACTCACTCCCTTTCTCAGTCACTCATTAACTCATTCTACTTCTTTCTCTCTCTAGGACATGATAAGACTTGTGTTTCCTGAGGGCGGCTCAGAGGAGTAGGCTCAAATCCGCTGGCCTATTCCTGCACTCCTCCACCCTAAGGTTGACCCCCCCCCCCCCCCCCCCCCCCCCAGCCGGCTCACAGTGTCGCCTAGCCCAGCAGCACCCACACCCTTGGGGGGGTTGCACAGAGGCGTGGAGCATCCCATCCCGGCAGCACTCTACATCCCAGACGTAAACACGGGTGACAAATGGGCCATGATATCAGGTATCAGGTGTCGGCGTGGAAGATTTATAAGGTAACAAGACAATGGGAGGGAGACACAAAAGGCCTCTATCTGCCATCAGTGCTGAGAGGGCCGCTTCCCCACCGCAGCAAAACCCACTTTGGTTTCAGCAGCCATGGAGAAAATCATTTCCCCTTTAATCCTCTCAGTTTTCTCATCCATGCGGTGCAGATTAGGTGTTCTCACACAGCTGAATCAGATGTCCGTGGCTCACCAGGACGACGTGTTTTGGAGCGCAGACTGAAGACAGAGGAGTCAGGCACAAATGGACTTGTTGTTATTGTGAAATGAAGGAAGTCCCCACTCATGGAAAAGGGAAGTGCAGGGTCAGGGAAAGCTTGGCCGGGGATGGATGGAGGAGGCAGTTGTCCATGTCATCCTGTTTTATAATCAGCGGCCGATCGACATACAATAGTCTTAACAGGAAACTCACATCTCTGTGTATTAAATCAGCTCTGAGGAGATTTGCACGATTTCGAAAAAACACACATCTTGTTTTTGTCAGTGAATCCTTCATAATAATGCACATGTGATCAGTTTGTGCTTACGTATCAGGAGGCGTGTGCAGGGAAAGAGTTGGAGCAGCAGTCCTCACAGATGCAAACAGTGAGGCAGTGTACAATAAAGTTTAATTTAAAATAGCTGTTACCTACATGCATCTGGTTCACTGTCACTGGCTTTTAGTGTTGATTTCAACACAGCAAGTCCTTTCATATCGTAACTACTGAGGCCACGCTGAGATCATATGTGTTGAATTTGTACTTTATGAGAAGTTAAATGAAATAAAGCAACATTAGTACCACATTTGAACTCCTACTATAGTAGGAGTTAGTATAAAAGTCAAATGACATATCTTCATCTTTAAGTCATTTGCTGAGCACAAACAGAAATTTTACAGATGCACGTTGTCTCATCCATCTATGAGTCATCAAGGTGATGACAGGTGAAAGAGGAGGTGAGTGTGTGTGTGTCGGGGGAGGAAGGGGTCGCAGGCGCCGCATGCCACGAGATCCACACGGATTCTCAAAATGGTGATCCTGACACGTGAAAGTCCTGGATGTAGAGGCCGCTGCAAACACTGCAGGCCCCCCCCCTCCACCCTCTCACGAGACACAATCAACTACCACCTCCACCTACGCAGCTGCCCTCAGAGGACATGAAACTGGAGACACAGTCAGCAGGAGTGAACCTCCCCACTCCCTGTCCTTTGTCTCCTCACAATGTGGAGCGGTACAGTGAGCTCTGACACCTAAAAGATTCCTCACACAGCTCCTCAGGAAAAGACTGGGGCTTTTGTAGATGTGTGTGTGTGTGTGTTTTGGTTTTTAAGTTACAGTCTTTTTGTTTGAAATTTCTTAAGTCAGACTCACCGTGACACACTTTCTTGGCATTTCTGTGCCGATAGGAAGTCAGTTCACCCAAATTAGAAACAGAAATACTCTTGTAATTTTGACTGAATCTATTTCATTGGTAGAAAGTGATACCAAAGAAAACTCCTGACACAGTTCAACAAGTCTGCCATAGTAGTGAAGAATTCAACTCTCAAGTTCCTCTCAGCCCTTCGGAGCGTATAAGCATCTTTTAGTTCATTGTTTTGGTTTTGCAGTCTGCAGCTTTAAAGTTTTGTTTCACTCTCACAGCTCGAATAATTGCTTTCCAGCCACAGCAGGCAGCTGTTTTCTGCGAAAGGCTTTGATAAACCCACTTTACACTACTTTCCCAGCATGAAACGGCAGTCCGACAAACTTAGCAACTAGTTGGTGAACACAGTGAAGCGTTTAGCAGCCAAAGCGCCAGATATTTCCCTTAAGAACTGGTGAAAAACCAAAACAGATTTAAACAGAGTAAATAGGAGACTTACATTTGTTTGTTGGCCAATAACTAACTTACTGCAGGCAATTTTTTTTGAGCTGTTGCCAATACAAATCAGTTTAAGAATGTAATAGAAATCACCCTCTGTGTCTTAAAATAATACAGAAGAAGACGGATCACTGTTGCACAATGCAGAAAAAATGACAGGAGTCAGGTTTATCTCACTACACTGGCAGACTCTTAAGACTCATTCTTGAAATGACTTGATAAGATGGAGATGGTGTGGTGACTATCCAGAATAATCATGACATTCTGTCTGTTAAGATGCAGCTGTTCAGTTATTCCAACCAAATGTCTTTTTTTTTTCTTTTTTTTTCTTTTAATGCTCCACAAACAAATGTTCATCCACCTCCAGGTGAGTGGGGTGACATAAATCTCAAAACTCTGACAAATAAAACTAAAAGTATCTGAACAGCCTGAATACCACAAGTAACAGCTCAGAATTTCTCTTTTTTTGTTTTTTTATTTGCCTTGACCCACCCCTTCACTGAAGTTATTTTAAGTTACAGGACATAAATCAAAGTATAATCCCATAATTGGTTCACTGACAGAATCTGTTTATATTACGTTATTTATTACCGAGGATCATCAGTCTCATCATTGCGCTTCAGTGATAGCCACAGAGCAACAATTTTCCACTGCGGTCTAAACATGGCTTCACACACCGAATTCTCAAGTCCCTTCAGTGGGCGGAGTTTTCCCAGTGGATTGCCGGCGCTTGACCCTGATTGGCTGATAGAGACAGTTGAGTTGAGTGACGGGCTGTCAGAGGGGATCCATCGGGGGGACAATGTGCCCACTGAGGGGCTCAGAGGTCAGCTGGCTAACAACGGCTCCAATGGCGAAGTTTGTTTTCTTGTGAGGAGCCACCCTTTCATGTGTGCCACTCATTATCAGAGCTTGTGCCCCCCGCTGCCCCAAACAAGGCCGTCTGTGTGCACAATTGTACGTGTGTGTGTGTGTGTGTGTGTGTGTGTGTGTGTGTGTGTGTGTGTGTGTGTGTATTTTACGAAAAATCTCTTTATATCTCCTAGTGACCCTGTTTTGCCAGAACTGGAGCGCATACAATTGGGAACCCGACTCAGGTTGACCTGAGCTGATCGAGGCTCGCCCGTGTTTTGTTTGGCATCAGAGAGGGGGCAGGAGGAATGGCAAAATGAATGCCCTTGTCTGTTTTATCTGGACAACCTTTATCACTTACTGTAGTTTTACTCTTGCTTTCCCAAGCCTATAATAACCACAGCCAGCATCTTTTCAGCTATTTCCAGCTGTCTGAGCTCCAAGCTTTTACATAATCAGTGTTGCAAAAGGACATACATCTTGAAAAACGCTGTGCAGATATGGAATAGTTCCTGGAATGTGGCGAACCTTGGGGTGATGTCGACAGGGGCAAATTTTTAGGAGTTGCCCGAGAGCAGTAAAGTCAGCAGAAACAGTGGATGTCCTGTGGTGGAACAGACGAGTGTAGATCAATAGCTTCGGGACCGGAGTGTTACTTTGAGCTGAAGCCAGATAGACACAGGCCTTTTGTGTTACCGATGAGAGAGGGACTAAGAGAGTGTATGAATTCATGGAGCTTGCATGAGACAAAGTGTGTATGTGTGTGTTTCTAATATTGTGTATGCACGTGCAAGAATGGCTGCGTGCAAACACTGTATGTGTAAATGAGGATGTTTGTATGCATTTCTGTGCTTGTGCGTGGTCTTTTTCTCTGGAGAAGAAAGCAGCTCACTGTCCTCATGCTGTCCCGAGTCTGACGTCTAGCCTGGTCCTGTCTGAAACCGGGTCTGCATGGCAGGAGCTCTGTGTCTCTGCATGCTGAAGCCTGGCCTTGTTCCCAGCTGTTTGTTCAGCTGGCCCACCAGCGGGGACACCAGGGTCTCAAAACCCCCCCTCTCGGGCCCAGTCGGACACCTCCGCCGCCGCACCCACCCAGGTCACCAACCTCCTGACCTTCTTGCCTAGGGGTTATTTGCTCTGAGGCCATCGTTTAAGAAGGGCGTTTTGTTCGGCCCTCATTTGGTCCACAGTCTTGGCTTATACTCTTGTCATCAGTGCCATTGATCTGCTCTAAATGAGCTGATTAGGGGGCCTGCAGTTTGTCCTGTTGAGTGGGCCGGCCTAAGCTTGGCTGAGCTGGGCTGAGCTCGGCAGGATGGGGAGGGGGTTATGGGGATGAGGGACAGGGGTCAAAGTGCACACAGAGCAAACACAGTTGGGCATTCACACTCGAAGATGCAACATGAAATTTGTGGTTGTTTGAAGAGGGTTGGATCAAGCCCGTTTGGTTGTGTTTGTTATGTCAGTTCCAGCCCCTGTGGTTTTGGTGATGGTGCAGCGCTCAGATCATTGTTGTCTCTGACAGCGCTCGCTTTGATTTTCACCAGTGGACATCACAAATACCTTTCACTTTGTCCTTTTGCTTTGTCAGGCTTCTTTTTCAGCTTAGCCATAAAGGTTATGCGAAGGTTTCACTGAGTTCATGCATGTCTGAGTGCAAGCATGCATGTGTGTGCATGAGCGTGTACATTCATGCAGTAATGTGTGTTAGCATTAGCTTCTGCTTATCGGTCGAGGGGCCTTATAATTACAGTCTTAGTGAAATCTAACTCTCCCACCACTCCCTGTATAAACTGAGAGTCCTCCCTCTTCTTGGTCAGGGATTAAGAATGAGGCCCTGCTGAATGAACTGCACATTACTCTGAGACATCCTTAACACTTGTCAAGGGGAGACATCAATAATATCAGAGGATTGGGGTTTGTCTAAGGCCCAGAGATAAGGAGAGGGGGGGAAAGCTAATGACAGACAAAGAGGGGTCACCTATAATTACTCACACAATTTGTCCTGGAAGCATAAACAGAGGAGCAGTGATTTGAAATAATGAAGAGTATTGTATATCAGTGTAGTGTGTACACATTGTGCACATGCGTGGTCAGAGACTGTCTTCATATATCTGAACTGAAACCGGCCTGGGAGCTACAATGAGGCCTTTGTTTGCTTGCTTGTTTGCTGCAAGCTGATATTTTCCACAGTTTGAGCAGGTTTATGGTGTGAAAACATTTCTTCCAGTGGGATAGTGAAACTGCTAAATGTGTTGGATGGGGACGTCATGTAATTACCCAGAGCGAACGAAGCCGTACTCTCCTGCCAAAGCTGTCTCTTTCTTAAGCCAGGCCTCTGTGCTATGCTGTGTCACAGGTCAAAGTTTACGGGGTCAGCGTGGACACTATGTCCTCACATCCGTCTTCATTAGAGGTCTGGAAGTACTCAGTGACCAGATCTCCTCCTCCTCCTCCTCCTCTGTATTTTCAAAACTATCTGTCCATTTCTGATAAACAGCCACATCAGAGAGGTCTTAGCAGTGTTAACACAGAGCTGCCTGACACGATCCACCAGTGAGACGCGGTAAACAACGCTTACTCGTTCCAACATGCCGCATCTGCAGTGACCAAAACATTGACTTAATTATTTCTTTAGATTTTCCTTTGTAATTAGTTTATTTTGGCCTGAAACACTTTTAGGTGATGCATCGCTTACATCATTGGAGATAAGTGGCGATGACAGCATACTTGAGCCTTGTTTAAGCCCTGAAATGAACGCACTGCAACTGCCAAGTGTCCATCACCGGCGAGGCAGCACACTGAAACCCTGCCTGCTCACTCAGTATAGGGTGATGTGGATAAAAGAGTCAGTTAAGTACCAGAAGTGTAACTTATAAAGAAAAAAAATTACTCCCCTAAGAGACACAAACTGCAAAGCTTGTCCTTTATTTCACATCAGACTGTAATTTGTGATGGCAAATTAGCGCAGACAAGGAAAATTGCACGGGTCTTAAAGTTTTATACATAACAGACTTTTAAAACTGCCTCTGTCCCTTTAAGTGTTGCAATTCAACACGTATTACAAAAACAACAAACTGTGTAAATGCTGGTCTACATTAGATGTACAGATAAGTGGAAATTGTACACCTTTATGGCAGTATGGCTCTGTGTTTGTGCTGCTAGATCTCTGTTTTCTTCCATGTGTTCGTTATGCTTGCAGTGTTGAGAAAGGTCCTACTAGGTAGGAAATAAGTAAATCTAAATACAGCTACACTAAACTCTGACTGATTATTAGTCGTTTCTTTCTCTAATCTTTGTTTTTTTATAATGCAACACATTGGATAGTTTTACGTCTTTGTAACTCTAAAATCTCTTCAAATGAAACTGAAATGAAATGAAAACCGGTCTTCAACAGCTCATAGGCAGGCACCCTGTAACAAAGGGTTTCAAGTAGACTTTGTATTAAGGGGTCACACGCATAAAAGGTTGGGAATCACTGCATTAAGGGATAACTTTGCAAAATAGAGCCACACAACATAGTTTTTAATAATTTATTAAACAATAGAAGTAGATGGGTGGATTTTGATACCTCCTGACAGAACCTGGCTGGCTGTTTCCCCCTGTTTCCAGTCTTTATGCTCAGCTAAACTAACCAGCTGCCAACTCCACCATCATATTTAATGGACAGATATGAGAGTGGCATCGATCTTCTTATCCAACTCTCTGCAAGAAAGCATATTTCCCAAAATGTCAAACTACGTATTCTTTTGGTCGAAAGTTTTACTTTATCCTGTAGGAAAGAAAAACACAGTGTATTTAATATAAAAAAAAAGTCATGACGTAGAGCAGTTGTTCCACTGTTACATTGGATTTCCAGTCCTGACTGTTACATACTGTAAGTTCAAAACAGCTGCTGTGGAAATAAGATCAAACACACGTCTCATTTTTTGAAATGTCAGAGCAAACCCACCAAATGCAAACTTTATTCTCTCGTCCTTTTCAGAATGACTGGCTGGAACATGATAACTCTTGTCATGTGGCTCCCACTATAGAGAACTGACTGGGTTTCATTCTGAAGTTCAGGAAATCGAGGCCCCGCAGTGGTACATCAAACTGGGCCCAAAACGTGGCTAAATTAGATTGAATCAGACACTCGACCGAGCCAGACCAGACACAACACATGAGAGGGGACTGTCCCTCTTCCTCCCTGAGGTCGTTATCGGTGCAATGACATCACTGTAGCTTTGTCTGTCTGTGTGTGACATTTCCAAATCTGTGGCGAGGCCTGGGGACAGAGAGCAGAGTAGCGATGAAGGGAACGAGCCGCAGAGAGTGTTAAAGACAGAGATAGAAAGAAGGATGCATTTACAGGGACAGCAGCAGCTTCAGAGAGAGGGAGAGAGAGAGACAGAGAGAGAGAGACAGACAGAGAGAGAGAGAGAGAGAGAAGGAATAAGGGAGAGAAAGCCTCGAGCTGTGGCTTGGCTGAACTCACCGTGAACCTCAGCAGATTTATTTTCTCCGGAGCCTGTTGCTTGCTCAAAGGGGGCCAGATTTACATGCCTCTCCCTGGGCTGCTGTGACGTTAGACTAGGGGAGCTGGGATAAGTGGACTGGAGGATTTTTGCGGGTTATAGGGGTGACACAGAGCAGCAGAGGGAATAAGGAAGAGGTTTTCTCATGGAGTCCACTTGCAAGTCCATTACTTGCTGCTTAGTAATCTGGCCTTCAGCTTCATGTGCCCTGGTGGAACATTCTTGCTTACCAGCTTTCCATCCTAATTAGAAACACTCCGTCCATTAACTGGGGTGTTTCATTTTAAACCCTGTCGTTCTTATTGATAGAGTTGGTGTGAGCCGACGGATCCCTGCTCTCGCAGCTCGCTCCCTGCATCCTCCTCTGTGGTGACATATGTGTGTGTTTTTGTTTTCTTACCATGATGGTTATGTAATTTTTTGACACAATCTGGTTTATGTAAGCGGTAACACAATATTCTGTACGCACACTCGTGGAGACACAAACACACTGACGTGGATGCACATGTGAACAAGCACAGGTGTTTCTGGACTGGTGTCATACACAACTCAGGCATTATATTACAGTAAAAATGAAGGTAACTGTGTGATGAAAGTGTGTTTTCCTATTCTCTCTGAGTTACGGTATTTAAAATATAGTTTTAATAACAAAAGATTTTCCACGTATCTAAAACTTCAACAGTAAATGTCAGTCTTTTCTGACAGTATATTACAATCAAAGGCCTCTTTCCAGACATTTTTCACTGATCAGTAACCAGACAGACAATATAAAGCTATACCAGTTACTTTACAGACAATAACCTTGTTAGACCAGAATGCAGTGCAGCCACAAGGAAAAAAGGTCATAATTCCTCAGGAAAAAGTATTTCTGTGCGCATCCCTATCCCTGTCCCAACTGGTCCACATAGGCTATAGTTAATACGACAAAGTCAGGGCCATTTTCTTTTTTTTTTTTCTTTTCATTTTTTAAAGGCATTTTGGGAAATGTGGAAAAAACCAAACACAGAAATATGTCATAGTTGGATTTATCCATAAATCTAAGATGACAGTTATCTCAGATTGGAGCTTGGAGCTTTTAAATTGTGCTACCAGAACACAAATTTATAACAAAATAATGAAAGACGCTGGGTGGATGGATTATGGGGAAATGCAGCCTAGAAGTTAGGATATCTCTAAATCTTTCTCTTGTTAATTCCCCAGCTTCATGGAAGTGCAGTTCTAGATCAGTAGAGTACCCCTTTGGGAAAGCTGGACATGGCATGCAGAGAAACCAGTCTTGTTGCCAGTTCGCTTCAGAAGCGCATTTGTAAAACGTTCACAGGACACCTCCAGCTATTAACAAGAAGGATTAGTTGCTATTCACAGATATTACAATGTAAAAAGTATGGGCAGAGGGAGCAAGGCCATAGACAGAGATGCTAAGGGTTGGTTTATGCTAGAATAGAACTAGTCCATACGATGTACAGCGAAAAGGGTGGAGACGCGATAATCATTTAAAAACCTGGGGTAATCACACATTTTGGAAGACATTCAGTGGTTTTTCACTCGGTTGTAGTGAGCCATAAAGACAGCTGTAAGACAGAAGTTAAAACTCAGCTTACGTTCTACCTCTGCTTGTGAGTTGAGGTGTGAAGAGGGTGTCAGTGTCAGATCGTTGGTTTTGGAATATTATAAAAACATCAGAAAGGTGTGGGGGGTTTCCAAAGCTGTTCCACCATCTAACAAACAATTCTGGTGAAATATACTTAATGATGATGTGCAGTGGACCGCACGAGTGTGGTATCGAGTTCTCATTATGCATCCATGGGCTTACCACCCATGACACTTTCTTAGTTGTTTGGAGCCAGATAATGTAATTTAGAGCAGTGTTATGGATTCTGGGTGGAGCTGAGGTGGGGTGAGGGTACAATAACCAGCAAAAATTGCGTTGTGATAGCCACTTTAGTGTGCAACGCAAACCAATAAAGGCAACCGCACCGCAAAACGATTTCAAAATTGCCACCAAAACACACATTAGAGGAAGTGAAATTACAAATCGCAAGCCTATAATTTGTTGTGAAAATGAATCACTTTGTTTTTCAAGAAAGACTTTGTAAATTTTCCAGTTCCTTCAACACAGCCCTTCCTTTTAGAGCCTGCTTTCAGTGGCCATTAGAGGAACTGCAATCCAAGGTGCAGTGCACTTTTTACACTGGCTGTAACAGTTTAACAAATACCAAACAGAAGTAGATGCCTGATCTTGCAAGCGGAGAAAATTTCCATGTCAGAAACATTAATCGGTATACTAAAAACACCTCTTTAAAACAAAACTCGTGTAATGCAATACATATTGTCTGGTTTTCCATTTAAGGAAACAAAAGAACTAACATATGATGCCTTGGAACGGTGACAGCTCTACATGTTGTTTCCAAAAGTTGACTTCAGCCTAATTTAAACAGGATTTCTACTTTTACTCCAGATGTACCTCGTGCACTGTAAGTGAAGAGGATAATGTTGTATGCAAGCTCACTCTGGAGCCCACTGAGGAAGAAAAGAATTAACTAGCTGTCCTGCACCTCTGACTCAACTCTCTGTGAACTGCTTGTGGGACCACGGGTCAGCGACTCTGGGGTTTCATATCATTTTTCTCCCTCCCACCACACTTCTGTTTTTGCTGGGGGGTGAGTTCAGGAGTGTTTGGGAGGCAGGAAGGCTCTTCTCAGCTCCTGATCCCAGAGCTCGCTGTGTCTGACACGTAACGCTCAACACGCCTGTAGGAGCGGCCCAGCTGTGACCCAGCGAGTGAGGAGGTGTGAGGGCGAAAGGCCAGACACGAGATAGGTGTAAAACATTAAACTTCAGCCCCGTTCGCTTGATTTGAATTTATTTTGCCTGTGTTTTAGCTTTGACAGCTAAGTAAAGGGGATGTGGGGACAAATAAATCCATAAAATGTATTCTCAGTTACTAAACCTGAACTGTGAACTCAACACATTTTCCAACGACGATTTCTTTTTCTTCTGACTGTTCAAATTCTGTCTTCCCTCTTCAGGCATGTTGTGGACTCTATAGAGGAACTATAGCAGATTACAAATGTGCAACGTGCATAGTTTTACTTCTCTAAATGCAAAGTAATCGCTTTGCTAGTAGCAATGCTTTAATATGCTGAGTGAGATGAATTAGCAATAATTTGTAATGTTGTGATTTTCAGCATGTGTTGTGAAATCAAAAAGAGAAGCTTGAGACGAAACTGACCCCTTAACAAGCAGCTGCCTGCTCACGGGGCAATTATTACAAAATCATGTTGTACAGTCAAATGTGGTTCAAACCACAAGAACTTCATTTCAACTTCAAGTGGAGAGGCCACAGTTTTCAAAGATATCAAAGATGCCGGGCTGAATTTTGAGGAAATTTGTATAAAATGATGTACACAACATTTAATTTGTTTCAGCCACACAAAAAACATGGTGTCTTATGGTTTTTATTTGTTTATTTATTTTTGTTTGCCGCCTGGAATCAGCAAAATAAGGGAGGGAAATATGTGTCTCTTTAGCTGCTAAATTCTCAAAGTCTGGGCCCAAACACCAAAACAATGAGCTGAAAGATGTTGAAACACTCTCTAGAGCTGAGAGGAACTGAGAGAGAACGCCGCATTATTACACTCCTACAGACTTCCAAAGTCACCAAAACCACTCATATACTGCACCTACATTGCAAGACACAAATATGTACAGACACATACACTTTTGTGCACACGTAAAGACAGCGTGGTGCTCGTCTTTTGGGTTCTTACCAGAACTACGTGCATACACTCACACACACTCGAGGCAAGAGGTAGGAGGAACAGATCAAAGTAGATGTGGTTAAAAAAGAACACCCAGGGACAGCCACCTCCACATAAACAGGGGATCTCCTTACTAAAAACAAAAAGGCCTGAGCAGCCAGCCCACATCCAGCGGGATGGGGAGGGGTGAAAGGGGCTTCAGAAAAGGGGAGGGGGAGATCAGAAAACATGTTACATGGGCGGAAAGGTAGAGCAAAATCATTCATTACTGTAATTACAACCTGAGCCCACTTACTCTTTCATTCAGCGGGAGGAGAGGAGAAAAGAAAAGAGGGAGAGGAGAGATTAAACGCGCTCACAGTGGTGTTTACCACACATTGGGAGATAACTCGTTCTATTTCTTTATTCAGATAAACACATTAAGGGAAAAGAAGGTACGTAACACACACTGCAGGGGTTCCTTAATCAGTTAGAGTGATGCAGTTTCTGTCAGTAAATTAAATGAGCTATGAAAGGCCTAAGTGTCTTCATCACGGTATTTATTTTCCCTCCCTGCTCTGAGTCATGCTATCCATCCCCACCACCCTTTACTCATTATACTTCTAAGTAGAACAGTGTTTGGACATTTAATATGTTTGACTACCAGATTAACTTATCTGACTTTGTTGTTTTCATCCATATGTGTCAGTCTGGACAGTTTATGACCTCTAAAGGAATAGTTTGACATTTTGGAAAATATGCTTAGGTTTCTTTTTGCTAATATATCATATCATCTTACCTTTATGTAACCGTTAAGGTGGCTGTAATCAGTATTTTTATAATAATAACTTATAAATAACTGTGAAACATTAAAAGGGTTGCCTGTTGCAATGAACCCACAGAGAATAAACATTCAACTCAGCTCAACTCAAATCATTTTAGTGTTTTTTTAAATTAACTGGTTTGATTTTCGGTGACAGTAGGCAGCTGTTTTCAGAAAAGAAAAAAACTCAGATAAACCAACTGTACGCTACCTGTCCAGCACCAAACTGAGGGCAGACAGACAATGTTAGCAATAAGCTAGGGAACATTTAGAAGCTGAAGACAAACATTTTCCTCAGGAGTGAGCAGGGATACTGAAAGCAGAACTAAAAAGAGAGCGAAAATCAGACTAGAATCCGTCATTTAGCCATAAACACAGCTCCAGTGAATACTAATGTTGTTCTGTGACTGATGGATGTGAAAAATAAGCAACTGTTATGCTTATTTGCAAACAAGTCGGTCAGCAGCTAACAAGTTTGCTATATGTCAGTGCAGTGTTTCAGGTGATTTCAGGTGTAAATATGAAGCTAGAGCCAGCAGGTGGTTAGCTTAGCTTAGCACAAAGACTGGAAACGGGGGGAAACAGCTAGCCTGGCTCTAGCCAAATGTTGCAGAATCTGCCTGTTAGTCTCTCTAAAGCTCACGTTAGGTTACAACTTGTTTGTTTAATCCGTTTCTGTAGGTGCAGGCTCTAGTCTCATCTAGCTCTCAGAAAGAAAGCAAACCAGTGTTTCCTGAAATGTCTAAACTATTCCTGTAAGTAGAAAAACAAAGTTGTACATGTATACCCATAAATTGTTCATTTTAGTCATCAAAAGCAGGATGTTACACTATGGCACACCTTTTTTTCTCTGTGCCCTTTAAATTTAAAATGATACACACAAGACCCAAGTAACCTTCTCAAAATAGAATAATGCCTTGCCTTTATCACTTTTATGTGACTGATTTTATGCCCTAAACTACTTCTGAGACTGTTTCGGCAGTAAGCTGACTCACTTTGTGACTGCAGCTTCCAGCCTCTTGTCTTTTTACTGCCTCCCCTCAGTGTGTTTACCTTGCTCTCATCTCCGTGTCCCCCGAGGGCTTCTTAAACACTGCCCCGGGTGTCCCTATAGGGAAACAAATGTGCTGTAGGGAGGAAGGGAATCAGTAGCCTAATACAATCTGAGGACAACAACAACAACAATTCCTGGAAAGTTCACCTAGTGGGGCCACGTTCTGCCGCGGTTTCAGCTGAAACTGTTTCCAGTCGTTCAGGAGTCCTACAGGTGTTTCATCTGTGCCAGGAAAAAAAGCCTTAAGGCATCTGGTAGCATTCATTCAGAAATATGATGCTATGAAAAGTACATAAGGCATGTGACATATATATTTGCATGTCTGTATATACATGTGTGGATGTGTAGAAAAGCAAGAGACAGAGAATATAACACAATACTATAATATTTCTATTTTAATTACGTTTCAAGCTCCAGGGAAGAGTAGACGGTTCTGATGTTTGTATGTGTGTGTGTTAGCAGAGGTCATGAATCTCAGTCTCAGGAAGAAATCAGATTTTTTCCCAGAGCACAAGGTGTAAACTCCTCATCCGGGGAGAGAGAGAGAGAGAGAGAGAGAGAGAGAGGGTGAATCTCTGTTTTCAACCAGTGCAGAGACAGAGCACAAGTGTCACCTAGTGGACAGAAACAGTACTGCATGCTTACTGACAAGGGCAATTCGCAGAAGTGAGGCTCTTCTGGGCAATCTCTCACTAACAGCACATGACCCAAGCAACAGGTCTTACCTCTTAAAGCATGCTCTCTGTACATTATTGTTTTATCTCTTTCTGTGTTAGTTATTAAGTTATTTTCTCAACATCTTATTTCATGCAAACAATCTGCTTATGTGTCAAAAAGAATTCCTCAAAGAGGTCAACATTTCCATTTTTGTGCGCTGGTGCACAAATGAGGAGGACGTAGTGCAGTCGAGCCCTCACTGACACTGACCCCTTACATAATAATGAATCTACATTCAAAGAAAGACAAGTGATGCCTTGAACCAACAACAAACTCATGTCAGTGAGATGACATGACTCATCTCATGACCCTTTTGTTCTCCACGGTCATGTAACAGCCAGACGAGTCTTGTGCTGCAAACGCTGCTCTGCTCCCATGATGTTGTGAGATGTAACAGCCTCATAGATATTACAAAACAAGTCCTAGACTTGGTCCATGAACACCAGGATGAAGTTTGTGGCGTCACTTTGCACCAGATTTCCATAAATTGGAGGTTTTCCTTCTTGAAGATTAGTCCAGTATTACATCATGCATATATCAAGACCTGCTGTTGTGATGTGAGGGCACAGGGCAGACCTACTTTTTTCTTCATTAAGCATTTATATTTATTTATATATTTTTTTACAGAGAGTGTATGTTGTGGACAGAACATCTGCATCCATCTGTGTGTTTGTCTTCCACTGACCTGAAACAGCTCCTCTTCTCTCATAGATGTCGAGCCTCCACGCCTTTCTAAACAGAATCCAGCTCTGAATGGCTGATTGTATCTACTCCTGTGAAGTTACGCCTCTGATCTTCTCTCCTTCCACCCACAAAGCCGCTGCCTCTGCTATGGCCCATTTGGTTACATACATAGACACACGTGCGCGCAGCCTCTATGTAAAAACGAACGTGTGCTCTGTGTAAATATGGATACACACAGTCATCATACGCACAAGCATCCAAGCAGGCATGCAGAACCGTACAGCAGCCTCTCGTCTTTTTTTCTGCTGACAGTACATCTGCAGCCCAGATGTGCAGCGTACTCTGAGGTGCTGCTGAGCGCAGGATGTTTTGCATTCCCTCTGTGGAACATGTGAGGCGTTCCTGTGGGCCATCCGTCTGGCTGCATTAGTCTGTGTGTCATGGGGATCTGTTTGCCTCGGCCCCTTGTTGGCTGGCTCCGGGGGGTTTGGGCACGTCCGTTAGCGTGCTAATTTGGGGCAGATGTGGGGTGCTGAATCAGGTGGTGAGAGGAAACTCCGGCCCTGGCAGGAGGGAAACATTGGCTACCCTGTGTGGTGGACCAGCCCTACGTAACACAATCTTCACAGCCTCACCTCCTCTGCTCCTGCATTTGTCACATCTGATGTAGAGTGTTATTCTACTATGCACTGGAGTGTATTCATTGTTTTAGGTTGTGGCTACCAAACACAATCGTCAGACAGTCACATCTCCAGTTTAGCCAAACTTCTTTGGAAGAGTGAACAGAGCTTAACAGTAATATTATTACAAAACTCTCTGTTCTTAACATCCATTACAGTAAAAACTGACTTTGTGGTTCAGCTTTTTCCTGGGAAATTAGAGATTATTACTAATGTCATGGGGGTACTTATTTTCTGTTAGCTCCAGATAAAGCTGTTTAGATACCCTAGCTAAAATTGTTGGCTTGTTGACAGCCTGTCTGATCATCTGACCGCTCGTGTTTGTTGATCCATCAGACTTTGCCATAACAGCTCCCAGACCTTAGTTATTACACTGGTTGATTGATTGAACGAATGGCTGAATGCTGATGGACTGATTGAATTCTTATGGTGGTTAAAAATACGCAATAGCTCTGCACAGCAGTAGTTACAGTCGCTGAGAATAAAAACACATTAAAGCACTGCATATTTCCAGTGTGGTCCTCCAGCGTACAACAAACAATTCAACACAACAGAAACAACAACGGCAGTCAAGACAAAACAAAAATACAGCGGTGGAGCGGCAAAGCTGGCTTGCTCCAAGTCAGACTACAAATTACTGAGAAGCCATCTTTTTGAGGACATGTTGAATACAGAAGGATTATTCCACTGTACAGCAGCAGAATAAAGACATTTTACCCAGCAAACTCCTTTGAAATGTTATTATAACAGATAAAAACAATGGCCAAAATTAAGATTATATGATAACAATAACACAGAAATATCTGTTAACAGTTAAAATCTCTTCAGAATTTGAAGAGAAAGCTAAAAAACTGTTCAAAATCAAAATCAAGAACTTTATTGTCACTGTGCAAGCGTAACAAAACTGCAGTTGCCTCAACCGCAAATGGTGCATTTGTATTTAACATTCACACATATTAACAACTACTAGTGCCTTCTACCAACTCCACACCGCGTTCCGAGGGGATCTCCACAGATTTCACATATTGAAATCAATTTTCCAGTCACAGGGAGCTTTATTCTGCCAACTGAGAAAACAGTTGCGTAATACACATTTTTTTTTTTAGCTCTGGGGAATCTCTGTCAAGTGTGAGAAAATAACCTAAGTGATTTTAACAGGATTAGATACACAGAAATCCTGTGTTAGAAACTGGGGTTTTGGATCTAATGAAAAGACGCTGCTGAGCTGCAGTGGGAAAAGTGTAGGATCCAGTCTTTCCAGTGACCCACATAAGGGACAAAAAGTCAGTATATCTCAAGGTCAGCTGCTTTGATTTTCAGTATTGTTTTTCTAATTTGACCAACGAACCCCAATTTTGTAAAAGTGCCAACAGTAATATTATTATAAACTCTCTGTTTGAAACAGAGTCCATCCCACATGGGATTACCTCTATTTATCAAACATCAAAAAATATGTAACATGCATCTTCTCATAACACGTATGTAAAACCAAAAGAAATTATATGAGTTAAAACATTAAACACAGAGCAGCAGCAGAAAAAAATTTCATTACCACCCATCTCCCTTATACCATCTGCTTTATGGTTGTCTGTTCATCAGCTCATGTCCCTGTGTCTTTGACACTTTCAACCCAAAGTTAGTCTCACTTTTCCAGCCCCAGCTTGGGACCTTGCACTATCCTGTGATCCAGCTCTGCCTCCCTGACTTAGTCTTTCCCATGTGTCTCTCCATGTATGTCTCCCACCTTGTCCCATGACTAGGCACACAAGTGCACCAGTACTTCACGCCGTTCTTTTTTCTTCCCCTCCTCAGTAGCATTTCTTCAGGCGATCCTTGCCGTTGGCCGGCGTCTCCACAGCTGGCCGAGAACAGATTCCAGCCACACCCGAGCAATTGTGGCCCTCACACCACCTGCTATCGGGTCATGGTCATAGAGTGAGCTGGCTCAGGATGTGTACTGTGTGTGTGTGTGTGTGTGTGTGTGTGTGTGTGTGTGTGTGTGTGTGTGTGTGTGTGTGTGTGTGTGTGTGTATGTTGATACACGTGAGTGCGTGTCTGCTTATAGGGCAGTAGAGGATGCTTTAACACAAACACACATAACTGACACAGCATGAGGCTCCATTGTGTCCTAATCAGTATACCAGGAACTGAATAAGCAGTATGTCCTCCATCCTTCGCTCCAGTTGACTGAGTACGACGAGATAGGAACAGCGAGAGACGGAGAGCTGGAATTCCCCTTTGATCAAAGTGTCCGTTATTCAATGGGATGTGGCGTTGCTGGGGGTGCAGAGCGGGAGGTGGCTGCTGGGGCTGAACGCAGGGAGAGAGTGCTCAATTGTCTTGTCCCTTTCTTTTTTCGGTTTGCTCACCCCCACCAAGAAGCCGATACCGAGGTCGCGACCTTTTGCCCCCCTTTCCTCTGCTGCGACGGGGCTCATATTTGAAGGACGCTTTCCGTCACATGTAACTGCTCAACAACCCCCTCTCAGAAACTTATCCACTCTAACTGTCTTACACAACTACTTGTCTTCCTTTTCACCCTGCTTCATTTTGGACGTGGAGAATGAGGCGTTGGCTGGGGGGGGTTTGGAAGCTTTTTTTTGGGGAGTAGATTAAAGACAAAACTGACAAGAAGTGGACAAAGGACAAATTGACTGTGTCAGTGTGAGTGTGTTTTAGTTATGGCAGCATCTGTTGCTGCAAGTGTGGTGATAGTTTTTTAAAAGGAACCACAAGCGTTTTCTGGGAACTGGAGGAGGGGTGCAGCAGAAGGGAGCTGTTTGTTTCCAGAGTCTGGTGTTATTTACTCTATTGTTATATCTGTGTACAGCCAAGCCATCAAAGACTGTGGAGCAGAACATTTGGTCATTAACACAACTGTTGTGTTTGACAGCTGTATAACACATTTTTCTCTTGGAAATGCCACATTAAGCAACACGCCTGCACAAAAGAAAAGCATCTGTAGTCTGTACAAGAGATGTCCTGAAATATTCGTCTTTTCCATTAACTCACATAGAACGTAACAGTGGAAAAACACAACAGCAGATATCATCAGCATGTGAAAAACATGACGCAGTGTTACCCATTGACATTTAAAAAAAAAAGAAAGAAAATCCGATTACAGCAATTTTTCAAACATGTGAGCTACTCAGAGTCCTTGGCTGACAATAGTGACATTGATTAGTCAGACAGATTAGGCTGGAAGTTGGTCTGCTGGGAAGAAGACAAAAATAACGTCGAACTTAGTCACATAACAACGCTGACATTTCACTGTGTGCAGTCATGTGTAGTTACAGAGGCCAAGGCGAAGCCACATTTAAATTTATAATTGACTTCACATGAATTTCTTGGGAAGATATGCAAACAATAGCGGCTGGAATTCAAATGTTATGCGTCTGAAATTATTGTTTTCAAACTTTGATGTCTCTTGTTAAACAGTATGTATATGTTAAACAACAGCTGCCTCATTTGTTTGTCAGTAAGTCATGTATGCACCACAAAAGCAGAGTATAATCTGTAAAAGGCAACACCTAAACTAGTATCACATCTCTAAACTGGAGCGTCAAACCTGTCTGGTAGTCGTGGTAACTGTGATGGGAGCGAAGTCGGAAGTTTGATGATGTTAAATTCAAGGAGGCTGAATGGACGAAGACTTTAACATGGGAGTCTGCTGTTTGTTAACTGTCAGTGCTGATTTATTTTTTGGACCACAGTCGTTCCCTAACCTTAACCAACTGTTTATTATCATCACTGTGATGACCAGGCTCTCCTAGTCCTTTTAACCCAAGCCACAATGATTCCCTGTATGTCCAAGTAGTTTTTGTGCCTGAACCGAACCAAATCTTAACCACGGCTTTGTCAAATCGTGAAGGAGAATTATTTGTCAGCAGTGATTTGTAATGGTTTTTTAAAGGTACAAGCAAATGATCTGATAATCTTATTATACTAATCTTATTAATGAGCAGGTAGGTAGGATAGGACAGTTCATCAATTTAACAGGAAGTACAAATGGGAACAAATGAATCTCCAGTGGGTATCAGAGATGCTGCAGCTCTGGCGGTCCCTTGTGGTGAAGATGAAAAAAGGATGGTGATAAAGGGCAGTACTTTTATTGTCCAGCAGAGGGCAGCAGCACTGAAATTATAGCATGGCTTGTAATTTTGCAGCTCAAACAAACAGCAAAGTGTGGTCACTCCTCCTGCCTCTTCCCCAGTCTCTGACTCTCAGTCTCTCTTTGCCTTTCACACTTTCCCTCCCTCCTTTATTCCTTTTCATCAGTCACTTTGATGCTCCTTCCTTCAGCTCTGTGGCTCTTTCACCCTCAGCTTCGCTAAAGTTGCTCAGAGACGGACAATACCACACAAGCAGGCGAGGGAAACCATACCATGGTCTGTTTCTTGAGTTGTGTAGCATAGAGCTGTTTTTCCTCTCCTCTCTATCCTTCTGTCTGCTCTGCCTGAGTCTGCTAAAACCATCACTCTGCCCCCCTCTAACCTACGCCCTCTGTTTTTTCTTTCTCCATGAGAACTGTTATTTCCCTCTCTCCTCTACATGTCTTCTCACCCTTTGCCCCACCTCATCTTTTTTCTTTTTTGTCCTCTTCTTCTTCCCATACTTTCTCCTCACTCATTTGTCTTCCCCTGTCACCTTCTCCCACTCCTCCACAGTCTCTGCTTTAATTCCCTCGTCATTCCTCTCCTCCACATCTATCTCCTTCTTCCTCTCTGTGACCAAATGCTGTCGGAGTCATTGACTACATGGGGATGACATCAGCTCCCCGCTCACTGAGATGAAAGACTCCGACATCTGATCTTTCCAGAAAAAAGGAAATCTTGGAGGGAAGAAGTGAAATGTGTGTTTGTGTTGCTCTGGCCCCCTCTTTCACCAGCCGTGATTTTTATTTCTCACACTCATCTGTCGCTTTTCCAGATAGAGGAGGATGCAAGGCTGCCAGGATACAAAGCTCAAACCCTCAGATTCATGTATGTGGTCTCCCCACTAATCTCAGCTTCATTACGTTATTGATTTATACAGTTCTTGATTGTGTTTGCTTGGCATTGTACTTTTACAGAGCTGTTAACGGGAGCGTGGTCAGAACCAATGCCCCATCTCGTTTCTATCATGAGCACAGATTTCCAGACAGTCAGCTGCTTAATGTTGATCTGTTTTTAAATAAACAATAAACACTCAACACAGTTTTTTAGCCATGCAAGTGACATATGTTGAGGTGTGTCAGTGTCCGTCAGTCCACTGCTGTTGTGCAGACAAATTAGTCTGCTAATTTGGTGGCTTGTATTACCGTGAAGACCAACAAGTTGTGTGTGTGTGCTGGGTATAGGTTTACAAACCTGTCATGGCTCTCTCTGCCCTGTTCCTTGTCCCTTGATGTCCTGTGTGGACCTCTGGTGGGTCTCTTTAACAACAAAGCCAGTTTGGTATGTGTTTGCACACAGTCGCCCTCAGTGTCTCCTCTCCTGCTCTGCAGAGGCTGGCTGGCAGATAACAAACACGTCTCAGCGCTGACTGAGCAGGGGATTTATGGCTTCATAAACGTCTGGTTTGGGGATATGGTTAGCAGTTTCCCTCCTGGAGGTCATTTCGTGCTCTTTTCTGCTCTGTCGACACGTCAAACAGCGAGTGACCAGTCTGCGGCAGCAGCATCTGTTGTGTGAATGTGTGGCAAAGATGATGCTCCTTAAACTCGTAGATATTCTTGAACTTCTTCTGATGTGTAAGTGTGCATACGTGATGTTTCCTGGCCAAATCAGACTGTTGTCTGTGTTAACGTGTGTGTGGTACTTGGTTTCATCTTGAAAAAAAACAAGGACGCGTTGGTGCTAATCCCTTTGTGGGGCATTCACACTCTTCCACTTCTTCTTCTTCTGGGGGTAAGAAGACATCACACTTTCAACAGGTGGAACATACAGCAGCAAGGCAGTGTGCTCATAACTTGAATGGAGGTCTGTGTGGGCCTCACACCTTCTCTCTGAACTCACCTCTCACCTCTCGCAACTCAGCACCAACACCAACAGCAGATGTATTCGCACATTCACACAGGCGTCCCCAGGGGACCAGCTGGAGGAAGTGGAGCTGGGGAAAAACAAAACATGTCAAATGAGAAAAAAAAAAGTTTCATTTGCCAGCTGTGACCCTTTGGAGGAGACACAAGGAGTATTTGTACTTTGATACTTAAAGTATCGTTTGTTTTAATAGAGTAGGATTTAGATTGGAGGAATTTTACTTGTCACGTAGTATTTATACATTATTCTGTTAGTTACTTTTATTTGAGGAAAGGATCTGAATACTTCACCACTGGTAAAATCATATAAAGTCTAAAGTTTCTTCACTGTGATGGCACCCAAACCTCACATCCTCTCCGCTTCACATCCTCTCCACTTGTGTCAAATGAGACGCTTATCAAAGCTGGATCTTATCATCTCTGCATGCGAAACACTCTCACTCTGTAGCTGCTGACACCGTGGCTTGTCACAGGGCAGGACCACAGCCAAAATCTCCCCCGGAGGAACGATGCCTTCAGGCCTGAGAGTCCCAGTTTACAATGCTGGGTTTTCTCCATTTCATGCTCTCATACTCTCCATTGTCCTCGAGCTTTCACAGCTCCCCATCCGTATGGTTTCAAAAGATCATGTGACATTGCCTCATCCTCTGTTTGCAAAACGCCCTGCTTCTTCTACCTCCACCCTGTTTTACTGTGTTTTTTCCAAATTTCTAAACACATATTATGCACGCTATCTGGCAGTACACTCTAATTCTATCTCTCACCCCATCGTTCTCTGACTCCGTACACTCTTTCTCACTTGATTCAAGATTTCCCTGTGTAAACAATGAGTGCATTGTGTCCGGACAGATCTTGTCTGTCCTTGGTGTTGGCTGTTTTGTCTGTGGGAATCACCATGATGGATTGCGATCCCGTCGATGTGTGCAAGCAGACATTTCCACTCGCTCTGCCTCACGCTGTTTTGACAGTCTGCAAACATCAATGAAGAGCTCCGGCCCGTCTTCCCCTTCGAGTAAAGACTGAGAATGCAGTGAGAATAACAGGCTCTAGTGGGCTTTTCTACCAAAGATGCGCTGATGTGTGAGTTTGTGGTGGTGACAGTCAGATTCAGTGCAAGAGAAAACTCATACTCCTCTGTACCCTACATACGAAACTACCGCCAGCAGCCAGGTAGCGGAGCTGCTTTCACTTTGCCATTATGCTGCCAAGTTTCAGTCAAGACAGTTTTTTGGACCTCCTAAAGGAATAGTTTGACATTTTAGGAAATGCGGTCATTTGGTTTCTTCCTTTATGCCGAAATATTTCTTGGCTGCTGGTTTCCTGGCAACTGTAATAAAACGGCCAGTTGTTGTTTTCAACCTTGGTTTTTTGTGCAAATTAAATAAACAGGATTTAACATGTTATATTCTTAGTTCTAAGCTAACTAGCTTCTGTATATATGTCAATCTTCTCACTGTGCATCAGAAAGCAAATAATTGTATTTCCTACAATGTTGCACTATTGCTTTAAGCTTTCTGCACTGTAACAGCTGCATAACGTCTTTTTAGGATAGCCTGGGGGTAAATGAGACCACCCCATAGCTGCAGGGTTCGAAGGTTGAATCCCTTCTTCATCAAAATGTCCCTCAGCAAGACACTGAGCTCTTGCCTCTGGTGCACATGTATGTTTTCTTAAAGGGAAGATAATTCCCAATTGCATAATCCAGTAAGGGGATAGAGCTTTAAAAGTATCAGATATGACACTGGAGGCTTGTCAGAGTGAAATCTTTTTTGACTATAGCTGTGAATTTGTGACCGCAGGACGTGAACGTGGCTAGTTTCACAGATCCAGTCAGGGTGAAAAACTATATTCAACAATTGTGGTCTGGTGGTTTGTGGATTGGCTGTGATTTGCACTCCAGCCCATTGTAAACACTCTGGCTGGGCTTACCTATGGTAAATCGCTGTAAAGCATGACCACAGGATTCTGCGTTGTAATTTAGATCTTTACAGGGCTTCGTCTTGCACACACAGAAGCGTACACTCACGTGCAAACACGCATGCTTTTTGTAAACGCAATGCATACCCACTTATGTCTTTTAGAGATACACACACATGCGTGCAATCCCACGTGCAGCTTTATGAAATGAGTGTTATTGTGAAGTGGCTAAACAGTCATCACTCCCTGGACCTGTGATTTAAGGATCACTGTCTGACCACACTCGCACTGTCTGCCTCCAAAGCCACTGTCACTAGGCACACTGCTCTACATCTCACTCACCAGGCGTATTTTCCAATAGCTCCTTAAGTGCCGATGATGTTGACAGTGTGCGCGATGCCAGCCCAAACCCCTGCTTTAATGTCTATTACACATGCCCAGTATTAAGTCACATAGTATGCTCACTAAAAAAATCGACTGGGTTTGAAGCTGGCTCCATTTGGGTCAAAATTCTGACACATCACACACACAACAGTGCAAAAGGACCAATGGGTTGTTTTTACCTGGTGTTAGTCCTGTTTTTGTTTTATATTACTGTTGACTTATTCTTCCAAAGTCAAAGCTTCATTTTGACTGAGTGATATAAACAACAAGCTCAAGTTTCGCCTTGAAGTGGCCGTAATCGACATTTTAATCATAACAGTATATCAAATGGCAGCTTGAATGAATGTGCAGGTCCTCTCGGCTTTAGCTCATTGTTTATCTGTCTAATCCACAGCTTTACCGTTTTGGTTCATTCTCAAAGCTCGTTTTTTTTTGGCCACGGCAGGCGACTGTTTTCGGCAGCAAAGCTCTAAAACCCACTGTTCATTACCTGCTCAGAAGAACAAAAACAACAAACAGAGTTTGTTGTTTTTGTTATCTCTGCTACTCTCTCCTAACCATAACCTAACCTAACCCCAGCAAGGCTATACAGACTTTGACACAAGACTGGCTTTTCACAACTATTAACATTTTTCATTTCCAACATGGTTGAACAACATAAAACAACTGAACTGAACTGAACCTGGCCCATACACTGGGTCAAATTTGGTGCCTTTGGTGGTTTTGTACCCATGGGTACTGGGTAAAGTTTGCCCAGTCATTGCGTTGGCGACCCAATGAGGTGGCCCAATTTTGACAGTGATTTTTAGTGTGTGGCGTTGGAGTGTAAAAACTGGAAGAGGTTCCTTGTATTTCTTTTCACAGCAGCGGCCAAAAAAGAGAGATGACCCCTACCTGCAACACTAGCCTTTGTAAACTTGAAGCCACACTGCAGCTCATCAAGCAGACCACACACAGAGCGAGAGGAAGCACGCCGGTGAAAAGAAATAGAGAGCAAAAAGAGGCAAAGGGGAGAGGAGTTAATGGTCTTGTTATCACAGAGGGGGAAAAAATGAAATGGTGAGTAGTTTTTTCCGCCATAAAAACTCATAATGTATGTTCATCAACTCCCCCCAGTGTCAAACGTGTTATCCTTTACATGTCTCATCCGTGGCACTGTCCTCTCTGTCTCTCACAGCGTTGCTGTTAAAGTGAGTTTGGTTTATTTTCTTTTTATATGGAGTTTCCATCATGCTCCACTCCCTCTGTGGTTCCAGCGCGGCTGGCCAAATGGCAGTAAAATGCTCAAAAGACATCAGAGAGGGAAAAGGAGACCTATTTGTTAGCCTAACAAAATCCTCAGTAGTTAAACAACCAGTCAACATGCGAGAAGAAAGGGGCAATGCTCTGCTTCAGTGCTGTTGTGATGAGCAAGACAAGTGGCGTGACAACAGCCGCAGAGGAGTTTCTAACCACCGTCAGTGTCTTTGTAGGAGATGGGTCAGTAGTCATTCAACCGACCTTTGGCATGTGAATTCAGTCATCTTTATTTATGTTGTGGGGGGATTCTTTTTATATACAAGGTCAATTACAACTCAAGTACAGTGCTGAAAATATGCAAAATACAAGAAAATAGAGTAAACACATAAAAACAAAAGCATAACTCAAACTAAAGAAGTTTTGGTCAAATAAAAAAAAAAAGCATGCAAAGTCATCATAAAAACAACTACTTTCAACTGCTGTGTTTGCTAAAATTACGGCTTTTAAAAGCAAGAGTGGAATGACTGATTGTAGTTTGAGTTTTTCCTGCAGTCCGTTCCATTTGGATGTGAAGTGAATGAAAACTGAAAGCAGATTTTTCCTTGTTTTGTTGTGGCTTATGGAACTAAACTGTCCTGACAAATCTGTGTCAGTGTACCCTCTGACTCTGCCTCTGAAAACTGGTGCACTGTGTGCTGATCCAGTCTGTCACCTGAGATACAACGGGAACCCGCAGGACCCAGAGTCTGATTTTACAGATATGGATCAGACATGGATTTCATAGTCTCATTTCCTATTGTAACAATAAACAAAGGCAACAGCAAATAAACAAGAAAGATCAACAAACTCTCAGCTGACATGTAGCAAAGAGTTATATATCTAAATCCATGGTCAGACCACTAGTCCCAGGAATTACGTCTACATGGGACGACTTTATTCGCTTTTCATTCACCACAACCACAATCTTTCCCCAAACTTGACCATATCTTGCCATGCGACATTCTAGAAAATATTCTGGGTGTAAAAAAAAGCATAATTTAAAGTAAACAGTAAAGAGCAATCAAAGGATGAAGCTATCCATATTCTACTTTATGTTTGTTTCTGTCAACAGATCCTATCAAAAGACCAAAACCAAAAATACTTAATCTGCACTGTCTGTGGCTCTCAGCCTCAAGCCCATTTGCTCCTACTGAAGATGTAAATCTTCAAGAGCTTGTCAGGATTTTATGTTTTAATTTAACTTTAATTCAAAAAATGGTCAATAATTTACTTAAACATCTGGGCAGTGTAGTTTTTAGCAAAAGTTACTTAATAAGACGTACCTTACGTGCATTTGTTAGGGGCTATTTTGAGCTGTGGATGTGTGTGTGCTAATGAGTCTTGCAGCAGTGTATTGGATGGACTTAAATTTAGTTATCGTGACCATGTTCATAGTAAAAAAGGAACATACATGTCAGCCAGTGTAACTTTGTCACTCACTGGTGGGTTTCTAATAGTATTTACACAATACAATGCAGGAGAGAAACAGGCTTAATCAGGCTTTGACCATATGAATAATAATTGCAGGATTCATTTATTGTTGGTTCTGGTGTTTTCACAAGATTTGTTGACAACAAGAAAAACAGAATGTCCTCAGTATTTAAAACTTTGCGTAGGATTTATCTGAATGCACTGTCATCCAGCACCTCATCTCAGCTCTGCCACTGGTATACAATGAGTCAGTTGGATCTCCCAGCTCTGCTCAGTGACCCGGTCACAGTCTGGGTCATCACACAGCTCTGGAGGTTAAATAGCTCTAAGAACACACGTTAATCTGCAAACACTTGGTGAAACTGGCCCTAAGCTCCCTCTCTACTGTCCTGCCTCCCCCTCGCTGCACTGGCAGCCGTGCCCTCGAATCGGCATGTAAACCATGTAGGCCTGACACCAGTTGTTTTGACTGAGAGCACTGAGGCACTGACTTATTGTGCAACACAAGGCACAGCCTTTAGCTTGGCCAGCTATAGCACCGAAATCCCTGCTGTAAACTCACTCCTCCCAGTTACAAATCGACCTCTTCCAGGATGGAATCTGGAAACAGTTTCTTCAGAAAGGTGCAGTTAATTATATCAAGGGGAAAAAAAAGAACTGATACACAAAGCAGAATGTATTTCACAGCATTGTTCCAGTGTTCCTGTGAAAACCCACACCCATTAGAGCCATTTAGTACTTCTGATAGAGACATATCAGCGCTGTGAATCACCACTTAAATCAAAATCATTTTCACTGAAAAGTCAACAATGGAATAAAGCCAGTAAATAGTCTTAAATTAACACTCAAGTTGTCTAAATTATGTGGCACTTCACATATTGTCTGAGCAGATTATGATAAGAGCTGTGATACAGTTTGATCCGAATGTGGGTCAAAAGAGAAAACATAGGCCTCTTTGCAGCTAGCTGGATGACAGTGTCAGCTTGTCGGTCACCACTTTTCGATGGATTTCCATAAAATTATGTTCAGGCATTCATGCTCCTCTGAGGATTAATCCTGTGGTGACACTGTTAATCCCCTGACTTTTAATCTAGCACCACGAGGAGTTTCACTTTTGTGGTTTTTCAGTGAAATGTCAGTAACTATTGGATGGGTTGTCAGGAAATTTGGTACAAACGTTCATGTTCCTCTCAGGATGAACTGTGATAACTCTGGTGTTGCTTCACCGCTCGTCTCAGGAGTCTTATGAAGCGGGTTGAACAGTGCATTTGTGCTGCTAAAGTGTTTTTATGTGAATGTATTTGATCTTGTTTCCATGTCACGCAGCCTCCTGGACCACATTTTGCACAGACCAGCAGCTGAGAAGTTCGTGTGATTATTTGTGTGCGTTCTCTGTCTGTCTGTGTCTGATTCTGTCTTCATGCATGCGCTCTGTATTTGTGCGTTGGGTCTACTTCAGTCAGTGGACGCAGCAGGGTGTGTCACACCACCACATGCTTGTTACATTAACACGCAAACTTAAAAACATCATGCCATCGTTCAGTTTCAGGCCATGTTATAACTACACATTTTAAATGCTTGACTCATACTAAGACCCTTGAAACTCTGTTGCACATCTGTACGACTTCTGATGTTATTTGAATGCAAAAGTAAGTAAGAAATTAAAGTGGATTATTTGGGTGTAACATGCAGCAAAGGCTCAGACAGACATTATAAAATGCTCCAGATGGAGATGTGCAAAGACTGCAGAGAGGAAACCGATCTTCCCACCAGGGCCACAAGTCTGCTTCTCTGATTAGACCCCATTTGTTTCGAAACTACACTGCTGATTAAAGCTGCTTGACTCTGAACTATTTCTGACATTTGAGGGAATCCTTGTGAGGTTTAGGGAATGAAGGCCAGAGCTCTGATGGGGATCTGAGACCTGAGTGCACTTGTGTTTTGTTGGTGTGGTCTCAAACCCCTGCAAATTATCCCCTCACAATTCTTTTACTACCCAGATAATGATTCATTACAGTTGCAAAGCTCCACAAGGTGGTTTAACAACTTTTGATTCCAGTAAAGCCCAGCCTGCAAGCCCTGCCAATAAACAAACATACTGTAATTAGGCTACTTAAAAACCTAAAAGTTGGACGTACCGCTGCTCACCCATGGTGGTCTTTAAATTCATGATTTTTAATCAAAGGTAATATATACAGACTGCTTCAAATTACTTAAACATGCAGCAACTCAAAAATGTTTGAGCTTCACTGTGCAGAATGTGACATATGTGCAGAGTTTGACACTAGATGACTGTTTTCACATTCATCTGCTGAAGGGGGAAAGTTTCTCTGTGTTTACCTTAAATCTAGAGTTTGAGACGTGTATGTACAAGATGATTTTGTGCCATCACTGAGGCTGGATCAACGGACCCAGGGCCCCGGACTCCAGTGGGCCCCAAAAGCTACGTGCTGTAGTAAATATTTAACTGCAGAGCCTTGAGGGTACAGTATTTGCTTTAATAAAGTCCACTAGCAACTTGGCATCATTAGCCTTATTAGGTATAATATTGTGGATGTGTCATGTTGAGGGGCCCCATGTCAAAATCTAGTTTTAACAGTTTTATTATTTTAGTTTTTGTTGAGAACAAATCGTGTAGTTTCCTATATAAAGTCATGTTCAATGAAAACACAAACAAACATGAATTAAGCATCAGCCAGCACAGAAGTAGTGATTGTGCTGGACTTATTGGGAATGTACAAACATATTGCACACAGAGGCAGTGGGGTGTGGGGGGGAGGGGGTTCAGCAGCACATTTTCCCATGGACATCGCAGCTAGTTCAGAAGCTAATCGTGGTCCAGTACACAACTTAAACAACTGTGATGTGGACATTTAAAAAACTCCATCCACCAATCCACCATAAACTCAGAATTAACTTTCCAGTCAAGTAGGAGGCATCTAAACTTCAAAATGAAATGTTGCACTTTTTTTCTATTTCTTCAGGGATATTCATGGATTCTGTCAATGATTTTTTTTAGTTAGGGAGCAGGAGTCGAGCTGTTTTTATGAATTTCTTAGAAATGCTAGCAGAATGGCACCAGGGATGGTAGCATTGATCTGTTGGTCGATCCACCACTTTGGTGCAGACTGAAATATCTCATCATCTATTGGATGGATTTCCATGAAATGTGGTGCAGACAGTCTTGCCCCCCCTCGGGATTAAATTTAAAACTTGTGGTGATTCATTGACTTTTTGTGTAGCATCAGCATCAGGTTAAACTTTCAATTTGTCCATTACTTTGGTTTATGACCATAACCTGTAAAACCAATAGCATTTCTAGATTAGTTTTATTTATATCTCCCCAGTGTGTCAAACTATACATTAAATCTGGTTCTGTGTGAAACTATAGGAGCAACAGACTTTTTCCTTCAGCTCAAAGAAACCCTCACTAGACTGTGTGTTTACATCCTAAAGGGAAAACCCAAGCCAGCCTTAATGCAATATCCTGAGCAGCTCCTGCACATAAGGGGGCCTGACTCCTGGAGAAATTTGATCCCGCATTGGGCCCTTTAAAGGAATATGGGATGAGTCTGTTGAATGGAGCTGTGAGCGAGTCCCGCTGAAGTCTGCGCTCCAGAGAAAGCCAGAGGACAGCAGCGGGGACGGGGGGCGACACGAGACAAGAAAACACCGAAGAGAAATGAATGAGAAGTGAGAGCGAGGAGAAAGTCGACGGAGCGAAGAAGAAGTTATGAGCCGAACTGCGAATTACCGGGGAAGGTGTCCGTGAGCGGAGAAAGCCGACTGAAGGGGGGGGGTAGACAGACAACAAAGTCACAAGGTAAAGTAGCTGTGAGGGGCTCCGCTGTAGGAGCACCGATTTATCTCTTTGCTTTTGCACGTTTACGCACTGATTTTGATGCACATGCCAAAGACGCACCAAAAAAGCACCGCAGCTGTAGCTCTGTATTTTGAGAGATGTCTGATGCTTGAACTGCTTTTTTTTTTTTTTTTGCTGACTTACGGTTTTACGGTTGCTACTATTCTCCTAAGCAGAGCGCGTCCGGCACACCTGTTCCTTGTGGCCTTTTTTGGACAAAATCCTGGCCACCGCTTGCCCTTGGAGGAGCTCTAACAACATTTATTAAAGCTATTTTAAGTCTGTAGTCCGAATTTGAAATGGGACTGGCGCATTTATGCGTGCCACACCTGCACAGCCTCTGGTAACGCGTTAGATTACAGCCCGCAACGTACATTTGTGCATCTGGAGAAGTCTTAATGGTCCGTACTGCTCCATACATCATTCTGACTCCTTCAACAGCAGCCAAAGCTGTTATATAACACCTTCCCTAGATAAAACATGAACAGAAGATATATATACTCTGTCATACTCTGTATGGTTAGGGGTGTCTTTCGCTGTAACTCATGCCATTTTTCCAAAACATATCCTTTCTCCATGCCCTGTAGGAGACTTAAAAGTGTATGTGTGCAGGACAGGAGAGCTGCAGAGGTAGATGTTTACACCTCAGCACAGAGGAATGTCAGGGCCTGTATTTAAAGCTGAGACTGATAATGAGTGTGGTCAGTTTGTTGAGGCCTGTCATTAACCTGCGCTGGGAGAGAGCTGCAGTTTTGTTTGCTGGCAAAGGTGGGAGGAGGAGAGGATGTGGAGGAAAGAAGGAGGGAAGGAAGGGAAGAGGGAGGAGGAGGGTGGGAAAGGTGCTGCAGGAGGAGAGGGAGGATGGAAAGTGAGAAGTGTTGGAGGAGGAGAGGTGAGGCAGATAGAAAGAGGAGGAGGAGTAAGACAAGATAGATAAGAAGATAAATGGGGTGAGGATTAAGATGAGATATTCATAACTTAAAATGTAGGCTGAAGACTTGCATTGGCCTCCATAGTGTTTTAAATGTCTGACCTGAGTAATTGCTCAGTTGAAATTGCCCTTTGAGTTTGAATTATGGCAAGATAACAATAAAAACTAGGGCAAATGTTATTTATAAAGTTTTAAAACATTCTCCTTTTGCACCCATTGACATCAACCTCTGTTTTCTAAGAACAGGGTCAAAGGTTAAGAAATGTGAGGGTGCACTGAAGCTTTCCCTCCTGTATTTATAGGAATATGTCCCAGCTGTAGTTGTAAAATGGAACCAAAATAGTGAGGTACTAATTTAAACAAGTGTGAGGCCTGCTTGACCGGATGGGAGTCGACAGAGGTCCCCCTTTGTTAAACATAAGGGGCCACTGAGGAGTAGATAAAGCAATATTTAACACACCCATACTTGACTCCTCGTGCTCTCAGATAATTTGTCTTGGTCTCCTTTTGTACACACAGAGATCTGCCACGCTGACACGAATCTGCAGCGACTGACCCAGATTTACACACATGCTCCCGTGCTGTCTGATGGGAGTCTTTTTTATTTGAAGTGTGGGTGTGTGTGTGTGTGTGTGTGTGTGTGTGTGTGTGTGTGTGTGTGTGTGTGTGTGTGTGTGTGTGTGTGTGTGTGGGGCGGGGAGGGGGGGTGCCAAAATGGGGGGAAGCCAAGTTGGACCTCAGCAGAGACAACAACAGCGGGGATTTGAAATGTCTGGTGGGGATGATATCACTGAACCACCTAATCACTTACATCACCACAGCTGCATGCTCAGCAGTGTGTCAGTGTGTGTGTGTGTGTGTGCGCGTGCGCACATATGTCTGTTTCCAATCTATTTCTGTGTGTATTGCCATCTGCATCTGTCTGTGCTCTGGTAAGCGAGTGCTGAAGAGTTACGGCTGGACGGGGGAAGAGTGTGTTTGAATACGCGGTGATAAAGGACGTTCTAGTCAATGGAAGGGCTGACTTGAGATTTGAACACGTGCTCCCTGCATCCTCTGAAGAGCAGCACACGCCCTCGATGCTTTTACTGTACGAGAAATGGCAAAGGTGCAGTCGCACAGCTAGAAGAAAAACATCGCACGCCGTACCCTTCCAAACAATTTTATGAAAATCCATGATATCTTCCACATTTTGAATAAAAGCTCTCCGTGCTGGACATCAAATCTCGCTCAGTGTGAGGAATAATGCAGTATAACTGTCAGTGCAGTCAGAGGAGAGCGGTTGTCGGCGGCGGCCGCTGTACAAACTGTCCTGCTGGGATCTTTGCGGTGGTGTTTCCATTCAGTCGTCTTCCCCAGTGTTTGCTCTGGCTGCGGCCGTGTGCAGGCTCTTGCAGCTAGATGGAAGTAGAGAAGCTCTCAGGGCCTTCGTGTCTGTCTGCAGCCAGGACAGGACTCACCGTTACGGGCTTCAGCTCTCTCTTGCACCTCCTCGCCAGCCCGCTTTGGGTGGCCCAAGCATTACCAAACATGGATCTACCATGCCCTGCAGATCCTGGAAAGCTTACTTTTGTTGTCTTCACTTTTTTTTCTTCTCCTCTCCTACCTGAATGTTTCCAACATTGGCATGTAGCAGACAGACAAGGTTTTGCAGAACAGAATAGCATTTATCAGATCATGTATGACAGTAGACCCAGTGGAAAATGGTCTAGGTGGTGTTTCTATAAACCGTCCCAGAGGGTTAGCATCGTCCTACGTTACTCCCACACACACATTCTTGACAGGATGGTGTTTTCAGGGTGGATTTTATCTTTACACACACTGATGCAGTGAGCTGAGAGGAGATTTGGCCTTCTGTAACCTCTGATTGCCTTCCCAGCTCTTCCTGCTCAAAAGAAAGTTTAACTTTGCACTTGCTGATTATTCAGTATTCATTCCTGGCACCGGCTGGCATGAGCTGTTACAACCCCTCCTGTGTCCAACAAGTAGTGAGTGCTAAAGGAATTGTTCCGGGGAGAATCAGCATGGCAGTGCTGAGAGTGTTTAACCAGCAAATGGCTTGTTTACACCCAGCTGTTATAGCTCCTGGTGGAGGGCCTGGCCTCCTCTGTCCTGGCTTGCCCCAGTGTGTCTCAGCAGAGCCTATTCAAACTGACTGGTTTCCCCTCTTCCCCATGCCAGCGTCCTGCTTTACTTGACCTTCATACTCTCCAGTCTGTCCCAGAGAGAGAGGCAGACGTCGGTAGCTGGACCTTGACTGTCCAGCCTGGGTACAGCGGTCGGCTGGCAAAACCTCCACATGCATGACTTCTGTAATTTGTTTGCTAGGCCTGTATTTATGAGCATGCTAATTGTAGGGAGCGCCATGGTGCAGTTATAGTTGCTGGACTTTGAACGTCTGCTGTTCTGCTGACAGTGTCTGGCTGCATTTTGAGTCTGTCTGTCTTTCTGTTTGAGTGCTAAAAGCTTTTCTAACTTCCTTGAACTTGCTTCGGTTTTATTTTAACTTAATGATATGTAAAATTTCTCTCAAAATCTCACAAACGCTCCCGTGAATTATAACCCCAGAGCTGATTGTTATGGCTACTCTTATCTCAGGATAATCAGGTTTTTATTGAGTTCGCACAGTAGGGCCTTAACCTTTGTGAATGAGTATCCTGCCAGAGAAAAATAGCCACTAGTCAATCCTCCTCAGGTAAAAATAACTTCAGCGCCCCAGTTTCCCACATTCAGGCCCTCGGCCCATTCATTCTCACACATTCTTTCCTCCTTTCTTTGCCGAGGCGAGCTGACGGCCCACCTCTCTAGCTGTGATGGGACTGTCATGCAGAAAGACACTATTGTGCCGCTCAGGATCTCGTTTCACTCCTGCCTTGTAATTAAGAAGGGATTGCATGGCTAGCGAGTTGTGGGGGGGGTCGGGGGGTGGGGGCAGGGGATTGGGTTAGTAGGTAATTTGGCTAAAAAGCAGAGCACTGACCTGCTTTGTGGCTGGCAGGCCTGGGAGCCGGCACGCATGAACCCAACTCCCCCACTGACACAGGGCCTCCCCGCTGAGGTTTTGTTCAGTGTGTGTGGGCATGCGGAGAACGCGGGAACTAAAAGGAAAGAAGGTTTCGGGCAGTGGTGAGCTCTCTAAGCTGTGTGTTTGTGTATAAAACGTGTATGTTTGATCAGTTAGTGTTTGCAGAACATGTTTCTCTGTGGTTATGTGTCACAGAGCAGTGCAGAAAGTGAGAGGAAGTTTTCATTAACTTCGTGTTATTGTGGACTCATCATTAGGGTTTGCTTTACTCACATTTCCTGCCTGAATCACGGGAAGTGCGGTCAGCGAGAAGGTTAACTTGTTTTTTTTCTCTTGAGCTATAAATGAAAACAGAAGCTTTATCACTTGAAGAAAGACCATCACAGGATTATTTCTGCATCTGAGGTTATATATAATTGGCTGCCTATTATTGAGATTTACAGTTAAAGTTAATACATTATACTCCTAACAGCAAATGCAAGCCATACAGACATGAAGTTTTAAATAGACTTGTTTTTTCTGTCTTTCAGTCCAGTCTGAGTCCAGAGGCAGAGCTCTGAATCCTCGCCATGGCCGATGTGCTGGAGAGCGGCGGGTCAGGAGCTGTCGGAGCGGTCAGCGTGGATTGGCAGAAGCGCTGCATTGCTCTGGAGATGCAGCTGCTGAGGTTCCGGCTTCAGGCGGGGAAAATCAGAGAGCTGTTGGCAGAGAAGGTAAGAGGGAACAGCGTCACGGGTTGTATAGCGAGCAGAGGCTGAACACTGAAGCTGTGTCTGAAATCACTCATACTTTACGCCATGGTGTGCTGATATTCCAGACAGTTATAAATTCAAAGGCATTTAGCCCTGACAGATGTAGAGTCACGTACTGGAATCCATTAGTGTACATGCCATGGACGTTTCTGTCCCATTGTATGACTTTTCAGGAAGACTATACCTTTACATTTACATTCGATAAGAAAAGCAGGTGCAAAAGCAGCTATATAAAAGAGCTGCCCGACCCTACAACCTCTCGTCTGACCATCAACTTTTCTCCACTGTAATCCTCATCCACAAAACTGGGTCCCCACTTAGATAGATAGAGGGATTTATATGCGAGGATGTGTGGCACGGGTGTATAACACCACACGGGAAAAGAGAAGATGTTTAACTACGCAACGTGTCACATGTTTTGCCTGATGACTTGAGTTGAATATGAGCTGAATGTGTAGCCATTTGAACCATGTTACTACTGTGGAAATTAGATTTAAGCTTGTCATCCTGCTTTCATCTGCAAAATAAGACGTGCCGCTAGATGTTCTGACTAACGGGATTCAGATCTCACTGCCCCATCATCATCATCCTCTTCTTCTTCTTCTGGCAGTGTCTTTAACTGTTTTTTGCATGAGGAAACAATTAAATCATGTGAATCAGTTAGAAATACAGGTGTGGATGACTGTATGTTTACGTGTGTGCGCAAAGACAGATGAGATTACTCAGCTTATTTGGTAAACACTTGGTCCACTCATTCTGTGTCATCAGAGGTTGGATATAGTTTCAGCCAAAATGAATATTTAGGGTTTAACTCATCACTTCTGGTGCTTCCCCTGACGTTGGGGGGAAATAACCGCAAGCCGTCGGCCAAATGCTTGTAAAGTTGTGGCTGTTGTAAAGCCTGACTACCAGACACTTTGGAAAGTAATCAACTGTCATCAGGAAACTCGGTCCAGTTCTGAAGATTTGTTGGTAAAAGAGTGGAAATGTTTGGATTAGAGAGAGGAGGAATGAGCTCAGTAGCAGAAAAACTGTTCTCCTGTCTTGACTTTTCTGCAGTTTTCAGTCGGTTCCTTTGTAACCTTACAAGTGGCCCTGCCTAATAGACTCAAAACAGCTTGGAGCTGCTTTTGTTTGGAGTGTCACAGTGGTTCACTTTCGGTATCATCTCTGGTTCTGGAGCGGTCGAGTGGTTCATTCAGTCAGTCAGCAGGATGTTTACAGTCCAAACATAACCCGGTGGCTGATAAGAGCTGGACGACTCCCTGCTGTGTCCTCTGTCAGGTTCTGTTAGGCCAGTCCATGCAGCACACTTACACTCTCAAACACACACACTCTTACTAATATTTATAACTCTGACAAAGTGAAAGAAAGTAATTGATAAATGGTTCTACTATAATAATCACACAAACAAGGGGATTTTTCACAGACTGGCAGGCTAAAAGCTCTTGTAACTTATTATGGATCTGTAAAATATAAATAAAAGACTTTTCACAGGATAAAGTTGGTGGTGTTTTATGAAACCAAACGAATCCTGCACATGGTCACTGAGAAATAACCCTGAAATCAGCATTTATCTTTGATTATTGTGCAAAACTAAAGATAACTGCTCCTACACTGCTACAGTAACTACTGTAGCAGTGATGAAATGGTGTATGCAGGACGAATGCATCAGTCGCTATTGATTTTATTAGAGGGAAATTATTTAGATGATGTCACCATTATCCCATAACCGCTAATAAAGCCATTAGATGCAGCATTCCATGCCTTATTAAAAAAGGGATGCAAACCTTGTGCGAACACACTGTTAGTGCATACTGTTAGCTCCTCATTTTGAAAATAGACTACTTACTTTTCTTTCTCTCTCTGTAAAAACACACATTAGTACAGATCATACACAATATTTACTGTTAAATGTTCCTTTTGGCCACTTTGCCCAGAACAGTAGATCCAGTTTCTGATTCATCTCTACGTTTTCTTTCACACCATCTCTCATAAACATACATGCAGGCACACTTTCACACTCACAGTGCTGAGCAGGGTTTAAGTGCAGGCCCGTGCTGCTGAGTGTGTATTTTTTTTTTTTTTTTTTGGTTGGGGTGGAGGGGGCGCTGAGTGACTACCATTCCGTCATGTTATTACTGTTTGGAAAGACTGCTTCACGCTCTTCATCTCCTCTCTTGCCAAGTTAGGAGTGTTTTACACATTGACCCACTTTGGTATGGAAAAACATGAAAAAAAAAAAAAGCTGACGTGGTTGCCTGTGACATGGCATTTATCTCCTAGCTGAGTGAGAGTGAGGGAGAGGAGAGAGAGAAGGAGATGCCCCGTTTGCCTTGTGAGGAGTGTAACAGGACGATTACTCTGTTTAGGAATTAGTTTGAGTTTTTACAGTGGGTTGGGAGTGTGGAATCGACGGCTGTCAGCTGTTAGCCTATAAAAGCTGAAACTCCCCCTTATAGAAAAAAACGCTGAAGGGCAGATTGGAAAAGTGACCAGTGAGAATATTTGGTTTACTTTTGGCACAAAACTGACACAACCTGGGGATCACTCATTTTAGCAGGATTCATCCTCTGGGGACCATGAATATGAGATATTTCAGTCTGCACCAAACTGGTGGACCAAAAGCCCAACATTGCCATGCTGCTAGCATGACTAAGATTATACTTGAAATATTTTAAGATGTTTTAAAAGCTTAAAAAGAGGCCACAATACAACAGCACTGCACAAGATTCAATAAACTACACTGACGAGAAAATAATGCCTTTACAGTTACAACCGACTCGCCTCATCACAAAACTAGACAATATTTCAAACAAATGAAAACATCCAGAATCCAGTAAATAACAAATCTAAACCACAGAGGAGAGCGATGAGGTTTACTAGTATCAGAATCAGAGCTTTGTGGAATTAAACCCAGAAACTTTGGTTCAGAGTTTCATTTGCTTTCCCAGAATATAGAAATACCTTATTCAGAGGAATTTTTAAATTGGGTGGTATCCCCACTTCAAGGTTTCCTTTCATTACTTGGCTAATCTAATACTGGACAAATTAGATTAATCTCCTCCATAAGCCTCACGTGGCCCGAGCAGCAAAACACTGCTATTTGACTCAGGCCAGTGGTATCAGTCAGTGACGAAGACTGCAGAAAGATCATTAGGTTCACGTTTGTGTGTATAAATATTTATTTCCATGAGCGGATTTGTTTGGATCAGCTCCTTTTAATAGTTCAACTGCCTAAGTCTGTGTTTCATGTTAAGGCTTTGCGGCTCTTTGTGGTCTTAATTTAACTCTTTAAGCATTTTATTTCTCTTTCCTTCATCTGCTCACTCTTACTTTCATTTTTGACCAGTGGTTTTAAACATTTAATGACTGAAACATTGGATATAAGAGTTAATGATTAAAGTCGAGATGCAGGTGGTTCACTCAGTAAACAGATACTTCCTGTTTCACTTTCTGTACGATGTAAAATAATGCTCTTTGTGACCAGTGTTACTGATGTGTAACATAATCAACCATAATCAAGCCATCAGGAAAATTAGATGTGGGCAATCTGATCAGATCTCAGTCAGCCAGTTTCTGTTAATGACAATAAACAGATATTTAGCTGTGACAGATCTGTTAGCTGCCTGAGAAGCAGATGATCTGCCGTCTGTAGCCTGCTCTCATCTTATCTCTACCTCCCTGGAGACAATCAGTCCCTCTGAAATTCCTCTCTAAAGCAGAGAGAGACAGCACCCTACTTCATTTACAAGATTAGAGCATCAAAAAAAAAATGAAGCCATTCAAATTAAGATTTATTTTTTTTGGGATAACAATCAAGGTCTTTGGAATAGAAGAATAAGCAATGACAGGCTTTAAATACACAGACAATACTTGTTAGTGAGATCAAGTCATTGTTGGTTTCATGGGATTCTTTGAAATAAGAGTTAAGATAGTGTAAAGGCACTTTTATCCTTTAAGGGAACAACTGAAACTGCTGATATGTGGCTCTGCGAAACATGACCCCCATCTCATCCATTTTCAGCCTTCTCAACTGCAGAAGTTAGTGTGTTGCACTGTGCCCTGACAGATGCTGGATAGCAGACATAGTTGTCTCACGCCTGCTCAGCAACTCAGGCCTGAAGAGTTGAACTCTGCAGTGCCTGAACAGCCAGAAACAGACTGACACCACTATCTGATAGCCTGAAGAAGCCATTTTACCATCTGATTGCTCAGACTGAGAAGGAACTCAACTCTACTTTTTGCTTTAAAATGTATATCCACACTATATAGCCATATACTGAGTCATCTGTAATCTGAGCACAACACGCTGTTGAGAGTGTGAGAAAATCAGTTATCAAGAGATCAAAGACATTTTAACAGTTATCTAAAAGTTACAGATTAATGGTCTTTAAATTAAAGATCAGAAATATTTAGGAGCCACTCATATATGTTATTTTCTCATCTTTCTACCCAGCTGCCAAAAAATTGCCTTAATGATCCTCTTTGATCCCTGTTGCAAAGCTAAAGCTGTTCTCCGCATAAAGTTTGCTGGAACAAAGTTTCAAGAGGCCCGATATCACAGCAGTCTCTCTTTTGAACTGAGTGACTTCAAACACTTACGCTGTTCCTTTTAACGTAGTACTCTCACTTTAATGAAGTAAATTTATGACTGTAGGCCCAGCTCCTGGTATACACACCCGCTCTGTTCAGGCTTCTGTTTCGGCCTCACGCTCACAGTGCCGGCTTGCTCACGCTTTAATCCAATGCCTCAAAGTTCAACCACCTCCACCTCCTGACCTCGAGCTCGTCCTCCAAATGAGATATGGCAGCTTTTGAGGCTGTTTGATGGCTTCCTCTGATGACCACTTCTCGCATCTGTCCAACACTGTGACCTCTGAGGCACTTTATATTCACCTAAAGTGCCTGCTTGCCTATTTTTGTTTCTTGAATGAAGAACAAATGGTGTTTGCTCTTCTCTGGCGGAAGCTCGGTAAAACCTTTGACTCACGACAGAAGCTTTTGACCTTGAGGTGAGGAGTCATCCAACCACTTACCATCAGCCTCCGCCCACGCCTGCCCCTGCAGATGCGCTCTGGCTTTAGTGAGTGTTAATCTGGCTGCGAGGCAGCATTCAAATATTGTGAGTAGTGGATTCTGGGAATGACGGGGCCTTTATGGAGGTGACGTGAACGCAGAGAGAAAGACAAAGGAAGAGGAACAAAGATGACAGGAGGAATTCAAATGCATCTCCCAAGCAGAGTGAATCCATTAGTATATTTGCTCTCCTTTCAACTGGGTCACTGAACTCAGAAGGAAGGGCGTCCTGTGTGGAACTGGTGTGTGTGAAAGCATTTGGGGGTATTTTTGCGCATGCACTCATGTCCGTGTGTGTGTGTGTCTGTGCGTGTGCACTTGCAGATGTGTGCATACTTGCAGGATGGGCAGTGTTTGCCTTTGAAAGCATGAGCATGCATGCTTGCACAAAAGGTGACGCAAGCTTGTGCACACACATACGAGCATTCTTCTATCACACTGTTGTTTGACCAGTACTAGTGGGAAAGATGTTCAGCTTGCTCTGAGGGCCTCTCCACTGTGTCTACAGTATCTCTGTGCCCTTCTGCTTAAAGTGCCACTCCTTTTACAGAAGATTATCCTGCTGCTGCTTCTCTCTCTTTCTCTGATTCGGCTGATGTTTGACCCTCTTTTATGGTGAATTCATAATGCCTTTCAGTTTTCTTTCTCAGACACTTTTATTCATGCATTCCTGATTCAGCAACATTTTGTTGATCAGAGAAGTTTTCCTAACACGGCTAGTCTGTTAAAACTTCCCAGTACATTAATCTTTTAAATGTCTTCCCTATGGCAATAGTGATTATGAAGGATTAAGTGTGTCTTCACGTGTGTCTGTAGGTGTGTGTGTGTGTGTTGACAGACTTCTGGCTAGGTGGTCTATCTGTCTAACATGGCCTTTTGTAGTAGGTTAAAGGATGTGTCTTGCCAGGACCTGTAATTCTAAGCTGTATGCGTATTAAATGTAACTGTTGTGGAGCAGAGGGAGTCCAGCAACTTTTAGGAGTTCAGGATTTTCCTATGAGCAACCCCTAACCCCAGCATCCCATACAGAGACTGACTGAACCATGCTAACCTCTTCTGTCTCTGTCACAGATGCAGGAGCTGGAGCAGAGGGTGACAGAGGCTGACCAACGGGCTGAGAGTGCTGAGAAACAGGTAGAGGGCCAGTTCTCACCCTTCCTTCATCCTTTGTTGTAATTGCATTAGTTCATGCTATATACATGTCCCTGTACAAATAAACATTAAACAAATGCCTTAATAAATTAAGGATAATTAGACTTTGTTAAAACGTGGCATTATTTTCATAGCCATTGTTCCTGCTGGGATCAGGGATCTGCAGATTTGGGATCCATAAAGTCACATATATAGTTGGATTTTGTGTTTTTTTTTTTTTTTTTGGATAACTAACCACTAATTAGTCAACCTTTGATGTGCCTTAACAAAAGCAGAGTGCGGTTTGAGGATAAGAAACCTCATACATATCACACATACTCTGTTTCTCTTGCCGCTGGGCTTAATTTCTGATTTGCTGTCATCACTGGCTGTTCCAGGTGTTTACTGTAGGTGGTAATTTAATTTCGCCCTTTCTCTAAAAAAAGAAATACCTAAGGGCTTAGAAACCTTTTTTCTCACCAGAGCTGGCAAAAAGTATCCTCCGTGTTTTCTCCTTGGCTTTGTCTCCTGCCCATCAAAACTAAACGAAGCATGCAAATTTGAGCTGTCTTTTGGCCGTGCTCGTGCATTCACTCCTCTAATTATCCATTTCAGATCCACGTCATGGAAGAAAAGCTGAAGTCTGCAAACGTACAAACCAGCGAATCAGAGAGCTCGTTGTACAGGAAGTATCAAGACCTGACCAATCAGGTTCAAGAAAAAGATGCTGCGATAAAGAGATTAGAGATGCAGCTGGAAAAACAGGTATGGACGGAGCCCTCAGATAAAGAACAGAAATGTCCATTTATGTTCAAAAAATGTAGGTTGAACTGATCCACACACCCTGTTTTCTCTGACTACAGATATTAGTCAGAGCCCAGGAGGCAAAAATTATTGAGGAAAAGGCTGCGAAGATTAAAGACTGGGTCACCTTTAAGCTTAGAGAGGTAAGCTCAAACATGTATAGGTGTTCCCCTGACTGAAGTCAGAGCCTCTGGGAAAGCCCTCACCCTGCTGAGAGACATTATCTATGTTTATATACTTAAGTGTTATCTGCAAAGTGTTGGAGAATATGAAAAGGCTTGTTTATAAATAACAACGTATGCATCTCTGAAACTGAGCAGTCATAAAATAAAAAAAATAATAATTGACGTATATGGATGCTACCGACTGCTCTGGCTTGTGTTTTATTATATATATTGTATGTGCCATGTTGCAGATGGAGCAAGAGAACCAGCAGCTGAAAATGGCCAACTTGAAGCAGACGGAACAGATAATGTTGCTGCAGGACAAACTGCAATGTGAGTACAGTGTTTAGCAAACTACACTATCAACATCATGATTTTATCTGATATAAACTGATCTTCACATCTAACTCTCAATAAGAAAGAAACAAAAAAACATTTTGATTCAAAGGACGAACTCATCACGCACTGGACATTCCCAGTGGTCTGGTTCAAAAGGAACTGAGTTTCTAGTGTTGTCTTTCTCTTCTAGCACTCTTAGAGAAACCTGCATCCTCAGGATCCCCTGCCACCTCCCCTGTAATGGATACCCACCTGGTGCCCAACAGCCCGCTGTTTCCTCCCAGCTGCCCCGGCACACCACCTGCCCAAGATGACAGCTGGAGACAGACAGGTCCGCGTGCTGCCGCCTCTAATATGAAGATCTCGCCAACAGGTGCGCTGCCCTCAGTTCATTTATCTTGGGATGGGTGGCAGGAAGCTTTTGAAGTGATGTTTCAGTCAAGATGGGCTGATCACATGACAGGAACAGAACCAGTAATGAAGGAGTGAACTCAAGGAGTTTTTGTTTGAATATTTCTTAAACATAGGCACATAGGCTGGTTTAAATCTAATTACACCAAATTCTCTCCCCTCTCAGATGTGAAAAGGCCTCCTGAGCAGGTCAGTATAGGGATTTGCCTCGGAGACCTTGATGCTCTCTCTCAGGGCCGGAGCAGGGAGGGTCCCAGCAGCCCTGTTTCCATCAGTAGACCAGAGCTCCCAGTATGCGCAGAGGGTCAGGCGGGTTGCTCAGACAGGGACAACTCCTCTGATGAGCTCAACAGCAAATTCCGCTCTCAGTGCCTTCACTCGTCTTCATCCTCTTCATCTTCATCCTCCGCTTACGAGATGGCCCACGGATCAAGCTCCCAAGAGTCGTCCATCAGAATAACACCCAAAAGCCCGCTTCTGTCGCGCTCCCCCTCTACCAACAACCCCTTCCCCAATCCTCCCCAGCCTCTGGTTCACCAGTCAGGCACCAGCATGACGTTACCCAAAGTACGGACCCCGCTCACCCCCAGAGACAGCATCCAGCTGGTCAAGAAGCACTACAGCCAGCCGCAGCCCAGCCTGGACAGACTTCACCACCTCAATGTTAACATAGACATCATGACACCATCCTCCACCTCCTCCACTCTTAAGAGCACTGGCACTACCACCTCGCCCTTCTCTCAGGTTGTGGAAGAAACAGATATTGATGATGGGCTTCCTGACAGCATGGACGGGGTGGTGGAGGGGTCAGGATCAGAGGAGTCATCCCGGGATGGAGTCTCCTTTGTGGGGCTTGCAGAGGAGCTGGAGCGGTTGGATCCAGAAATTCTCAAGCCACCAACGCCTCCTTTACACCGCTTCCCTTCATGGGTATGAGATACCAAATTTATCAATTCAGCTTCTGCATGTTTCCTGTATTATTTTCTGCTCTTAAAGACTTATCTGTCAGCATGAGCGATTCAGTAGGATCCATTTATCTTTTTTTGTTTCTGTCACTGCCCAAAGCTCAGGTCTTAGAAACCATTAGACATTAAATTAGTTTGACATTTTACATGTATTTGCTTTCTTGGTGAAGGCAAGATGAGAAGATTGGTACTGATCTCACATCTGTAGTAAATATGAGGCTAACACCAACAGCCGCTTAGCTTAGCTAAGCACAAAGACTAAACACAGGGGGAAACAGTTAGCCTGCCGCTGTCCAAAGGTGAAGAAATCCACCTACAACACCTCAGAGAGGAAATCTAATCTAAGAAAGCAAATAAATGTACTTTCCAAAATGTCAAACTACTACTTTAAAGATTTATTTAGCTGAGATCTTGATGCCAAAGTGTTGTACTGTCTAAAAGTGTTTCACAATGATGTTTTTAAGTGAAGTGAAGAGGAAAATTTCTGACTGTGTGTGGGGTTTTTTTTGCTCTCTACAGGAGAGTCGTATCTATGCTGTGGCCAAGTCAGGAATGAGAGTATCAGAGGCCAGTCCTGGAGCCAGGGGCCCTGGACGAGGTGAGTCTCCTGCAGCCAGAAACTAGTCATCCACTACACTAATATTTCTGCTGTTACAATGAAGCAATCAGAATCCAGTTATATTCACTACAGTGCAGCAAGGAAGAGTAAAAAGCCATTTTTTGGTGTGTAAATCTGTGTGTGCGCTCGTCTGTCTGTGTGTGTCCGTGTGAGCCTGGGTGGTGTTGCTTGTGGCGTGGGAGATGAGTCAGTACTGTGAAGTGACATGTCATTCAGCTGATGCTTAAACTGCTGTTGGGGGGTGAGTGTGGTCTGTTTGGATCTGTCATTGCTGCCTTTGATGTCACTTCCTCTGACCCGAGGCTCCACACACCTGTGCAGATGTGGGCTTTTGAGGAGCTGAGGTAGAATATGAGAGGAGGGAGGTTTAGACGAGCAGAGGGAGAGGCTGCTTTTTAATCAGCTGCAATGAAAGGACGTGGTCAGGGTGTAATTACTGCTGTGCTTTCTGTCCCGACATCATCCATTTTGTCAGGTTGCCGACAGTGAGGTTTGACAGCACTCTGACTATCGAATTTCCTGACTGCCAGGTACATGTAGCTCACTGCCTAACGGCTGTTGTGGATTAAGTCATAGCTTGCTCAGCTTATTCAGCTTCCTCTCACATTTGTGCCTTTAGGTGCATCTGTTGTTAAGGGATTTTGATGTCTGGCAAAAATAAATACCGTGAACAAGTTGCACTTTGTTCTTTCGCCAGCAGTTACTTCAAAAGCTGTGGTGCTGTTTCCAGTGTGTGTGAAATTAAAGTGGATTCCTTTTACAAATAAAAACATAAATTTACAGATATCACAGATGTCCTCTGCCTTGTTTGGTCTGGTATGACCAGTAGCTTATGTTGCCTAATGTGAGCTAATATTAGCAAACTTTAGATAAACAACGTTACAGAGTCAGTTTACTGACTGTAAGACTTTTTTTAATTTAAAATTTAAGACTTAACATTATTCTGTAATAATAATTGAATAACTGTTTTCCTGTTTATGTTGCAGGGTCCAATTTACCCCAGTATCCAGCGGCAGGTCCGTTCACCCAGTTGATCTATAAGAATATTAATGTACCAGTCTACACCACACTGAAAGGGGTGAGTGAAATGTTCTTCATTACTGAGAGCAGACGGTGTGGCAGGATCTGTGCTTTTCTTTCCATGCAGCTTGAAGAAAAGCTTGTCATAGCTGTAAACATCAGCCCAGTTTTCGTCTGTTTCGCCTTACTGTACTCTTTGAATTATTTGTCTCAGAAAGCCACTCAGATCAGCAGTGTACCTCTACCCGATGATGACTCTGGGTCAGAGGACGACAGCAGCTCTCTGGCCAGTTTACGGACCTCCATCCTGAGCCCGGACAGGAAGGGCAGCGTCCCTGGCAGCCCGCGTGCCGTCAAGAGAGGTGAGGGTTTTACATTACGGTGTAGGTTCAGAACAATGAAAACAAACTGATATAGCATAGTGTGACAGTAAAACATTAACTATAATTGTTTGGAGGAGCACCGTTCTGTCTGACATTTACCATTCATGCACAGAGAAATCCAGCATAAAAGAGGCAGCAATATGATTTTTTTTCAGTGCAACGTAATGGTATGCAGTTGCAAGTTGCTGCATTATAAGTATAAAAAGTGCCAGCAGAAAAAATAATGATACTGCTAAAGGGAAAGCAAAGCTCAACACTCAGTGACTACAGATACTCAACTCCGAAGCTCACATAAAATAAATGCTGGAATGCCTTGAATATCACATACTGATGTGTAAGAGCCTGGATTTTCCATTTAAGAGCCTTCTGTCTTCAACCACCTGTTGCTTGCTGGCTCTCAAACAAGACATGTACAATTTATTTCCCATGCTTCAACAACTTCCAGTAAGTCTTTCTTACTACACCTTTTTTTTGTGTGCCATCTTCTGTTCACCCAGGTGTGTCCATGTCCTCCATAAGCTCCGAAAGCGACTATGCCATTCCTCCTGATGCCTACTCCCTGGACAGCGATTACTCAGAACCAGAACATAAAGTCCAGCGGACCTCCTCCTACTCCTGTGAAAGCACTGGGCCTGTGAGTAAAGTCCTCTTTGGCCTGTGCTACTCAACAGTCAGAATGGCCAAAGAAAATAATCAGCCAGTTTAAATCCACACAAAATGCAAAAATCTAAATAATAAAGAAATGTTAAAGATGCTCAGATATTACATATAGCTATGGTATGATCTATCTGTGTATATGATTCTATTGCTATATGACTATGTGTTTCTGTGTTAAGCAGTTATTCTATACTTATTGTAGCAGACATGTAATTTCTTATTTCAGATGAAGTAGCTGCACATTCTGATTCAGATTTTTGTTTTAATAAAATGCCTACGGTAATCTAGCATAAATGCAAAAGCTTTTCTGTGCTGTTCGTGTCTGTAGGAGATGCTGGAGAAGTCTGGCTACCTGCTGAAGATGGGTAGTCAGGTAAAAGCCTGGAAACGTCGCTGGTTCATCCTGAGGAATGGAGAGATCCTCTACTACAAATCTCCTGTGAGTGTGTCTCGCCGTGGGTCTGCCTGCCTGTTTCCTTCTAAGGTTTTGCTGCCTGCACAGAAAACATTGCATGAATATTTCTAGATTTTATGTGTGTTTGAGTGCGGGTTAGCTGAAGTAAACGCACAAGTACCACCTCAACTCCCGGCTACTAAAGATGTACATTAACGCATCTCTGATCACTGCGGTTGCATTCTCCAGTGGGATTTTTGTATAATTAAGTAAAATGAAGACTTTTTTGTGTGCAAATGTTTGTTTTCAGAGTGACGTGATCAGGAAGCCTCAGGGTCAGATCGAGCTCAACTCGTCCTGTCGTATAGTACGTGGAGAAGGTGCACAGACATTTCAAGTAAGTGGAAAACATATCTCAGCTAAAGATCCCAAAGGTACTTAACACTGTGTAACAATAGTGAGAGACAAGCAAAGTACAATTTACGCTGCACATAGCGACTACCTTCTTCTACAGGCTATGCAGTGAATTGAAATTGGTAGTTGAGTTTTTATAGATCAACGATTTGAAAGAGTGTGGTATAAAAGAAAATAGAAAAAGACAGCTGTGAGAGTGCATACACAACTACACGCGCACCAACACTCTTATTATAGCTCTGCATCCCAGCAGAGCTTTACTGCTGCATACCAGAGAAGCAGCTTAAGATGACATCAGGTATAGCATTGGACAGGAATGTTTTCCTGGCTCTGATTCTGATCTCCTCTGACACGATGATGCTATCTCAGTCGACCTGGCTTAGCATTTTTCCCATATTTCTGCCTTTTCGTCTAATCAGTTGATTACAGAGAAGAAGACCTTCTATCTGACTGCTGATTCACCCAACATCCTGGAGGAGTGGATCAGGGTCCTGCAGAACATACTCAAAGTCCAGGCCAGCAGCCCGGTCACCGTGGAGACCACTGCCAAGCCCACCGTGAGAGGTTGGCTTACAAAGGTCAGGAGCCAGAAGTCGTGATCTGTCATTTAAACTTATCTTCAAATCTTACAGATTAGCCATTTGGGGAAATTCACTTATTGGCTTTCTGCTGAATGAATCTAAGCTGCTATCTTTAGCTTCGTATTCAACAGACTGGCGACTCTTCTCATCTAACTTTGAAGACATATTTGACATATTTATGTATAATATTAAAAGTTTATTGATAATTGACTGGGTCTATAAAATATTAGAAAACAGTAATAATGAGAATATACACTGACATCTTTAAATTGCTTGTTTAGACTTGGCAACAGTCAAAAACCTGAATGATAACACAGTTTACTATCATAGAAAACAAAGAAGAGCAGCGGGTCTTCACACTACAATAATAATAAGAAAGAGAACTTTATTTGCACAACACTTTTCTAACAAAGTCCTTTTAAAAAAAGACATTAGAAATGAGAGATTGTCTAGGAGATATAAAATCATGGAAGCCAGTTTTAATAGGTGATGTTTTAAAGAAAATATAGAAGAAGTGGTGAAGACTGTGATTATTTCTTTGCCCTGTTTCCTTTGCATAGCTGCAAGAGTTACAGGTTAGCCAGGCTAAGAGGATGCCTGAAATAACTCATTTTCAGGCTTAACGTCCTCTTTCAGACAGATATAGGAGTGTCTGTCACTGACGTGGGGAGGGTTTGACAGAGCACTCTTAAGGCAGATTCTTGAAAACACGTTTTCACGTTGGGACACGGCTTTAAGACCAGAGCTGCTGGAATTCTACAGAGCTCCTTCCCCCCCTTTTTCTCCCCCCGCCTCTCTCCCTGCCTTTCTTTAGCCAATGCCTGCCTGCTGGTAAAGTTAAGACACTTAAACATCTGACGGGTGTGTGTGATGGCTCTCTGACGGATGAGTGACAGCCTCAAGCAGAGATGATGGAGCCCACGTCCTCTCACTAACCCCCCAGCCCTCTTCCTGCGAGTCGCCTTTGATCTGCTGGTTATGACGTGATCTCAGTTCAGACAGGCGCTGCTGTGCCTCTCAGCACAGTTAACCCTGGTGACCCCGTTTGAAGGGATGCACAGCTGGCTTCATGTCGAAGGCATCCCCCTGTTACACCATCTCTCCATTTGTATTTCTAAGACTCTCTCAAAGAAGTCAGGTCCAGAGAGCGTTGCAGATGTTATAATTATCATCTGCGACTGCATTCCTGCTAAAAATGAAGTTGAAAGCAGCAGAAAAATCAGGGGTGGCTGGACTGTTTTCGTTTGGCAGGAATCAGTTGTTGCTTTGCTTTGGGACCCAAAAAAAAAAAAATCCAGCTTGGATTTTTAAACTGTTGTAGAAGTCACTGAAGCTAGTCTGAAATGATTTGCACACCCACACACTCCTGGGACATCTGCTGGTCAGATGTAGAAATCAGAAATTCCCTGACTAACATCTGTCAGGCTGTTTTTAAAAGCTGTCTGGTCTGAGTTTCAAAGAACACACACACACACACACACACACACACACACACACACACACACACACACACACACACACACACAAAATATATATGGTCTCATATTACTACTGTTTTGACAAATAGCCAGTTAGTCTTGGAAATGGTCCTGAAACTTTTCTCATACTTTTTTTTTTGCTGCTGTCTTTCTGTTTCAGGTCAAACACGGACACTCGAAGCTGGTGTGGTGTTCTTTGGTTGGAAAAGTCTTCTACTACTATCGCAACCAGGAAGACAAGGTTTACAAAACAAGTCTCTACCTACTCTTAACATGCTCTCACCTACTTTTAATTTTGTGGTTTTGTTCGCTTTTATTAAGATGTAGAGGCTTTAAAAGCACATTATCCTTAGCTGTTATTTTAATCTGTACAGAATATTAGACTTTTGATAAATAAAGGATGCGCACATACAGCTGTTAGCCAAGAAATAGAGGGATGTGAATTTAATATGTTACTTCATTCAAACACTTAAATTTATCCACATCAATATTTATAGAATTTATTTTTCTGCTTCAGTTGCCCCTGGGTCAGCTACAGATTCGGGAGGCGTCGGTACAGGAGGTGGATCGCTCCTGTGATTCAGATGAGGACTATGAAGCAGGAAGTCGAGGTTTCCTCTCCTCCCACTGCACCTTAGTGGTCCAGCCCAGAGACCAGAGTCCTACATACTTGCTCATTGGCACCAAGCAGGAGAAGGTACAGGAACAGGAAATGTCTTAATTAATCTTGAACTTTTATTCACCAAGAGAAACTGGATTCAAACCTGTTATTTGTTCACTGTTTGTGTCTTAATGAGTGTGTTTTATTCTATGCAGGACACATGGTTGTATCACCTGACTGTAGCAGCCGGCAGCGGTGCAACCTTCAAGGTGGGCACAGAGTGCGAGCAGCTGATTGGTAAACTCCTTGATGCAGAGGGAGACCCAGGTGAGAAATCTATATTCTACAGCAAGGAAGCTTCACTAGTATCCGATAAAGTCAGACCAGACGAGCAAACGTCTCTGGCTGGGCTCAGAACAGGGATCTTACAATTGCACAGCGAGCATCTTAAATCTGGACGTGTCCTATTCTTGCAGTGTCTTTTATAGCAAGCATACTTGCAGTGTGGTTTCTCAAGTAGCAGCATGTTTTTCAGAATTGGATGAATCATGAAAGACATTTTTCAGAAAGTAATTCATACGCCTTTTTTCAGGTAGAAGTACATCTGAGTTTTGATGCTGCATATTCTTTGTTGACAATTCTGAGCATATACATATACAGTGGGTGCATTAACTGAAGGGCTTAAGGCTTGCGAAATCTGTCTATAAGTGGTTGCAAATTTCCTCGGTAGCATGCTACGTGTTATTTTGATCCACAGCGTCTGACAGCCTTAATCCACACTGCAGACAGTGTTTACAGCTGGAGGACCGTGTGTGAATTTTTGTCAGCTGTTGAGTCATTACAACTTTGAAACTTAATCTTTATGTTTTTCTGCGTGTGTGTGTGTGTGTGTGTGTGTGTGCCTCTCCTCCTTTTCCCAGAGTCTGCCTTGTGGAGGAGCGAGGCCTTGAGCTTTTGTAAGGAGGGTCTGCGCTCGCCTCTCACCACTCTGCCCTCTGAAGCTCTGCAGACAGAAGCTCTCAAGCTTTTCAAGGTCAGTGTCTCCAACCCTCACCTCTCTTTCTGTCTCTCTCTCTGTCTCTTTTGTTCCATCCCACTCACTTGTGATTCACTTCTTCCTTTCATCCTCCTCTCTAAATCCCTCTCACCTTTTCCGCCTGCCCTCTCTCACTGCGAGGGTCTGTTCAAGACATCGTCCATCCTACTCCAGTCCCCCCCTCCCTCTTGTCCCCTCCTACTCCTGGATGCGCTCCGTGGCCCCCTTCTTCTCTTCCCTCCTGCCTCTAAACCAGATCAAAGGCTCGAGGACGAGGGCCCCAGCTCATTAAAAGTGTGGAAGAGAGATAATGGCCTTGATTATCTGCTCTGATTGAGGCTAACCGTTCCCCTGGTTTACAGCCAGTGTGAAAGGAGCCCTCTTTTAAGAGAAGACATGGGAGGTCAGGGCCTTCAGAGAGTGGCAGCAATGGATATGGAAGCCATAGGATTGGGGGGGGGGGGGGGGGGGGGGGTAGGATCAGAGCAGAACAGGGACCTTGTAGAAAGATGGCAGATCCTTCTACTCTCTTTTCAACTCTGCAGCCCTTGGTGCGCCCACCCAGGAGCCCCCTCCCTGCTTGACTCACGGTTCACAGCCCCATCAGCTACAGTAGGCCCGTAGGATTGAAGGCTGAATGGATCGGCTCTCTCTTTGAGCAGCCAGCCTTAAAAAACAACCCCAAACACACACAAAGAAAAAGGAATGAATTGAGGTGACATGCTTTTCAGTCTATTCAGTCTACGTTCTACTTCATGTCTTTGAATTATAAATGAATCTGACAAGACTGATGAAAACTGTTAAATTGGTTCTTTGTCTTCATCGATCACCGTGAATGAGGACAAAATAATGAAGTTCACTTTTCTTCCCTCACACCGAGGCTCTTACTGACCTCATGCCATGATATTTTTGTTGTTTTGACCTGAATATTAATATCGAACTGCATTCTGGGCCCTGTGTTCTATTTATTTTGCGACTGATTCACTGACAGTATTCTGTCTCCGCTAAGTTTAAAGTTTCTGGTGTGTGTTTGTCTCCACCTGCTGGTACTTCAGTGGAATTTAGTTACACGCCGAAAAATAAAACGTCTTTCCTTCTCCTTCAGTCCTGCCAGCTCTTCATCAACGTGCTGGTGGAGTCTCCATCTATCGATTACCACACATCGCTGGCCCAGAACGCTTTACAGGTGTGCCTGACCCACCCGGAGCTGCAGAATGAAATATACTGTCAGCTCATCAAGCAGACCAACCACCGGACGCCACACAACTACTCCCTCACACAGGTCAGACGGGCGCACACTAAAGACGAAGATGAAGGGAAAAGTGGAGAGAGAGAAAGAGTGTTTCTGGATTCTGGGCCACTGTTTTCTTATGATAAAAGAATTGTGTTTTTGTTTTAAATGAGATTCTCAATTATCCTGTAACTTAAAGTATTTCTTCTTCTACCACCCCCTCGTGTAGTGCTGGCAGCTGTTGTCTCTCTGTGTGGCTCTGTTCCTTCCTCAACAACATTTCCTCTGGTACCTGAGACAGTACCTACAACGCAACGCCGACCCAAGGTGAACTAACTGAAGCCTGTAGCCTTTCACCAATCCCTCACAGTACAGCCGAAAAACTCCACAAAACCTAAAACCTGTTCTGGCAGTTTTCAGTGCACTGTTTAGAGCTCCATCTCATTTTTCCACACAGGAGTGAAGTAGGGAAGTATGCGGTGTACTGTCAGAGGTCTGTGGAGCGAACCCTGCAGAACGGAGAGCGGGAGGCCAAACCTTCACGTATGGAGATCGTGTCCATCCTGCTGAGGAACCCCTACCACCACTCACTGCCGTTCAGCATCCCAGTCCACTTCATGAACAACACTTATCAGGTAACACATAACCAATGAAATACTCGCGTTCTGAATCTGTCTCGCTTTGATAGATTCTTCGTGAAAGTGCGTCATCTCCCTCATGCAGAGCATTGCTCACATGCTTTTCAGATGTGAAGCTCATCATACCACTGGCTTTTAACTCACTCAAAAGTTCCATCACTCATGTTGAGCAAGCTACAGATGTGATATATGATCTTTGTAAGATCAGTTCTGCATCACCTGTAGTGAAGGAAAGTAAAAGCAGCAGCAGCTTAGATCTGTAGATACCACATGCCGCAACTGGTTGTTACAGCTAAACTATTACTCTCCTTATCAATCGGTGGTTCATTGTGTGTCCTTTGTTTTCTCTCGTGCTATAGGTGGTGGGTTTTGATGGCTCCACCACAGTCGAAGAATTCCTCAACACACTGAACCAGAGGATTGGCATGAGGAAGCCTCAGCTGTCTGGGTTTGCCCTCTTCACTGATGACCCATCTGGCAAAGACCTGGAGCACTGCCTGCAGCCGTCTGCCAAGGTAAGACTGCGGGTCACTGAGCATAAGTGGATGGAGGAAACCTTCCATGCACCACTGAGGCTTTTGGCTTCCTCTGGCGTCTCAAGCCAAATCATTAGTCTCACGTTACCTCGTAATTTAGAGGATCAGTGGTTAAGTTAAGGACTATTTTGACAAATTGAGGCTGTCCAAACCTTTAGTGACTTTTTGATTTTCAGATGTAAGAATATTCCAGCATAAACTGTAATTTAATTCCACTCAATCACGATGAACGTTCCTCTTCATTTTCATTATGGTCAGCGAAACTTTTCCATAATGTTCAACTAGCCCATCAAAGTCAGTGAGTAGGCTACATGCTACGCAAGCAACAAGCCTTATCGGGCCAGTGATCAGATCAGTGCTTTTGGCTTTAGCTGTAGCCGCTGCCTGGGAAAATGAGGTCGAAGCTTCCATATGTCTGACTTGAGACTGACTTGTTTGCCTTTTGTCAGATCTGTGATGTCATTTCCAAGTGGGAACAGGCCCTAAAGGAGTTGCATCCTGGGAAAAACGAGGGGACACGGATTGTTCGACTGACATACAAGAGCAGGTAGGATTTCTATTGTCAGATCTGGGCTTTTCAAGATGGGAACAGGTTGCAACACATATGCACACATTACCTTGGCATTTTTTCTTGTGCGGTCACAAACATCTGTACAGAGAAAGGGCATTTAAAGCAAAATGTGGACCACACAATAAAAGCTGGTGATGTGATATGTGTTCTGCCATTTTCACTTTTTGCAGGAAATTAAAGCTCTGGGGTTGGATTTCCTGCATCTTGGAAATGAAATGAAGCGTGCATAATTTCAGCCTTTACCAGGAAAACAAGTTTCATGACGACTTTTTCTCACTTTTTCTCTTGTGTGCACGTACAGACTGTGTTTCAGATCTCAGGTGAAAGGAGAGACAGAGCGTGAGCGCCTCCTGCTGGCGTACCAGGTGAATGATGAAGTTCAGCAAGGCCACTTCCCTGTGAACAAAGAGCTGGCTCTTGAGGTGGCTGCCCTCATGGCACAGGTCTGTAAAGACTCAAGCTCAAGATACATAACAGGTTTTAGATGTATACATTGAAATCAAACATATTGGACTAAAAACACTTGTATTGTCATCTACAGTGCTGGAGCTTATCAAGAACTTTAAAACCAGCTTTCTCTTTCTGACCCTCTCTCTTCTTTCATTTTTCTTACTCCAGGTTGAACACGGTGACTTGGAGCGATCAGCTGCCTCTTCTCCTGCCAGTTCTTCTCAGCCTAAATCTCAGCTGATTCTCCTGCAGGCCTTGGAGCGCTTCTACCCCAAACGCTACAAGCAGGACTGCAGCTCAGAGCAGCTCAGGTAAAACAAACACTACGGCTATCCAAACAAATGCATCCCCCCACAGTTTCTTATCTACAACCTGAGAACTTGATGTCCTCATACAGATTTGTTTACAAATACAAAGTCTGAAAAACATTGTGGTGGCATGTCAACATGTATGTTAGGCAAGATGAGATCAGACACAGATTCTGTAGGGTGTTATTGTATGAATTCACCATAAAAAAATATATTTAAACCCACCAATGTTCCTTTTCTTCTTGCAGAGACCTTACTGAGCGTCTGGCCACTAAGTGGTCTTTGCTACGTGGGTGCAGTGCATCCGAGTGTGTGAGAATATACCTAACTGTGGCTCGGAAATGGCCCCTGTTTGGAGCCAAACTCTTCAGTGCGAAGGTAAAAAAAAATTTATTCAGTCCACTTGGCTCATTGTTATTTGTTTTCTTTCACAAACCTATTGAAAACAAGCATGGGCTCTTGATACAAACACCATCTTTCATCAAACATAAGCATATGCTTTTCTTGAACCCTGACATATCCCACCCATCATGGTTCTAAGCACAGGTCGCACTGGTTTGAGGCTAGGAAGCAGACCCAGAGAAAAAGATGTGGTGTTTGCTGGTATGACTTACACCTGTAACATGAACCTTTGCTTCCTCTGTCCACAGCCTGTCCCCCCCTCTCCTGTTGAGCAGAGCCAGGTGTGGCTGGCAGTCAATGAGGATGGACTGTGTGTGCTGGACTATACAATGGTGAATTTCAAACTTTGTAGAGCAAATACCTCCGTCAACACTGACCGTTACATAAAATGTGGGGGGAAAAATTTGAAATAATATTTATTTAGAACATTTTAAAGTTTAGAAGATCTGTTATTTCTGATATTTCTGTTTCTTTAGGGGTCAAAAAGTGAGATTCCATTCTACAACTGCAGTGCTCAGCTGGATTGGCCACAGCTTTAAAATTTTGTTGACCCACTGGTCTGGAATGATTTTTATTCTGTGGTGTTTCAAACACCAGAAATCCACAGGAAAATAAAATAGCCAGCCTCCGATTTGACATTCTTGACCCTGACAGATAGCAGTTCCAACATGTAAACAATGTTAAAGTGAGCTCTGTAATTTTCAGCCGCCCGTGTTGATCCATTTCATTTTTGGTCTGGCGGGCAGCGCTGCTCATGTGCTCCCAGAACGTCAGAGGAAAAAAGGCAAAGTGAAAATCACAATAGGTTCTTGGAAATTATATCACGCTTCTTCACACTCAATTTGCTCCTCAAAAAAGCAGAAACCAAAATGATTTCCCCACGTGAATTCCAAGCTCTATTCTGGGATCGCCAATAAAATCTGAACATGATCCCTGTTTAGATCTGTTTTACTACACATTTCACACTGGCCGTGCTTTCGTTTTTCAGCACACGCTGGCCACACACCCCTACCAGTCGGTGATCACTTTCGGTGGCTGCCGTGACGATTTCATGGTGGTCACGAGCCAGCAGAGGGAGCCCGGGGTCGGGAAGAAGAGCGTGGAGAAGCTGGTCTTTGCAATGGCTAAACCAAAGGTACGCCTCCTGTGTGCATCTGCACAAATCTTCAGCCTGACTGATTTATGGGTTTTCAAAACCGGAGCCGAGTTTCTGCTTTGCCTCCATGTGTGAGGTTGTCACTCGTCATTTTGTCAGACGATCTGAAGAGGTGATTCCCAACCAGGCATACTTGCACCCCAGGGAGGGGGACTTCTGCCGCTCGGGGGTGGGGATCTGTGGACAGACTGGAGCAGCTCAACTAATTGGAAAAAAATTGTGATTATTACCTGAACACCACATTTGGCCACCAAGTTAAAATTAAACAGTTAAAAGGATAAATGGTCAAATTAGCTAAAAGTAAAAGGTTAACAATAGAAATAGACAGCTATGGTAATGTTTAAGTTCTTAATATGCGTGGCTAACGGTAACAGACAAAAAGATAAAACAGATGAAGTTCAAGCTTCTGCTGCTAGTAGGACAAATGCAAACTTTATCAAATCAGGCTAAACAGCTGTCTGAGAGAAAACTGTAACAATATCCAGTTTTATATAATTAATAGAGTTAAAAACATCCTGTTAAAAATCAGTTCTAATGAGCATATTTGATGCATGACAGGTGGTGTTGATAAAGGAGTACTTGAGTTCATCTGATAAGGCTGCAGGAGTATGTCTTAACAAAGGGCTGGGAACCACACTAAAGCATCAGCAGCTGAGGCGTAAAGCAAATATGGGTGGTTGGATTGATCGCTCCAGGTGCTGACTCATCCATTTTCACCTGTTTTTACACAACTGAGCGCCAATGGAGAAAACAGGTTGTTTATCTTATTTTATGAGCACAATCTCCATGGAGCTTTAACACAGAGTCACATTACTACTGTAGGTGAAGCTAATGAGTGTAACTTCATTCTCGATTGCAGATCATTTGGGCTTCTCAGGTTTTCACATCCTCTGCGAACAATGCTGGGTCTCCAGCTCCCTGGAATCTAATGAAACACAATCGTACCATAATGTTAAAGCCATTAACCCCTCTCTGATCTGCCGTCTCAGATACTGGAGCTGACTCTGCTCATGGCCAGTTACATTAACCACTGGAACCCCAGCCTCCCGTCTGCCTCGCACCAGCCCCTCGGCCACTGGGACGTAGACAGCAGGCACTTCCCCGCCATGAACTACACCACCAAGGGCCCCACACTACTGTGAATTCTGCAAGTGACAGGAACAGTGAATACTACAGGGAGGCCTGATGACAGCAGTTACCTTTAAGTCTGCACTCACCTGGATTGGGTTGTGTGCGTGTCCAGGTTTCTCATTCTTACAGAACAGGTACTGGGAGATTATTGTTTTTTCTTATGAAGATTTAAATATAGAAATGTTACGGTTCAGTCTCGTTAGGCTATTTATTTCGACAACAAAAGAGTGTTTCTGCTCTGCTTAAATTAGATGTAAGGACACGTTCAAATTCATAGTTGAAAATGGACGTTATTACTGGTTGCCACTCGACACACATCATTCATTTTCCAGCCTTCAAGATCTGAGATTCTTTCAAATAATAAAAAAAACAAAGCTGTTGCCTGAGAGCCTGGCAGGCTGAAATACAGTGTTTGTTTGTCATTGTCATTATTCAGTGAATTTTCACACATACTTGACACTGAACCAGATTCTAAATACATCTAAGAGGTACTGTGCAATTAGAAAGGGACGGATAGGGTATGCAAAATGCTGATTCATAGATTTTAGTGTCTTAATTTGATATAATCCACATCTAATATTACTCTAATTTAGGGCTGCAACTAACACTTTTTTTAATCAATTAATCTGATGATTTATTTTCCCCATTTAACCTATGACTCCTGTAGTCCATAAAATATCAGAAAATAGTAAAATATCCACATTTGATTTGCTGGAACCAGGGAATTTTTGGTATTTCTATTTAAAAAAAAAAAAAAAAGACTTCAACAATAAACAAATTATCATTTTTCTGTCCATTGACTAATCAGTCATTCAACTTTAGCCAAGTACAATTTGATTTTCCTTTTAAAATATGGGGGTAGGGCTGCTATTTTTCCCTAAAGAAGTTAAGGTCATATTTGAGAAACCTTTGATAATCATTTAATATTTTTTTAATGTGAAAGTTAATATTTAGCAGGTCCAAAAAAGTGAACCTATGTGAACAACTTTGCTCAGATCACAAATTAATATTACTGGTACTCAGTGAGGTAATGGGATAGAAAAGGTATATTACAGTGTTATGTGATATACTGTATGCCTAATGCATTTAGCAGTGCATTGTGTTCATGTGTTCATTTTCTCTCAAACCTTAGAGACATAGTGTTTTCATAGTCCGGTCACTCAGTGTTTTAAAAATCAACAGCCGAATAAATACAAAGGTGACCAGTTTTAAAAAGAGCTACCAAAATTTTTAATGACTTGAACTTGTTTTGGATCAAACCACTGTCTTGCTCATGCCCATATTAGTTATTTATTACATTTCCAACATTTTTTGGCTTTTGCTTAAAAGGAAACAGTTGTTTTCCACAACTGTCACATTTCCTTTATGTAGCAGAGTAATTTAAGAGCAGAGTATGTTTGTTACTGTACCTGTAGTAGAATGTGTTACAGATGTTTGAAAGATGGTGTCTTTGTGTTGCCTGTTCTGTCTGTGTGTGTGGTAATAAAATAAACGGTACAATCCTATGATTATTTTTCTCTGATTTTCATTTTCACTCACTTGCCTTATATCTAATCTTATAAAGAAGTAGGGATGGGGCTTTACGCCACCAGCCTTCATTAGTTTTCATTCACAAATCATTATAGTTTCCATCATTCCTCTTCACTCTAAGACGTTATGTAATACAAGAGACCTTGTTGTGATGGGATCACCTGGTTTGACATATTGAATAAATCTTGCACAACTTTCCTGTTTCACCTTCTCTCATGTTGTCTTTTCCATTCACAGTGATTTGGCGTCGCAGCTGTTGTGGTTCATTGTAAGATGGCCTCTAAGGCTGATAATACTCACGTACTTAGGTTAAGTTTTGAATGCAGGACTTGTAATGGAGTATTATTATGGTGTGGTATTACTACTTTTATTTCAGGATCTGTATTTATGTTGCAGGTCTCCTGAAAACAAAGATGAAAGCATGCCTCTTAGTGGTTGCAAAAAATGAAACCACACTTTCATAATACTTCAAAATGTGAAGATCTAAAAATGTGAAGATCAGTCATTTTCTTGGGCTAGAGCAAAACTTTCACTGGCATTCCTTACAGTTTGCATTTTGCCAGTAAATATAATCTGTACAGGAAACACAGGGTTTGTGCAATAGTAACAAACTTAATATTTCATTCAAAGCTCCTCTTGGAGACAAAAAAGAACACTGTTTTCTACACACTATATCACTAAAATACGCCTTCTCTCATTCAACATGTCCATAAACTAAATACTTACCCTCTGTGCTGGTTGTACACAGCCTGCCCAGTCTACATGTTTTACTGGAGCTGAGGTTGTAGGGGTGGAAGCTGTTCTGCTTTTTCTTATCCAGGGGGGTCAAAGTGGTAATGGCATTTTCCTGCCAAATATATGCTGTAAATCCCACATTTTTATAGCTTGTCTGAAACCGTTGTTGTTCCATAGCTGCTCTTATTCAAAATGAAATGCTCGTTATAGGGCTCACTGCTGAAGTTCTGCGTGCCTTCATTGCTCATCAAAAAAGAAAATAACTTCTGTAATTTTTCCATGGTGCAGTTAGGCTCGGACCACATGCTTTATAAGAGTTTAAATCAAATTGAATTTAAAGTAAAAGATTCCAGTGTTGTGGTATAGATGAGACTGTTGTTACCCTCACAGTAAGCCCTTACAGTATTTTACTGGCTGGCTGTGTCACTATGCATGTTGTATGAATTATGAAAGAGGAATGATTTTAAAAACAATATTTACCTTGAATGGTGTGTATAAGGAGGGATGTGTGCGCATAGTTTAAAACTTATTTCAAATCATAAAAAGCCATGTGTTCTTGCTCAGAAGCATCCAGTGTAATGGCTTCTTCCAGAATCATTTCCATCACTAAGATGAATTTACTTATTATTTCAGCTTAGGTTTACTTTTACCTAAATTCCTGTAGAAATACTGAATATTTTGACCTCTGAATGTTTTATATCTTAGTGAGTAAACATTCTCTGCAATGTAACGTAGATGTTTCCTGACTGATAATAGTTGGACAACTTAAAGCTCTTAAAATTTCAAATAAAATTAATTTAATTATGTTTTATTGTATGAGAATTGTCCCTTTAATGATGCTTCCAACTGTGAACAACTGAGAACTGATAAATGAAACATCTTGTTTCATTTAATTTTGTTTTAATGTTATTATTATATGAATCATATTATAGAAATAGTATTACTGATGCTTTAATACATTGGCAACACTGTTGGTTAAGGTGGAATTCATTTTAACTTCTTTATATAGAGTTGAATAGTTAAACCTATAGCCATGTAACATATTTTATAGTTTAAGCTAATCATGTGTACTCAGTACTTGAATAAATGTACTTATTCAATTCACAGTTACATAGGCTAATATCATAAACATGCTATGTTGCTATTTAAGTAATAGTTTTATTCCTTCACTATTTACTGATGAAAATCTTAAGCATCTCTGAAAATAAAAAATGACCTTTGTGCTCATTATGCGACTGTTAGCTTTATATTGATCATTGACCTCAGGTCAGAGTTTATCTTTGTTTTTCTTTTTTTTTTTTTAAACTAACAATATTCAAACATGTCATTGCTGTGAGGCAAAGGGAGGGCAAATTTGAACCAGCACTTTGGTGCTGGGAGGCTAATTGATTCCATACTAGCCTAGCCTAGCTCTGTGAGCACTCGGAGAGATATAAGTGCTGCGCTTTCTCCAGCGTGGGCTGCCGCTACAGGAGCGCACAAACTCAGTGGAGCCTGCCGGACGAGACACAGGCGAGGAACCACCTAACTAACCAACTAACTACAGAGCAGGAAAAGGACAGGTTGGTTGGGTGTTCACCAGCGCTGAAACACACTGTTACTGAGCCTTATTGCAAGATATGATCTAACACGGCCCTGTTTACAGAAATATAAGTGCATGTAACGACTGTATCTCCTATGTCTTCCTTGGCAGGGACCTGAAACAGTCAAAATGTCAACCAAAAAGCCGCAGAGCATGCTCCGGGAAGCCTCTCATCAAATCATTGCCGGTGGATCCGCTGGTAAGTCCAACAATTGTTTCGACTTCGACAGCTTTGAAACTCTCGGTTCAGATTACGCAACAGTTTTCAGAGCTGCATGCTCTCACTCACTGAGTGAGTGTAACGCGGGTACATGTTACCCATTACACAAAGGTATAGAGACGCCCTGCTCAGACTTTCCCACAAAACCCAGGACGAAGTGTTTCTAGTCGTGATCGCACATGCGTGGCCGTGGATCACCTCACCAAAGACTGTACGAGTGTCAACAAGATGACTCCCTCCCTCTCTCTTGCCCTGTTCCATGTGTGCTCCACGATGAACCTCCGGTACAGGAAACTCAGGAGTTTGCGCATGCGTACAACCGAATGATTGATTTATTCATTCGAAATCTTATTTATTTGAATGCAATGAGAGATCACTTTCAGGTGTAAAGCTTTGAAGCAGGGCTTCAGCTGGGCAGGAATAAATATTTCAATATGTGACATAAAAACTATGTTGATAAACTTTTAGCTGTTATATTTACATATTTTAATTACTTGTATAATTTCTGGGTAGTTCCAGCATTTGTTGTCACATCAGACTAATTTTTTCCAGTCTTCAGCTGTCCAGTCTTGGTGAGCCTAAAAAGTTGTACAGGTGTGAGAGGCTTACCTGTATTATAGAGGATATAAGATATAGAAGGTTAGGGGTGAAAAACACTGCAAATATCAGCATCAAATTCACACTGCTATTGTACACCTTGAGTAATATCACAGATGTGCAAAATAGTTTTCAAATTTGCACTGCTGGTGAGGTTTTATTGTACAATTTAATAATTTTTAGATCTTGTATTTTCCATGGTTGGCAATCAGAGAGGACAGTAGGTACAGTTATATAAATGGGACCACTTTTTCACATCAGTGTTATTGCCATATTAGCTGTCGGCCACAGGCGGCAGCACTGAGCACACAAGCAGCTGAGCAGCACAGTAGTCAGTGAGAGAAGAAGAAATGCCGCGCCATTTTTAAAAAATTGTTTGGTCGTTAGCGGAAGACGCTGAAGTTACCTGGATTAACCCCTCCACCGTCTCTCCTTGGATTAATTTTGTTTTTGCGTCGCTTTACACACGTCGCAAGTCTCACAAGTCGCCAAAAGGTCACCTGCCATCTGGTGAGTTTGTATGTTCAATATTTTTCCCTTGGCGAATGTTATGAGAGGCCGAAATGTCCAGAGTTGTGTTCAAGCTAGCAGCAGAAACGCTTTTCACCTGTGTTGGCTTTAAGGTTACCACTGATTCTATGAGTGAACCTGGCAGTTTAGTGGACTTTTGGATATTTTTCTCAGTGAAGCTACTGTTGTAAACCTGATGCATATTTTTTGTGTGGAAGTTGGATGTAAGCTAGCCTCAGTTTTGCTTTGGTTGGGTAGTAGTTACAGTTGCTCAGTTTGTTGCACAGTTTAAGGAGGCAATTACAGAAGGCTGCTCAAAAATAATCTCTACACAGAGACATGATACATATATCTTTGGATTCGGTGTGACTTACACTTTCCCAGGACATAATTAGCGCCACTATTCATCGTAGATTTTTTAAAAAAGGAACTTGCCTGAGAATCATCATGTTTTTAATTTTTCTTCAGTATTAAAGTAATTCATTCATAGTTGTCGGCACATTTAATGGTACATAGACAAAATGAATTGTTAATAGCGAACTCGGCGTACTTCATTTGCCCTAATCTAAACAAATGTACGGAAAAACTGTGCTCCAGTTGTAAACTCCTGTCCTACATTACAGTTTAAAAATAGGGCTGCTCTTACAGCAGGTGGGCGGATTCTGCGCTCTGATTGGGCTGTCAGTCAAATTTGGCGACACTGGGCCAGAGTTCAGACTGAGCTCCATACAGAAAAAACGCCGTGTCTAACCGGGAAGTGAACAGACGTGAACCCTCTCGCTGTTGTGTTTAACTTTGCAACTTTATGCTTCACATGGGAAAAAAAAACTCTTCTCTTCCGTTTCCCACTGTGAGTTAATATTGGATAATATGACACTCTCTGTCTTTACTTTGCTTGTAAAGACAGGGATAGACACAAACAAATATCCTGGCAATTTACCCATGTATACTAATGGAAGTCACGTTAATTGGGCGTTTTTTACATGTTTACGTTGCTCATCTTTGAGCTAGGCTGTGCAAACATGAGTCTTTGTAAGAAGTGTATTTATAAATTATTGTTATCATTTCCCTTGTGTTGTAGGATAAGTGGTTGATAGCTAGCAATTTCCTTTGGGGGGCTCTGGTGGCCAAATCAACTCTTTCTGTTGTTGTCAGAGGTTCTGTTAGTGTGAAAGGTCGCTGGTTTGAGTTTTTGCATGGGTAGTCAGAGCAAATGAGTAATCATTTACACTTCATAAGCAACTACTGTTAACCTTTAGCCTCAGTCCATAACTGGATATGCAGCTCAGTGACCACCGGTACAAGACTTTGGTTGTATGTGTATCTGTGGAATGAATGTGATGCAAGAAAGTGTCTTCTTCTTATTGGGAGAGGGGGGGCGTAACAGAAAATAATTGAGAAGCACTGCTGTAGCCTCATCTAAAACATTTGTGATCAGCAAAGTTACTTTACAATGTCTCTTTATTGTGTCAGTTCTTTTTTTTTTTTTCAAGCTGAACAGGCCAACAGCTGTAACCAATAAGCACCACAAAACATTTACCTCATGTTTGTGTTTCTTGGTGTTGTTGCTGAGCTCACTCACAAAGTTGATCAACACTGAAGAGTGTTTTTTGTCTTTCTGTCCGCAGTGTCTTTCTATCTTCAGTATTTATTGTTTTCATATTTAGAAATCACAATCACACTGTGTAAATCTTTATTTTAGTGAGTGATGTTGGTGATATAGTTTACTTTTGTATGTTTAGGTTTCTCTGTACATACAATTAAATAGGCAGAAGGTATCTCTTTATATTCTCATTGCACAAAGAAGTCAGCTTCCCAACTCTCTTCTTTCTTTCCTTCATTCGTTTCTCTCAGCTGCAGTCTGCTGTAAAAAAGTTAAAGGGATGCTTCAGATCCCATGTCACTGTTGCTGTAGTTTCTGTGGTTACTGATAGAGGCTGATCTTGATCTTATATTGCTTAAATGAGTGCTTCATTCCTAAACTAAAATAGTCATTATCTGCCAGAAATTTGTATGACTCCCAGTTCTAAGTAGCCCGCCAGTACTCTCACATGCTGTTGAAGTTAATGGCGTAATCTTTTTACAGCTCCAAAAAAAAAAAAAAAAAAAAAAAAAATCAGGGAATGTCAAAGGTTTCTCTGAGCAGCTCGTACAGTATATTCCAGGTGTTTTACGACCAAATATTTGGTTCCAAAAGTCCAATATTTACCTCATTCTCTCCAACACTTTGCTCACTCGCAGTGGTTTATTTAAGAAGGAACTAACAGCGGCTTCCAGCATTTGTAAGCAGAGTGTTCTGGCTCTTGTGTAATTGAGTGTGTACAAGTAGAGCACGAAAAGAGATAATGGGCTGACGATCAGACTTTTGGGCACAGACTTCACTTGTTTCAATACAAAACCCTTTTTAATTGTGCTGGTTCAGCAGTACAAAGAAATGTGATGGACATTTTATGTACCGCATGAATGCAGTTCGCTCATTTCATTATTTGCTGATTATGCTTTTGATTGTTTGGTCTATAAAATGTCAGAATTGTCCCTTTCAGTTTCCTAACAATGAAGGTTTTTATCTTTAGATTGTTTGTTTTGTTTGACTGATGGTCCAAAAAAAAAAAAAACCCCCAAAAAACCCAAATCATTTTATTATCCTATAAAATAGAGAAAAGCATCAAATGCTAAGAAAGAAAAGCTGGAACTATGTCTTGGTTAAACAGTAATCAAAAGACGTAGAGGAGTCTTAGTTATAATATTGATTAATGTGCAGATTAGTTTCTTGATTAATTGTCTAAAAAACTGTCAGCAAAACTAGATTTCCCACAGCCCAAGATAATCGTTGTTAATAGCTTGTTTTATTCAACCAAAACCTAGAAATAATCAGTTTACTATCATAAGACTGAGGAAAAATGAATCAGACTGAAGGGGGATCATTGAGTGTAGTCCTTCAAACTTCAGGTGACTGGCAAATATTATATGATTGCAAGTAGCTACTTATAATTTAACAATGAACTTTTCTTTTAGTGCTGTTTTAATAAACAGTAATTGTGAAGTATTCAGGGTGTGACTTGTATCAGGTTGTGTTTGCTGCTTGTCCCTTTCTGTTTATGCGTCACGAGCCCCCTGTGTCTGACAACCTGCTGTCCTGACCCCCATCCAGAGGCTGAGGGGCTCATCTGTCCTCACCAAGGATGATGGGAGCAGAATGACCTCAGTGTTTCTCCTCATCTCCACCTTCCCTCCTATTTTTAAAAAAAATCTAGATTCACTTTTAACGAGGATGGAGAGAGACGGGTCTTAATTTATGTGTGACCTGGTCTTAGACGTGAGAATTAAGGGGGAGAAAGCTGCATTATGCTCTCTGTAAAGTCATCTGAGCACAGTCTGACCCTCTGTCGAGTAAGCTGGCACCAGCTATTTTTTTTCTTCTAACCTTTCTGAGAGATCAGTTTTCTGTCTGGGCTCCACTTCTCTGAAAGGATGGGTTGTGAGGTTTTCTTCCCCTGTGAAGTTGATGATATTGTGTGTGTTATAAGCAGATATGTTTAGTGCCTGTTGGAATACAGTATGTTGATTTTTAGAATACATTTTGTTCTGTTTGTATGCTGAGACAGATTAGGAATGATAATTAGGAATAATAAAGTAAAATTTGAATATTCCACTTTTTTGTTTTATTCTGCAGCACAGATTTATGAAGCATTCGTATTTTAACGTCTATTCATATTTTGTCCACAAGGGGGTAGTAGGTGTACACCGTATGCCTTCTGCTCATGGTAAAGGGATGTTACAACTTTTTAGTGGTTATATTTCAGTTATAACTTTTGCAAACAGGGGGACAGCGGTGATACATGGGTGCTCTGCAGAGTTGGCGGCTTATAAGAAAAAGTGTTCCGTTTTGGGGAAAAAAAAGCCCAAACAAACACATTGCAATTTATGTTCTCTTATGTGAAAAAAGTGACTTTAAAAGATGGAAGTGGAAGCGGAGAATAGTCTTTAAAATAATAATGTCATTATGATTGAATACACAGTGAACCAAATTTAAAAACAGAAAATGAAAATCTATCTAGTTACACGTTGCCTGCTGTAATGTTTTCTCTAAGTCCTTTGTTATTTCCTTGGTAGATGCATTTTTTTTTAAACTCCATGAGTAAATCGATCCGTCTCCAGCAAATGGACTGTAACGACATGAGACAGACGCCCCTGCGTGTGATTACTGCAGCTCTCCCTCCAGACTGTCAGAGCCTCGCTCGGGCTGCACCGCAGCTCTCCTGATTTAATTGGTTTTAAACAGTGAACCTGAAATCAGTCGGGAAAGAACAAATAAAGCCACTTAGCCTAAATGAGGGAGAGGAAGAAAAGAGGAGAGGAGAAATCAAATAAATAAAGTCAAACAAAGTGTATGCATGAATGTGTATGTGTGTCTACTTGCGGGGGGGTATCCATTGACAGAGACTGCAGTTGAGTGTTTTTTCTCCCCCGCGATTCCCGAGTGGCTGCACCAATCACAGGCGAATTAGGCCTAATATTTATTTCCAGAAACAATTGTACATGTTTCAGCGGGGCTTTGATTGAACTCCCGGCGGACATGTTGTAGACAGATGTTTAGATGACCTCATGTTTGAAGTAATGTTGATTCTGGATGGGGTGCTTCTTGGCCTGTTCCTCTAAATCAGCTCCCTTTACCTCCCATCTTTTTTTTTTTTCCTCATCTCGGTTTAGGAGGGTATGCGGAGGCTCACGTCCCTCATATTTTTTGATGTGTGCTTTGGCTCGCATTAAATGGCACCCATTTACATTTTCTGTTCCATCCCTGACAGACACATGTCCGTGCACAGGGGTCGTGGATGGCTTGGTTAAAATGAGCCATGATAGTGCTGAAGGATGGCTACTTAACCGGACACATCTGTGTTTGGTCCCAGTGCTTTTCTTTATGCGTGTCTGTCAGGATTTAACATCGAGGCAGCATTTCGGACAGACTTGTTTACGTTATAGGAAACTGCATCGATTATTAGAAGCACTCCTAACTGAATGATTGCTAATCAATTTCTCGATAGAAGTGATGTCAGACATTAATTTGAGAAAATTTCTACTGTCTTTATGAATAAATTGCACGCTGCGGGGTGAATAATTACAGTAACCCCTCATTTAAAATGGAAAAATTACTACGCACCAAGCATCTCTTAAATAAACACAAAAGATTTATTATCTCCGTCAACTAATTACCGTCCTCGCTGAATGTGAATGATCACAATGTCATAAGAAATTATTTGAATGCGAACAGGCATTAAGTGTAATGACGGTCTAATTAATGCACTACAAATGTCTCGCATCCCAGAATAGAGTTTTATTAAAAAAATAATAATAAAAAATGGTGATGATAAAATAATAATTGCGCCCGTGCACAATTTCTGTGGCTGAGATATTTTAACGCAGTGACATTATTGAACGAGAAGGCCTGAATTATTTGCCGTAGCCGGAGTTACAGTGTGAGGGAGCTTATGTTCATTTTAACATAGGAAAAAATTGTTATGAGTAATGAGTTTTATATATATATGTATATGTGTATATATATGTATATGTATGTATAGATCTCCGAGCAAAAGTATAAACTAAGGCAAAAAATTTAAAGGCCATAAGTTGGTCAGTGGTATGAGCGCACGTTATTACCAACCCCAGGGGGAAATTGCGGTGAATTTATTTATTTATTTTCGTTAGGAACACACGTGAGTAACCTCAGCTCTCGCTTCTGCTTTAAAAGACTTCGGGTGCTGCTGGTGCTATTTGTCTGACTTCCTGTGCTGCAGGCAGCGTAACTAATGACGGCGTTTTGACAGCAGTGTGCCGATGAAGATCCTCAGTCATCCAGGTCGGATAAAGTCAAACAAGAAAACCCTGAAAGCTGCCGTTCCACAAATATTTCAGTACTACTTTTTTTTTTTTTTTAATATAAACATATTTTTTGTTTATTAAAAAAATACAAAATTCATTACAGCAGACTGCGCCCCCCCCCCCCCTCCCCTTTTTAAAAAAATATTTATCCGTTAATCCAAATTTTTATCTTATGTAATGCCAGCAGCAAAATCAAAAACACGCATGAGAAATGGTTCAGCTGTGTCTACAGGTGAGGCCGCTCACAGGCTTTTGGCTGCATGTGAATCATCCTTATTTGACAAGTGTCATTAATTTTCACTGAAATTACCTCTGCTTCGCACTGTGATCCGTCTCTGTCAGATTCTGGGATGTAAGCAAAAGCGAAAGGTAATTGAGACCTCAAATCCTCAGTGACAGATTGTAGCCGAAATAGTCTGTAAAAAAATAAAAAGTAAAGCATGCTCGAAAACAAAAAAATAACGCAAGAAACCATCACACAACCACCCTTTGACTAGTATTGGTTGGCACCTGTAATGATGCTTTTCAGGCGTTCATCTTTGAAGCGACCTGCTTTGACGCAGACGCGGCGCAGGCTGTAGCGGAGCCACGCATCGGCTTCTTTGACGCACTGAGAGCCTGGACAGAAATGAAACCGTGTGTCCCAGTTTAGTCGAGGGCCTGTGATGTGATGTGATGTATGAGACCCAGCCGCGCTGCCGACGTTATCTTAATGACATGATTTATGAAAACGGTTCACTGGCGGAGTTTAGGGGACCGGCGGAGGCCAGGCGTTGGGGGGGAGGGAGACTGAAGCGAGTCCAGGCAAGACGCGACGCGCAATTACCGGGCTTCGCTTGCTCGAGCTCGCGCGGCCACGCGCACGGCTGAACTGCAGCAGTCGGCCAAGCGAGGCCGCGCGCACATGCAGCCACTTCTGAATCAGCTGTTGTTAGTCAGGGACCGGGTCCAGTGGGTTATTGGTTTTAGGTGCCACACTACTGCATCATTAATGACATGATTGCGTTTTTACATAACCCATAATATTACATTATTGCATCAGTTATCGTACTTAATGTCATTAAAAAACTAATAGGCTTGCAAATGTTCAATAAATCTTTGATTTTAATTGATAATAATTGAGCCCACTTAATCATAATAGTTTAATATTAGCTTTCCCACAAAACAAACAGTAGCTATAAACACTGTGGTGCCTCAGCACATACACCTTATAGCTCACTGTAACGCTGTTCAGATCATATGGATTTACATTAAAAATATGAACTGATAATTGGGGGGAAAAAGCTCTTAATGGCTGCTATAATTGGTGAAATATGGGATGTTTTGGTGGACTGATGTCACAAATTGAGTCATGGCAGGAAAGCATGATGATGATGATGCAAGGTTACATAATTTCAGTAGTCCAGACTCCCGATGATCACTTATTGGCCTAATCACACTAATGGATTGTTAATTTTGTAAATGGAAAGTTACCAGTATGCTCAGGTTAATAAATGGTTTATTTGGAATGGCTTTGGAGTAATGATGTTGGGATGTGGGATTCCATCTAGATGAATACAGTCATGGTCAGTATGAGCAGTGATAAGATGAGGCTTCAGCGTATTGGGTATCAGTCGGTGCACCAATAATTTACTAATGTCTTAGTCAAGTCAGAGCTCTCTTTTTTTCCATCACAGCCTCTTGTTAATCTCATGGTCAGGCACGGCAACACACACAGGACATACATGCAAGTTCCTAGAATAATAATAATAATTATGGTGTTATGGCAAGAGTGGATTCAGGAGGATAATTATGATTGCTCAACATGGGAGGCTTTCTCTGGATCATTGCCTCCTATTTAGAGGTACCAATTATTAAAACCAGGACACTACGCTGCGGGACACTCAGCGGAGCTGATTTTAGATTGTGGCACAAAGTATTTCATCGCATCATTGCATGATTTCATACAGCAAACAAAGGTCTTCGGCACCTTTTACCGCAGCGTTCCAGTAGTACAGGTCATGATAATATGTGTGCAGAGGGGTAAATTCACCACAGAAAACATGCTAAATTGGGAAAGAGGACAGATGTAAAGTAAGTGCTGAGATCATTCAGACATTTCAGGGCAGGTATAAAGTAAAAAGTGAAGGCATACATAGTGCAGCACATGGCAACAATAATAAAACTGGGAGGGAGATCAGCTAAACAAGCTATGCTTAATTGAGCACTTAGACTAAGTAGTCAAGGGGCAAAGAAAGAGTGACCCTGTAAGAAACTGAGAGTTTACAGTTGTGCGAATGGTGTGTGTGTGTGTGTATTTTTGCATGCATCTGGGTCATGTATTCGTGCAAAGGAAATGGTTGCGTGTGCGTGCATGGGCTATGTTTTCATGCCACAAAATGGTGAAGTGAACGTGTTTGTTTGTTTGTTTTTGCGTGTATGTGCATCCAAGTGAGAAATTTATGCCGGGAAATTGGATATAATTGTGCATGTTTGTGCTAGACATGCGTGCACATGCATCCAAGGAAATGGATATATTTAAGCGTGTGTGTGTGTGTGTGTGTTCTCTTATGTGTCTGGGTTATGTTTTCTGATTTATGTACATTTTTGAGTCCGGCTCTGTCTTCAACCTCCTAATTAAGTCATAGTTGGAACATGCTCTTCCTCTGGAGAGATACTGTGTCATTTTTGCAGACTTATTATCTCAGTGTGGATGTTTGACAGGACATTTGCTGCGTTCAGGGTTCTATAAATAAAAACAAATTTGAATCACTAAAAACACAAAATATTAATTGTTTAAAAATTTCTGCTTAGCCACTCTTGAGCCTCAGCATGCCTTCTGTTTATCCTCTGCCACGTTCTTCCTCATGAACGTTGACGTGTGTTGAAAAGCCTTGAATTGGGCATTTAACTTCCTGCCCTGTAGCTCGTAGCCACAGTTCAGGTCAGACACATGGGCCTGCTGCACTGCGGTAGAGGTAACCACTGGATGGGTTCCTAATGCTGATTTTTCAGGCTCACCGGTTTTGATCTCTTGTTTAATAGTTTTTTGTTTTGTTTGAGGAAATCTTTGAAAAAAAAAAAAAGTCAAGGCCAAGGCAAACCTCATGTTATTTCAACTGAGTTTGATACACGATTCAAGAGTTCAGATACAGTAATTACAAACCCTCCGTGCTCCTGCTGTAAGCGCTGAAATATAAATAAACATAATAAGTACTGTCAAAAAAACAAAAACAAAACCGGACAAACGAAAAACCCCGAATTACATGGCTGTTTCTGTGTGTATATGCGTGTGTGTGTGTGCGTGCGTGCGTGCGTGCGTGCGTGTATGGATGTGTGCATTGTGTGCACACATCCATGCCCTGTGATTCTCTGGATGAGCTGGAAATTTACAACACAGGTTTTTACAGTAAGCCCCAGCCAAAAACTGTAATTCTTTCTCCCCTTTTAGCTCTGTAGCTGGGAGACGGGCCTGCCCACTTTGGGCTAACTCTATCAAGATGAACAGCATTTGGGCCAGTGCAGTAATCATAATGTAATTTGTTGTGCTCATGGGCCAATTTGTGTCGATTCAGAGGATATGTCCCGTGCCTGGTGGCCATGATCGAGCATGTCCCCGGGGCAAGGCTTTAATTAGGGAGGCTCAAATTTATAGACACTTTGTATTATTTCTGATCTTGAGTGGTTGGAGGATGACATACTTAAGAGAGGGACGTTGGCAGAGGACAAGGAAAAATTTGATAATGAGAAACAAAACTGAATGAAAGGTCATGTTAGGAATTTGTTTACCATTTCATTATCATTTTGAAATCAAAGAGTCCTGCAGTGAAATCAAAGCACTCACAAATGTCACAGTCTGGAAAGAGCTTATAAAGAACAGTTAGAGGTATGCAAGAGTTTCTATAGTTTGTTTGAAACTAGAGTAAGGGATGGAGATGCAAAGGAGCTGCCAGATTCTAGTAAAAAGCAGTGTTTGTGTGTTAATGTTCATCTGTTGGTAAAGCTGCTGCCCTAAGGACGAATGCTCTGCTCCTGCAGTATGTTCTAAATTTATCTGGTTTTGATTTCTGATTAAAAAAAAAAAAAAAGAAAGAAAGAAAGAGAAAGAGTAAAACATATGCGGAAGAAAAAAAATCCAGGCTTTTCAAATTCTGGCATTAATTTGCTGCACAGCTATTTAATGAGGATTAAAATGTTTTGTCTTTAGAGCAGAATCTGATCCAAATATTTCATGAAAATGATGACTCAGACAGAGTGACTAGAGGGCAGGAGAGAGCCATACTGCATTTTGTTAATCCGCCTCTGTAATGTATTGAGTTAAGAGTTTGTACTGTTCCCAGCGGCACATTTAGCAGTAAAGTATGGTGAAGTTAATGGATTTTAAGGTAATACAAAGATGGATAACTTTGCTGATCCCTTTGCATGTATGCACAAATGATTTCACTTAGGCGAAACATACAGCTCTCAAAATATGAGATAATCCCTTCACATCTGTGTTTAGTTTTGCCACAGGTATCACTGGAAATGTTAATATTACCAGCACAAATGACTTAACACAGCAGACGGTGTCCACATTTATTCTGAAAGGCCTCCAAGCTTTCATTCAGTACACTGATTCTTGAAATTGTTTCAGTCCGCACCAAGATCCAAATCATGACTCAGATATGACACAGTCGGTATTTTCTATGGCCTGTGTGAGTTTTAAAACAAGAGTTCACACTGAGATTCGCTCAGTAGAACAGAGACCACACAGGGTGCCGGCCCAGCGTTTGAAGCGGGTCCAGGGGGGAGAGCAGCGGCCGAGAAATGGGACGGAGGAAGGTTAAGTTATCAGCGGTCTGACGGTGCGAGCGCTCAGCTGGGCAGCTCTGTAATCAGAGGCTCTGACAGATGCTTTCTCGATAGGAATCCCCCAAAAGCTTTGGAGGAACACACAGGCGGCCAGCTGTTTCTATAGTGAGGCACTGATGTTGACGTCTTCAAAAGGAGGATGTGAATCCAACAATAACTGCAGCAGTGGATGTCTTTTTCCAACACATGGCACAAGTCTCCCTTGAGTCTGGTGCATATGTATTAGAGCAGGTGAACTTTTTTTCATCACTTCCCCTATTTGTATTCTTGGTGTTTCTTTTTTTTTCTTTTTTTTTTCTCGGCCCGAGTTTGTTTTTTCCAGGTTTGCACATGGTATGTAATAGTTAGAGGGGAGTTATCAGTCAAGAATTTTCCTCTGTCCTTGCCTATACCGCACAAGAAGAAATCTTTCGAGAGCTCCATTGGTGTTCTGGTCTTTCCTGAATTGCGGTACTCACGGGTGTGTTTCATAATAGTACTTGGACCGTTGCAGCCTGATATATCACACCCAGGGGAGAATCTGCGCTCTGCACTAATCTATCAGTCCCGAGCCGGATGAAGGTAGAATGACACGCTCAGGCCTCTGCGATTATGGCCCCCCCCATCATATTCAGAATTTGCTTTAAATTGATGGTATGGCTTTTTTTTTTTTTTTTTCCGTAAAGGAAACGTCATGAGTGATCATACACAGGCCACTGCGGTTTTGCAGATGTTTTTATTGTGATTACTTGAGGAAATGTTTTCTTAGTAAAAATCTTTTCTGTAGGATTATTCAACTGTAGTTCTTCAGTCACTTTGTAAGCTGCTGGGCAAACAGAAGAATGTAAGTTGATCAGTTATTTGACACTTTATGTTAATAGTTCATTGATATTTACATCACTTACAGCTTCTGGTTTAATACATTTATTATTCTAACTGTAATAATTGTTATAAAAATATTACTCATGCTAATTTTAGCAAACTTTACTTTATACTTGATACAATAACACTATGGCTCTTGTTTTTTTCTTAAGTGGAAAGGAGACAAGGTAATTACCCCTGGGGCAATTAGAGAAAGGGGCTGAGGGAGTAGCAAAGTCATTTTCTAACCCAAACATCCTGGTCCAAGGGGCCGGAGCGGCTGGACAGCCTCCTGGAGGCCGCTGGCTGGCTCGCAGGGAGCCGTTCGTGGGGAAGCGGATCAGGGTTTGTTTTCTTTCTCTGGAGGCAGGCCTCTGAAACTTCTGCCAGATGAACAGCACCTGAAACGCAGCAGCTCTCCCCGTCAGTAGAGGGAGTGATTTACTGTACTCGGCCAGGCGTGTTTGTGTGCATGAAATCCTTTAGTCAGCTGCATTACACTATGAGCAGTACAGTAGATCAGGGAGGAGGGAGGTTGTTGTTGGTTGAGGCTTCAAATGTTATTTTTCTGCAGCCTTTTTTTAAGGTGGCTTGAAAGTGTTTGTGTAAACCTATAAACATAACCCACATAATGCTGCCAGCTTAGTATGCTATGTAATATTGATACAAAATGAGGATATATGAATGTGAAAAACAAATGTGGTTTCAGTGGGTTCCAAAAATTTTTAAATGGTTTTGAATTTATACTTTCCTCGGTGGCTTGCTTTTATTTCAGCAAATAGTTAACCTGTAATGAAATTTATGATAATTTTAAAAATTTCAAGTATAAATCAGTTTCCACTAATGGTAATTTTGCTGTTTTAACTACCTGCCAAACAACATTAGTAATTTATCTTTTATGCATGGAAATATCATATGGAACTAATCCCAGAGTTAAAAGAAAAATCTCTGTCTAGCTTATCTGTTTAGCTTAGCTGATAATAGACAAATGTTGGTGTAATAACAAAGGAAGATTACCTCCAAATTTGCTGGAGACACGTGAGCTTTAGAACGATTAGAGTTCAAAGCATTAGTTTATGCACTGATTACTTCAGTATAAAATCAGTATAAAAATTTATCCGGGACTATTTTGATAAACACTCACTTGCTCCAACTTGTCAATCTTGAAAATTGCTCCTTTGTCTGATGTGGTAGAAAATTAAATACCTTTGTCTTTTGGAGTGCTGGTCAGACAAAACAGGCGGTTATTAGACGTCACGTTGGGCTTTAGGAGATGTAGTGGTCATTTTTCACCATTTTCTTAAAGTAACTGTCAGATTAATAAACAATGAAAATAATTATTCCTTGCTGCTCTAATCTCTGTGTTGATTTTTCATGTCATCAGAGAGATGAAGGCTGCACAGTGAAAATTCAGCTGGAATCATGGTTGGAATTGTTGGATGTCAGTTGGTGCGTGTACGGAAGCTGGATTTAAAGTTTGCAAGTACATGATGTAGCTTATTTGCAGCACTACTTCAGTGTCTGCCATTCCCACAGAGGGGAGAAGCGGGCGAAAGATGATGAAAAACGAGCAGAAAGATTTGGGAGTGGCAGCAGAAGAAAGCACTGGCACTGTCCGCCTCTCGTCCTGATCCAGTTGTGCATTCGATCTGAGAATCACTCCGCGAGCTGAGTCACAGCACTGACAGTTCGGGCCAGAGAGCAGTTCAGAAGCTTAATGGCTTGTGAGTGATACCCATCAGGGAAGAAACGGGGTGGAAAGCTCTGCGTAAAAGCCCTACATGAAAAATTGAGCTTTGTGGGAAAGCGAGGGGAGAAATGGGCGTTTCTGCATGTAGGTGAATCAAAATGGCATTTCATCTGAGGCACTGTGAGCTGACCAAATGACAAATCTAATCCATTTATTAGTCATTCTAGTGCAGCCAATCCCTTCCCATCCATACTTTTTATATAATGTAGATCTTTAAATTTGTCCTGTGAAAAAAGCTGCACAGAGAGAGAGAGAAAAAAGAAAGAGGGGGCTCATATTTGCATTCACGACTGGATGCAAATTAGTCTTGGCATCTTGACAAGAATCTCTAATGAGCAAACACTGGATGACATCATTTTGAGGTTTGCAGGGAATTAGCTTGATTAGAATAACCCTCCACTCTCACCTTGGCTCAGGGATCCAGCTCCTCTGCAGTCTGCCTGTCAAAGCCTCTCTCAACTCCTATGGTTTTGGTTTGAGACTTTCTCCCCACACTGTGGTGTGTTTAATGTGGAATAAGTACGTTTAAGGAAGAAAGAAAAATGAGTGCTGGTGCTGACGTTTCGTTTAGCCCAGTTTTGTTATTTTGTTGAACATGTTTAGCTGTTAGCAGAGAGAGGAGAGGCGGGGGGGTCTGGTTTATTTGTCATTGTGAGTTTGCGCAGTTCCTTCTTTGCTGGGATGAGTGAGGCTTGCCATCAGCTCTCTAAAAACAACAAGCCTCTCCTGCCAAACTTCCTAGATAATTAGTGAAGCATTTCACACTCTGCAGAACATCAAGAAGGAAATGGAAAATTGACAAATTAAGCATGGTCCTTGTAGAGTGGTGGTGGTGGTGGTGGTGGGGGGGTTTCTGGAGTGGAGAGTTGGTGGAGCTCCAATTCAGCACATGGTCACTCTAAAACAAGCTTGCTGTATAACTAAGTCCAATTTACACCAATCAACAGTGCTGTGGTTTTTTGTAAATGCCCTGTTTTCATTCTCACAAGACATTTTTTTTTATTCTGAATACATTAGAGCTAATTTATTTACATTTGTTTATGATAGAGGCCTCATAACTGATTATAAGCACTAAGATAAGCGTGAGAAGAATGTGCTAAATTGTATTTTAATGCAACCACAGCATGTCTTGAATGGGATTTTTGGACAGAAAGAATGTTTTTAAATTTGGTTACCGCATTTCCTGGGTGGGTCAGACGGGCTCTTAAAACACAATCAAACACAAAGCCTGAAGTGTGATCAAAAAGGGTTTGGTTTTGTTAAGTGTTGATTGTTTAAACTACTCGTTTGTGTAGTCTGTGCCTACACAGAACGCCAGGCAATTTACATTCATTCTTACTGTTTCTCCTTCATAATGATTGTCTGGCTGAAGTCAGGAAAATCCTGAGCCTGTGTTGTATTTGGTATTTAAAAGGAAGACTGAAAAACCACTCACTGCTGAGACATTTTTTAAGGCGTCCTTCAGTGATATCAAAGCTGGAAATATGAAAATGCTTTCTTGTGTAACTGTGACTTGGTTTTTAGGCATGAAATTAGATAATGTCTCAAGCGACATGGGGATATACTATGTGTGTGTAAAACAGAGTCAGATTAATAGAAGAAGCTATTGGTTTCTGTTATTAATTAATGGAATTCAGAATCTTTTTTTTAATCTCAGGCAACATCTTTTAGTTAGAGCTGCAGTTAGCAATTATTTTCTTTATCAGTCAATCACTTGGTCCATTAAACACAATAAAATAGTCAAAATGCTCCTTATAGTTTCTTAAAGCCCAGAGAGATGGTCTCAAATATTTTTGTTTTGTCCTACCAGCAGTCTAAAACCCAAATATATTCAATTTGTTTTAATGTTAAGATGAAGATGATAATCAGCAAATTTTGACCTTTTGAACCAACAGATATGTGGATTATTTTCTTTAAAAATGGTCTAAACAATTATTGATCATCAAGAAAGTTTCTTTTTAATTTCTGTTCAGTTTAAATTACATTATGGTTAATTTGAGTTCTAATTTTGGTTATTTGTTTTTTCTCTTATCGGATTTTTGTTAGCTGATAATGTTTTAAATGGTCAAAAATCATCTATTGCACATTAAACACATGGACTCATCCTTTAAAAAAATGAGAAAAGCCTTAAAATGTTTTTGTAACCTCAATATACTGATACACTCATGCTTATACAGCTTATGCAAACATAGAAGATAAACACAAGTATGACATGCTTGCACTGACATATAAATACATACATACATACATACATACACACCCTTTCACAAACACTGATCCTGCTTACCACACCCCGTTCCGCCGGTCCTGCCGAGCCAGCAGAGGAAACTGTCACTGTGTCCACCCTGGCACTGTGGAGAGTTGAACTTGACTGAAACATGTGTCTTCAATTTTAATAGCTCTCCATTCCCCCAGATGGCCTGAAGGGGGGGAAGGTTGCCTGAGAAGCTGCGTTTCATGTAAGAATAATTTGTGCTAAGTAGCTGGCCGATCTGTTTGTTACGCTAGAGCTGACAGTTTGTTTATGTTTCTTGAGGAGTATGATGGATGGGGCAGGAGTTGATGCTAATTAGACTAAATTGTTGCGAAGAATGCTGAGGGTCTGCACCGCACTGCTGAGGCCAGTTTCCATTGTTCCTGCGTCTTCGCACTTTGGGCGTAATTGAATGGAGCTTGGGCCCATTCATCATGGTAGTGGGCGTCTAGGGCAAGAAACAAACGAGTGGACCTGGATGTGGAGGTCTGAGGAGAGAGGGACTGTGGGTGACAGAGGGAGAGCTGGTCACCGGTGAAGGAAGATGTCACTTGTTTTTTTTTTTTTTTCTCCAGGCAAATTAGAACAGACACAACCTGAGTCCAACTGGCCATGAAATTAATGTTTATCCAGAGAGTCTTGACCAAGGAAGATTAGCAGCTCTTGAACTCCTCCCCTTCAGCCTGACGGACATGGTCAGCTGCAAAAGATGGCCATTAGGGAAAGTGTCACTGCATGTGCTTTCCTCTAGAAACCGTGTCATGTTCACTCTACTCTCGCTTATACTACAGCTTTTAGTTTGAACAGCAACATTAAAATGTAAAACTTTCACTTAATATTACTATAAATTAAGGAGAATTCTGGCAATATTGATAAACATTAACAGTGGTGTTTTTTTTTCCTGCAATAAGATATAATTGTTCTGTTTCCTTCAGAACAGTTGAGATTTTTGCCTTATTATTGTGCAAATTGATAAAGACAGATTTAATTGACCACTGCTCAATTCTTGAAACAAAAACAAATAAAATGAAAGTTAAAAAGGCTCACTCCAGTGATGGTCGTGTGAGAATTCTACACTGTGGATTAACGATAAAGCATCACGTCCATTAAACTGGGGTTTAATCACACTGAGTAACAGTGTATGGCCGATGTGAGGCGTCCATGTATGTTTGGTTTTCAGGTATTCCCATATTACTAAGTGCCCAGTCAAATATATTGTGTACTATCAGGAAAGTTTCCCGTTCATAACGATGACTTGGATAGTAGTTTTTAGTCTCTAAACCCAAGGGAAAAAAAACATGCCAATGATATCTACATCTATTTATATATTTATATATCTATCTTTTTGACTTTAGAGAGCTTCCTCCAGAGCAGCGAAAGACATTATTATACAGCTGCTGTCACAAAAATCTGCTCCCCAGTGCATCCCAAGGCACCCTTGATCTCTGTTTGTCAGCATCTCTACCAACTGAAGTCCACATCTGAGAATGTGTTGCAGTCTCGTGTGGCTCCTGAGGTCAGCACTTAGTGTTCCTCCCCTCGGTGTCGCTCCCCCACGTTTATTTATTTTTTTCTCATTTGCTGTTTTTCCTGCAGCAGGAACCTTTCAAAAAAAAAAAAAACAGAATAAAAGTTGAGGAAATTAGTTTAAAAATTGATAGGCCTGTAAAGCCTGCCAGCTGTGCATTGGGGCATCCTTTTTACCTTTGCACATACTCATACACTGCCTCAATCTAACACACTTAAAAAATACTCTCTTACACATACAGGTGACTGAGAATTTTAAGGAAGGAGAAGATTATTCCTGCATTGCAGCCAAGTGAACACATGTTCATATTCCATATTGGACCTCATACCAAACATCAGTGCTTAGTGACAAGCTCAGTGTCTGGCATGTTGCACAGAGTCTGACAACACAAAATACATGACCCAAACATGTCCAGTGTTTAACACCCTCACCCTGTTAGTCCCTCGTCCTAGAAACAAACCCAACGCTTCATCTGCTAGTAATTAACCCTTAAACATGTGCAGTACAACAATGCTGTAAACAAAATGGCATTGTCACAGTTTGTACAAGTAAACGTGTGAAGTCCAAGCTAACAGAGAACAGAGCAGGGTCGAACAAGGTGGACCCAGCACATGTTCAGCCTCACACAGGCACACAGGCTTGACAAGGATTTACCCCCCTCCTCCTACTTGTGGCCTAGATCAGCTTGAGTTAACCTCTGAGTACCTCCAGTGGTTCGGCGTGTAAGCAGAGGATTACTGAAAAGTTTCATCCACCACTTTTCCCTATGCTGCATCATTTTATGTCTTGTTAAAACACTGTCTCGGTGTTTGTGCATGTTTAAGCACATCCGTCCTTGTTTATGTGGCTTATCCTTTTTAGGTGTCAGTGTGCATTGGGCAAGAGTCTGACAACACCCTGAAGTGGTACGCATGGTGTAAGCCAGACTAAAACATTCACACCTACAGTCAGTTTAGCATTTCCAGTTCACCTGACCCTCCCGTGTCTTTTGGACGAGTGTTGGAAACATAAGTATACAGAGAAGACCTGTATCAACATGGGGACACTGTGTAAATTTCACACAGAAGGGGCCCCAGCCGGTTCAGACCTTGGTGCTAGGGATCATGTGAACTACTGGGCCACTGGGCACTAAAATTCATTTTCTTTATTGTGTTAGAAATAGCAACATAGTGAAAAAACAAGAACAAAACCCTTTTAAGTTGATTAAAAATGAGTGAGAAATGGAAAAAGGAGCTTAGATAAACCTCTTTTATAATTTAGATAAATCTCAGTTGTCACAAACAGACCATAAAAAGGCCAACCCACCTGATGAAAGTACTGTTCACTGTGAGCAAGGCTTCTGTGTGTAAGGATGCCAAAACTGTCAAGTCAGGGAGTCTGGGTTTTCTTGGCTTGTGAAGAAGACAAGTTGTTATCTCTTGTGTCTACAATGGACTGTGGTTTATTGCGGTTGCCGTCAGTGGAGAAATGATCTCCTCCTCCTCTGTGATTTTTCCCTGTTAGATGGTTAAATGTCAGAGCAAAATGAGGCATCTTAGAAAGATGCTCTCACTCATTAATTCTGAGGGACTGATACCAAAATCTGACATTTGAACTTTTTAATAGCAGAAACATTTCCCTGCAAACCTGGCAAGTGCTTTCGTAGCTGGACTGGAAATAGCTTAATGTTTTTGATATTTTGGCACTTTCACTGGAATATGGAAAATATACAACCAAACAATGAAATGGAGAAGTGCAAGGTGCATTGCCAATGCTTATTTTACTTCAGCAGTGACAGACTGATTTAGGGAGGATTTTTCCTTTAACGGTGTTCATGGAGAATTTAACGTTTAGGGCGGCTGTGTCTGAAGCTACACGTGTGCCCTCGTTGGCCTCGGACTGAAACCTGCCAGACATTGCTCTCCTATGTCTCCTTTCTATTTTCAACTGTCTGAACAAATACGAAGAATTATTAAATGCTACGTGGGCTGATCTCTGTCCCTAAAATATGTACTATTTTAAATCATTTTCATGGTTTGAGATGATAGCATCCCAATAATATCAATTTTGGGAAGTAAAATATTTTAAAAGCTCTTGCCTTTTTCCTTACATGCACATATATCGGAATAGGAACCGATACTGTATGGGTGGGATATGGGTTAAGGATTTTAAGGATGGGGGGTTGAATGAGGGGATAGAGAGAGGAAGCGAGTTAGCCTCGGATGGGCGAGAGTGAAACCTGAGCATGATTGAGTTAGGGGAAAGGAGACAGGAGCCCTGAGGCTGCCAGTCGGATGCTGTGTGTGTGTGTATACACGGCGCTCTTGTCATGTTGCCCTGTTAGCATGGGGAGATTGTGATGGAGTTATCTGGCCTGGCCCTAAAAACGGCTTGTCATCTTGTGTATACACAACGAGGTAGCGTTAGTCTGTGTGTATGCTTGTATGGTGCCAGCAACATTACTCACAGGCCTTTTGGGACACTAGCAAAGCCTCGCCTGGTTCCTTTCCCTCTCAGTGGAAATATACTCATTGCATCCTCTGAATTCTCAGAAGATGAAGGTTATACAAACAGAGATGGAAATTAAGTCTTAGAGGGTTAAGCTGTTACCTTTCTTGTGGGATTCATTCTCACCTGCCTTTCAAATGGTCTGTGACATGGCTGAAAATGGGAATGTATTAAACTGCTCTCCATTTAAAAAAATAATAATAATAATAAATAAAAGAAGATGATAACTAAATAAATAAACAAACTCTTGCCAGTACCAAAGTTACCATTAAGAATATACTCCTTAGGCTTTAGACACTTTTTTTTTTTTTACCCTTCTCAGTGTGCGAGATGCTGTTTAAACTGTGGGAAAAAATGTCCCAAACTGTACACAGTATGGAGCCCCTGCTTCACACTGCACCAGCGCTAAGCAGAAGCAGATGTTATAAAGTTTACAGAAATCAGAACATTATTTTCCTGTTTCCATTGCATTCTTCTAAACACTTAGTGAACAAGCTTTGAAGTCACCCAAGAAATCTAGTCTGCGGGAGAAATGATAGGATCTCCTGGAGCAATGGAGCCGGGCAGAGGGGGTGGGGGGTTCAGAGTGAGGGAAGGGGACGAGGAGGAGCCGTGAAGAGGGGGGAGGGTTTGAAGAAGAATTGGAGGTGCTTGTCAGGTCTAGATTCTGCTTTCCTCATATGAGCTCAGGTTGAAATCATCTGATTGGGACCTGTTCGCACATCTTGAGCTTTCTCTCCGACCTTTTCCCTGGGCTGAATGTGGCCTGGGATGCAGGGGGGGAGATACGCTGTGTTTAGGCAGGTCTGCTGTGGGTCTGATCATAACAGCAGATAAATCCCACTGACTGTGTTAGATAGCCTCACCGCAGGCAGTGTACAGGACTGCCAGGAGCCCACATTATGTCTCTGTAATGCGTAGCCAATTTTATAATAGACCTTCCAACTACATGAGTAATGTGGCTGCCTGGCGGGCATGCTCATTGGAAGCCTTCACACAAGTCCCCTATCATACATCCATCTTGCACCTATCCTGCATTAGTGCTGCCTTAGCGGTGGTTGCAGCCTGTTCTCTCTTAAATGTTCTCAAATGACCGAACAGTCGTGTTGTTGTAACGCAAAACGTGTGTGTTTTGATCAAAGTGGCTGCAACATCATTCCTTACATCCCCAGATAAACAGATACAAGTCTCATTCCCTTAACTTTTTCCTTCGAGGGACAGAGAAGCAACGGAGCAGCGGTGCAGCAAGCTTTCAATAAAACGTGTGACTTCTAAAATGGCTACATCTGCAGTGCATTAGGGTTCAAGCACGCTCTCGCAGGTTAACTAACTCTTCATGTTACCTCGAGTGACTGAGTCTCCTGAGAGGCAAATGGATTGCAGTGGGCTTCGATGCGAAACACGCTTGAAGAGCTTCATCTTGAGATGCATGAGACTTCAGTGTCACCATCACTTGGTTTTGATTTAACTGTGCAAATCACCCTTGTTACCATGTATTACAAGCAGAGGAGGATACAAATGCCTTGTCCCTCTCCTGCAGTGTTCCAAGCCAATCTGCCTCCTCTCAGCCCTTGTTGTACACTAATACAATGTGGCATATGAATCATACACACAATGCATATCTTCATCCGACCTCTACAGACAGGACCTCACAGGACAGCCACTTTGCCGTTTCCTGCTCTCTCATCTTCAAGGCTTAGTAGAGACATGCATCCCCCTTCTCATCACATAATTCAATAGAGAGTATGACAATCACAATTAGGGCGAAGGCAGAGTAGCCTGGCAGCTTTCCTTTTGTAATATGGAATTACAGAGCTGTGCCCAGTTTACCCGCCCACACGTGGTGGGTCCATGCAGTGATGCATCTTTGTTGGGCTTGACCCAAAAGACCCCCCCACTGCAAAACAAAGTGCCTGCAGAGAGCTCTGGAAGATTGCCAGGTTGGATTGCCACTGAAAACCCATGAGAACTTTTCTGAGGCTGTGAGTCTTAAAGATTTCTACATGTGTGTGAGTAGGTAAGGGGTCTACCTCAGAGTCTGATGGGAGGGGAAAGGATGATGTATATGTATAAAGTAGACCTGCAGGTATTTCCGTCCAAGAGGCCTTTTTTTTTCCCCTCTTTGTTTGCCTTGTTTCTTCTCCACATGCTCCATTGTTTTCATTGGCTGCGCAGCCGGTGATGCTGCAATGCTGGAAAACGGCTGGTGTGATTTTTACAGGAGGACAGGGAACATGGGTCATAAAACTCACCTCCATTTTCCACAGTCAGAAAAAAAACTGCCCCCCCCCCCTTAACCTTCCCTGTCAAAGCACAAGACCTCTGTGGGAAGTCTGCATTGGAGGCGTGTGTGGGAGAGCAAGGATGTACACAAGCAGACATACACACACTCACATAAGGCACTTGAAATCATGAGCGACACATATAATGTTATTATCTGAATATTTTTCAGTGAGTCTGGTCGTTTTGGTTCTTTGGTAGACAGTGAGAGGACTCTCACGGGATTGTAGAGCAACAACTAGCCATCCTGGTATCACCTCCCACGGCATTCCTCCCTCAGCAGTGAGATACCTCACCCAGCCAGGCGGGGAGGCTGTCCATCTTCCTGCCCTCCAGAGGCCCTATGACTGACTTGGCAGATGTAGATGGCCTTTGCCGTTGTCTTTTTCAAAACCTGATTGAAACATGATGCTTACCTAAAGGCCCATTCACCCAAATTTTAAGAAATATATCATTTTCTCACTTTTACCAAGAGGCTTCTGTTCATTTATTGTAAAATGATGATTTTGTTAATATTTGCCTGGTAAAATGTAGGGTTCAAGGTTTTTGGAGCTTCAGCTTCTTTCTTTTTTTTTTTTTTTTTTTTTTTTAAGTCTGTCTCATGTGAGTCCCTCAGTTTTAAGAAGGTGCAATACTAACTGCTTTAGAGAGAAGATTCAACATCTCTCTCTAGAATTGGTATCCCTGTTTGCTCTGAGTAATCTTTAGAATACACTGTGAACAGGTAATATAGATGAAATAAGTCTATGAACGCTAAGCACAGCATGTACAAACCACCAGATACCACAAGGGATAAGTAAGAAAATATGTTTTTAAATTGGGGGGAAACTGACTCTTAAAGAATCCAACAGTAAGGCCAGTAGAGGATTCAACCTACTAATAAATGGTTCCACTGTGTAGAAAGAAAACATTATTCAGATCTGTTTTCAAAATACAAGCCATTCCGGTGATATCTATGTTAGTCAAACCTTCTGCAACCACTAAAACGGGATGGTAAGGCAGCTTGCACTCCTTTATGTAAACCCTTAATGTTAAACATTCCCATTTGCTTGACCTTACCCAGAGGTTAGAGTGACCGATGGGGATTTACCATCCTTCTTGAGTGTGTGTATGCTCTAGCCTGTTTTTGGATGTGCATACTAGTCCGGCGGCAGCTTCAGGAAACCCTTTTCGCTGCATGCTGTTTTTGGGTGTGAAGAAGTGGAAAACGTGGGGTGAAAGATGGCCCTGTAGGACCCGAGCCAAACCATGAAAGTTTAAGTAAATACGGAGGAGGGGGGATAACCCTGGTGGTCCGGGGTCCCCTCCTCTCTCAGTTGATGTTTTCTCTCTCCTCTGCCCTTGTTTGGACAACAGTGCAGTGTTGTGCGATGCCCCAGTGGCCCAGTCTTGTAGTTTGCTCTGCTTGAGAATATGCTACTGTATATTCATGATGCACTGGTGTGAATTCGGCTTAATTCCACCTTGTCACAGGTCTACACTTAGAGATGTGGGGCGTGTCTGGAAAAACACAAACTAATGCAGCAGTTTAAAGTCTTGTTTCCAACCTATACATCTTGGTCAACATTTTTTTTGTGTTGTATTTATTAGCCTGTCATGATGTTGGGGACGCTGACTCGTTAAAAGAAAATGAGAGCTGTGTAACAGTCATACACGTTCAGAGAAAATCATGTGCCAGAGCACAGTGGCTGTATAGTTTGTGTCTGTAGCAGTATGTCACGCGTCCAGTGTCAAACTGTTTTTGTCTGTCTTCATCTCTAAAAAAAAAACAACAGTAATGTTCAGTGTTATGTTTTCCACTTTGGTGCACCATTTTCAACTTTTAAAACAGCTCATGCGTGGTAAACATCTGAAATTAGTTGCTGCTGAAGAATCTATTCGCACCCTGCATTCCAGCCTTAATGTCCAACTGCTTTTCTACATAATTAAAAACAGACCAATTTGCTTCTCAAAAACTTCACACCATTTTTTTGGTACTCGTAATTGAGCCTCGGGATCTTTGCTTGTTTCTCCACAAGGCTGAGAGTCATCCCAGGCATCTCCATCCCACTCATTAGTACTATCTTGATTTTCCATTACACTGCTGGACATCTCTAGTATCAGTGAGTCCTAGCACCGAAAGTACTCAGTAATAGAAAACAGCAATATGTTATTGACAATCTATAGGTCCAGCAAATATCTTTCCTGTGTCTTAACTGCTGTGTTAGTACAAATGCAACAGAATAGATGATGTATAAAGTGACTCCGAGGATTTCTTAAGTAATGTAGTGATCCTCTAGTGGGAGGATACTGTACATGCGAATGTACATATGTGCAGATTATCTGGTCGAGGAAACTCGATGAGTCAGTTTGCTTAGTTGCATTACAAATATTGAGGCTTTTACTGTTGATTTAATGAAGGCAACATACGGAGACATAACAGAACTCATTTCACTAAAGTGTAAAAAAAAAAAGACATTGGCAAACATGGAAGATGTCCTAAGACTTTGTGTTTAAATTTGAGCTCCAGTAATTTCTGAATTATTCAAAATCAGATTCTGTTCATTAAAATAAACAGAACTAAGGTAATGCTAAAAAAATTACATCTAAAATAAATTTGCAGTAAAACAATCAATTCTTAGTAATTTAATTTTTGATATTTTTGTTCTACAGTTAGTACACACTGGAAATTATAGCTGTTGATTATTCAGTCAATTTAATTGTTGACTATTTTGATAACTGGTTAATCATTTAAGTACGTTTTCAAGCAAGAAATCTAAATATTCAAGCTTTACCATTGTAAGATTTGGCAGCTTTCCTTTGATAAACTGAATATATTTAGGTTTTAAACTTGTTGGTCAGGCAAAACAAGTCATATTCCACTACATTCTCACGTTTTATAGAAGAAAAAAAAGGAAAAGGAAAATAATCCTAGAATTCTTCTGTGTCCTGCAACTGGACAACTAGATTATCATTCATTATGGTGCAGTATTTCTTTTTACTTTTTTAACATCAGTGCAGGCAGTCATTACGAACCTTTGCAGTGTGAAAATGTTTGTTAGGTAAATTGTATTGAAGCTGTAAATATTATACCAAAATGAAAAATCAACAAAAATCCGAAATTAAAGCTGTCTGTTACATGTCACAGTGTGATGTGGTACCATGAAGGGTGTAACATGGTAGCATGAAGCCTAACAAACCTATTTAGTTACTTCTTCAGGAGACCTGTATTGAAACAGCACCATCTGTTATGCCACTGAGCTGTGCTTAAGATCATTTTGGTCATTCATACACATTTCCATAGATGAAGCTATTTTTGGCTTTGACAGTTACTTTGCATTCTGTCCACCGCAGCCACGTGATTAAAATTCATTGTTGGACTTGTGAAATATCCCTCCCGTGTGGAAATGCTCCGTTGAGCAGGTGTGCATGCCTTGCTGAATCTTTCCCACCGTGATTAAATTGGTATGTTTTAGATTATGGTGTGTTTTTTGGCTCCCCGCCGCGTGGAGGTTCTGTGTGTATTCATTTTGAACTCATTGCTGTTGCTCTTTTCATGTGCTGCTGGGCCGAGTATCTTAGCTGGGAGCTGTAAGGCCTGAAATGTGGCTGCATTCAAGGAGCCAAAGCTGGACTACAGCTGTTCATTCATTATCTTCAATGTGAACTCAGGACACCTTGAATTCATAATGATAGGAACATCTGATAGGATGGTTAAATTAACCAAAAAAATTCTGCTTTTGATTTGAAGGAGGAGATAGGGAAATGTTTTGGGATTCTGCGAGTGGCACGGCATAATATCCTGAAATAACCACAGATAAACGGATAAGCTTCTTGCTGCTTTCTAAAAATGTTGGATAAAAACTACCGTCCTGTTGGCCCATTGTGATTAGACATTCGAGGTGTAGTATGAATTGTGTTGTAGGCTTTTGATTCAGGCCTAGAAAAGTAATGGAAAACGGGAAATATTAAAACGATTTCAGCTAAAGTATTCATGATGTTTAAAGATTTTCTTAAAACCAGTGGAGTATTTTAACATTAGTTTTTGGCTTTTGAAAGGTCAGGTCACCTTTTGAAGGCACAATAAACCAAAGTCACAATTTTTTCATTATTCTTATATGAGTCACAAATCAGTCTGAGAGATCTGAACCAAAAATCTGTCAGAAAATAGCATTTTAGCATAAGCGCGGACATAAATTGGCCATGGAAACTGTACTGTCTCTCCAGAAATAGCAAATCAGAAAGGAAGAGAACATGAATAGCAACCCATAACCCATCCTGAACTCTACCCAATTTTCAGGGTGTTCCTAATGCAGCGAAGGCCCCGAGTCTCTGTAGCAGAGGCCCTGAAACCTCAGCCCTAAATCTGATGGGTGGATGTAAGACGAGACGGACGGTAGAATAACAGAACGTGCACTTTGTTCACCCCCAGCCTGCAGTAAAAAGCTCCGAGAATTACAGAGTGAGAGACAGTTTAACTCCGGGTCGTAAATATGTGTTTGGAACATTTTCGCTTTTTCCCTCCCCGCACGCTTCTCCTTTGACGTCCCTGTTACTGTGCTATATGGAGGCTACAGTGTGTGTGTATGTGTGTGTAGCTAGTTTTTTGAGACAAACTTTTTTTTGTGATATGCCTGTTTTTCTGAAGTCTTTTTATCCATTTCTTCTCATTTCTCTCTCATATTGTGTTTTCATCCACCTGTTTTTATGCACATTTTCAATTTTCACATAAAAAAAACCCCCAGTGGAAACACCAGAAATTCAAACTATTGCAAAGGCATTTTCATACTTGGCTGAAGTGAAAAGGTTGCCTTATTGATAAAAACAAATTCTGACAAAGGGAATAAATTTTGCCGTACATGAAGCATGACTTAAATGTCACTCAGGTTCCACTAAAGAGATGAAACATTGCAGCAGATGAAAACATCAAATATGTGTGGACTGTAATATTTCTCAGATTAATACTTGAATCAAGCACCAGTGCCACAAAAATGCCATATTTTTCACATGGTTTTCATTCATTTAACTTCATTGACTGTGGGTCTTTTAATTGTGCTGTCTCAGCGAAACCTCTTCTTCTACACTGTTTTAACGGCGCCAGACTGGAGAATTAGCACCACCAGCCGTTTATCTCAACGGGCTGAACTTGTAGTATTCAGATAAGAGTAGAAGATGGAAACACACATTCATTCAGATTTTCTTGTGCCGATTTTCTGGAAATTTGGTTAAAATTTGGATGAACTCACATACTGATTCACACCCACACACTGATTTTCCCTCCATCACTTTTCCCTTCAGGCAGTCTCTCTCTCTTTCTGTCCGTCTCTCTTAGATACACACCTAAACAGACTGTGGCTGTGTGTGTGCATGTGTGTATATATTGTGTGTGTGTGTCTAATAGGGAGAGGTCTCCCTCCTTCCTCGTTTCCAGCCTGTGGGAGAGTCCCTACCCAAACCGCAGCAGGGTAATAATCACTTAACCCAAATCAGGCGCAATCAGGATGAGCCGGGCTGCAGCTGGGAGGCACCCAACCCATGGGGGTGAGGGGTGGCAGCGGGTGAGTGGGTGGGTGTGTGAGGGGGGGGGTAGGGGTTTTGCTTGGGATGACGATGTGGACACTGATGACCAGGAGGAAGATCAAGAGCGCCAGCCTTTGTTGTGCCATCCTTGTCCTCATCTGGCTCCAACCGGGAGCAAATCAACGGGGGGAAATTGGGGAAATCAGAGATGAGAATCCCCCTACAGAGTGAAGGTTAAATGCTGTTCCTGTTGTGTGCGTGTGTCTGTGTGTGTGTGTGCACACTAACTGTGTGTTTTGTCTACATGTGATTGTTTCGTTAGTGCTCCCCAGGCCCCTGCTGAGTCACTGAATCTGATCTTGTGTGATCCAGTGATTGTGTTCTGAGCTGTTTTCCTGATGTTTGTGTTGTGATGTAGGTCCTGTCACAGCTGCAGGCCCCACAGGAAGACACACACACAAAGACACAAAACTTAGACACTTTCAGGCATGCACACACATACAGCATACTGATATATGCAGGGCCGTGTCAGTCCTGTCGGAGCTGTACTCCTGTTGGGGTAGACATCTGCAAATAGGCCTAGACATGCACACACACATGCATTCATACAGGGTTGGGTGGAACCATGACAGAGCCTGAAATCCAGGTGATTTATTGGGCTCTGCTCCAGCCAGGCGCTACAGCATGTCAAAGCTGTTTCAGTGTCTTCGTCCTTCCGCCCCTCAAAGCTTATCTCCTCGCCGCTCGCTCCTCTGCGACTTGGCCTGCTCCTAATCAAATGGGGATTACTGCAACGCTGTATCACAGAGATAAATCTGAACAGCGTATGTATTGGCGAGTGTGCAGGCCTGCATGTGTGTCTGCTATTTGTTGCAGCAGCCTTGATGTTGTTAGTAGCCCACCTTGTAGCATCTGCCATTCATTTGGAGTAGAAGACAAACACACTGATGAAAATGACTCAGACCACAGGACTATTTCTGTCTGGATTTGTCTCTTTCTCTTCACTTCCTGACTATTTCCTTTCGCTCTTGCTCTCTTTTCTTTCTTTCTGGGGGGTTACAAAAGTAGCAAACAGCCATTTCCACTCCATTGTATATGTACATATCTACTGCATTTTAAACATATGTTTGTGCAGCACATGGTCCAAATTTCAAACTCCAGCTACATCTCCACAATTGAATTTTACTTTGTTTAAACACACTCTCAGCGGTGCCCCGGCGATGTCGCCAATCTGCACCGAACCCCACTGAAGACTCACATGTATGTAAGTGTGTTTGTAGTGCATCTGTGTTTGATTTCTGTGGGTCTGATGTGGAAACTTAAGGGGGCAAAGATCATAATGCAACTGAAAGGCATTTATCTGTGACTTTCCAGAGCTATTTGTTGTCCATCATCTCCAAAATGAATCAGTAACTGTTTATGCATTTGTTGCACGGTAGTTCAGACAGGGTGGCCTGTCGTAGTTCAAGGAATTGAAAAAGCACCGCTTCAATACCAACAACTCCAGTGTAGTAAAGGAAAGATTCATTTTTAGAAGTCAGGCCTTATTTTATCCTATCAGTTATTTCACAGAAGTTTACTCATTAGTTTTATTTCTAGGGTCACTTCATTATCTATAAACAGACTTTACAAAGGAGCATTAGGGCAGGGAACACGAGACATTCAGACAGACTGAAAACAAATCCCTAGTTTAACTATATTACCTAAACCAAATTATCATCTGTTCGTTTAACTGCTCCTGTTACTACTTCCCCTAATGCACTGTTATGAAGTGTGTCTGATGAGTAAGAAAAAAAAAAATAGAAAGGATGGTCAGAACTCTGAAGGCCAGACACAGGTTTTCCTTAAAACCATGGGAAGCCTCCTGCTGAACTGTAAACACATTCATTTCTCCCACGAGTAGATGAGGAAGTCCACATTTCTAATTACATTCAGTGCGACATGGGAGCTGAAGTACTGTAAACTCAAAACAAAGGAGACAGATTTCTGACCTTACCTGGATTCTTTTATGACATGAGAAGGAGGTGGGCGGACAGTTTGGGAGTTTGTTGGGGGGTGGTGAGGGGGTTAGGTGACAAGGTGTTGAAGTGGAACAACTGACAGATCAGCAGAGTGGACACCTGCCACCGGGAGCAAGTGACCTAGAACCCTCCAAATCCTTTCTCACACAATGAAGGGTTATATACACACACATTCACATGCATCACATTCACACACAAAATGTTTTTCCCCTCTGTTCGCCTACACTTGACCAAATGCTCCTGTCCTTGTAGATTGTGCACTGCACAAACTCACAGTGTTAAAAATGTATCTCCGAAAGTAAATATTTCTCTAACCTTGTATTAATAATATTAAAATAATTAATTATATAAATATAAATATTCCCTACTAAATGATCGACAAAGTTAGAGTTTGGAAGAAGACCTGTTTAGGTGATTGAAAGTTTAATACTTAAACACACAGTTGATCTGCTTCAGGACTGTGTGGGTGTGATTTGATCAGATTTGAGTCACAGCGCTGGCAACATAAGCAAACAGCTCAGTAACTGTCATCAGGTTTTTATTCAGATGTTCCTAAATTCTGATTGGTGCAGAGATGCATGACAGCTCCTTTTTCCACCCGACTTAAAACCAGTGAAAAGAGCAAAAACAGAAACAAATACATAAATCTTTACTGTGAAACAACCGAAACTGTTCAAACTTTGGCAGAATCTTTCATTGTAGTAAAAAGCTGATTTACAAAAATTGTTTTTCCAGGCCTTTTAAAAATGATTAGTCAATCAACAAATTATCATCTGGGAAATTGTGGTATTACCAGACATTTTATAGACAAAATTATCAATCATTTTGTCCAAAAGATATTGACTAATTGAAACTGAAATATTTATTAGTTGCAGCACTACTCAGACTGATTATACCATTATAAATCTATGCATTTGTGACACTTGTTTGCTGACACTGTGTGACTTTGCATTTTTGAAATCTGGTTTTGAAATGGATTTAAAAATGTTTATTTAACTTAAGAAGCAGGGTAATTTTATGAACCCATGAGGGATTACTTAAAGGGTAGGTTCAGTTTCTTTCAAAGTTGTCCTATAACAATACTCACATGCCCAGACCTACTTTGAAATAATTTGCTTGCTGAGCTGTGGTGCGGTTTCGCACAAAAAAAATTGTAACTTTGGAAAGCCTCATATTCGCTTTGGAGAAACACAAGGAACAATTAAACCAACAATGGTTTTAATGTATGATATGGGCATGTAAGTGTTGTTTTAAGACAGGTTTGAACATATGTCCTTTAATCCTTCATTTCATCTTAAATTTTTGTTTTTAAATCACCAAATTTGGAGGTCCATGCAGGAATTGTTTGCACTAATACCAGGCATGTCATAGTTTTCCAAACTGAGTGGTGATTTCCCCCTTTTTATTTACTTCTCAGTTCTCAGGCTTTGATAAGATAATAGGAGCAGTTGCACAGCGAGTGTGTTCTGAAGCACCTGACCCTTAAATAGGTGCGGAGTGGTGGGCCGAGGCTGGGCTGCTGAGACGTGCTCATGCTCTGTTGACTTAAGCATTCAGACTGAGCCATCAATCATCCGAATGTGACGGGTCTGCCCCTGAACCTCAGCCCGCTTTATCTGCCAGAAAAGCCTCCCTGCTCGGTGTGTGCATGTAAAAACCAGCCCTGATTTGAAACAAGTAAATCACATTTTTATCTCTCTGTCTGTTTCACTGACTGTCTTGCAAAATTCAGTTTTTCTCAAAAACACACACACACACACACACACACCTCCTTTTTCTCTCTAATTTCTCCAAGAAGGCTCAGAATTGGTTTTAAATCCTTCCTTCCTACTTTTTCAAAACCACTGAGGCATTTGGAAAAGGTTCTTTGCAATTATATTTAATCATATGCGGCCGTCCCAATCAAGGCCAGCTCTGGTGATCACATTTGCATGGGTTTCAGGTTTTGCCCTTCACGTCAGTGTAGTACCCATGCAGGCTCCGGGGGTAAGGACCACCTGGACGACCCGCAGATCTGCTCTCTCTTTCTGTGCCTTTCTTTTTCCTCTTCTTCTGCCTTTGCCCAGCTCGCACTGCCTAGTATTTTAACTTCACACTGTAAAAGTGGATATATATATTTTTATTGTCATTCAAGCCTTTTCAGTTTAGCTTTCAAGACTTAGGGAAAGTGGAACGGCAAATACCAAGTTTCTGTGAAAATGTGAAAATAGTGATGTAAAAGTGTGTGCATTTGCATGTGCATGCAAAGCGTTTTAGCAGAATTCCCAGATGCGCTGGCCCACTAAGTCCAGCTGACCAGCCCACCCAGCCTGTGAGAGAGTGGGCTTCCATTTTTCTTCTCTCTGTGGACCATAGAGGTCAGTGTGACTGTGTGTGTGTGTGTCTGTGTGTGTGTGTATCAGGCCATCATATGCTTGCCTGCCTATTTTTGTGTGCTTTTTACGGCTACAGAGCGTGTGTGTGCGTGCACATGTGTTTGAGTGCGCACACATGCTCACATGTGTCACAGGAAAGCAACTTCTGTCTGTGATCCCCTGCTCCTCTCATTTTCCCTGGTGAAAGGCTGCATTATAACTGATTTCCATGACCTCAAGCCAGGGCCTTCACTCCCTTCACGGCCTGCGTGTGTGTGTATATATATTTGTGTGTGTGTTTGTGTGCGTGCATTATAACTGCTTTCCATGACCTCCAGCCAGGACCCTCCTCTGCGGCCTGCCTCGCAGCGCTTGTTTAGACAACAGTGGTGCACATGTTGGCTGAAATATGGCTGCTGTGCTCGTTTGCTCGGGTGAATTAAGCTACGGCATGTGTGCTTAAACCCAGACGGCTTGCTGATTTATCCATATATTTAAATGATTGATTTAAGAGTCATCCAGCCAACACTTGTTGAAGCTGTGGATAGGGGCGGGCTTCCAGAGATGAGAGAGAAGAAGGACAGAATTCAAATCAGAGCATACACAGCCTCTCTCACACAGGTAGTGATATTTACGCCATCCATCGCGCGGCTGAGGGACATTATTCACAGAGCTGAAATAAATTATTCACAAGTAAAGCTTTACTTTGCACAAGATGGATACTTTTAACGATGTACTGATTGCTTTTTAACATACTCCATTTTCAAATGAGCTATAAAATTTTGTTTATTATGGTTCAGAACATGACATAGGCAATCTATTTTAATGTCAGGAAAGCCTGGAAGAAAACATATGAAAACACGTCCTCCCGTTTGCTGTGATATGTGTATGTGTGTGTATATGAGGCCGCGTGTGCCAGTGTGTTTTATTACCTGTCTCATTATTAAATGTGTTGGAGGCCAGCTGAGCTGGGACAAAACATTCCAGCTCCTTTAATGTCTCCCTCTCGTCTCCCCCCCGCCCCCCTCACTCCTCTCTTTGATAATACTTTTCCTTATGAGCCCATAAAACCAGACCCTTTCTCAGAGAGCCACCTTTTTCCTCTGTGTACTGCAAAAAAAAAAAAAAAAAAAAAAAAAGGGCATCTTAACTTAGTCTTGTTTTCACTCTTGAAATCAAATATCAAGGTCATAAAAACTAGTTTCACTTGTTTGTAATGCAGTTTCATTCATGGATTTTCTCATATAAATTGCAGTATCCTAAAATGAGGCAGATGGCTCCATTAACTAATAATGTCAATTTAAAGCAAGAAATGTTCAGTTAAAATTGTGGATTTTCAGTATGAGCATTCAGCAAAATACGGCTACAGCTTCTTATGTACATTTGATATCTGGTTAAAATGGTAATATCTTGTAATGTACACGTTAATCCTTTCCGACATGCTTTCTTATCAAGGTGTACATGTATTCTCCGCATAATTTGTAATTTGTACAAGGATCTGTTCCCTTGCCTGCAGGAAAAATACTCCTACTAATTTGCTCCTTTATTTCCTGTCGCATTTTCTCCTCAGTTTTTTTTTTTTCAGTGCCTTCATCTTTATATTCCTGCTTCTCTCCTCCACCCCCTGGTCTCTCCCCTCTTTCCATCCCTCTCCTCTCTCTCCAGCTCTCCATTTCTCTCTTACAGGGTCGAGTTAGGCATAAGCGAATAATTAGGTAATTGCCCCCTTGATTGAGCTCAATAGGAAACATTTCAATTAGGCTAAAACTGCGCGAGGAGGAAGTAGGCTCTTACAAAGGGAAACATTCCTTGTCATGCAACTGTCAGCCCCAGAGCCCACACCATGAGCCAGGATTAACTGGATACTAGGGAAGGAAACGCTGGGGAAGAGGGAGGTCGTTCTGAAAAGCCAGGGGGAAAAACGTCAGGGAATTGGGTATGAGGGGGGCTCGGCGGTGGGGTGGTGGGGAGACTGGAGAAAGTTAGGGGAACGGAGGGTGGGGCCTTTTAGGGCAGGAGGTGGGGGGTTGAAGAGACAGCAAGAAATGATTGCCGCAATTACGGCTATATTTAAACACGCCTTCCCTCTGATATGATTTTCCTGGTGATCCCCTGTCCAGATAAGAGGGAGACCTCTCTGCCTGCCCAGCCGCCTGTAACAAATTACAACCTCCCAGCCATGGAAGAGACGTAGTTCCTGAGTGGGGAGCGGGTGGGGGGGAAAGAAGAGAGCTCAGAGAGAGTCAAAAGAGAAGCCAAAGAGAACAACTCAGTACCTCTGAGAGACCAGGCTGGGTAAAATAGGAGAAAAATGGAAAGCACAGGGAGATTGCCATTTAAAGAAGGGAATATAAATAGCTGCAGAGAAATATGCGGTTAATAAATCATCAAGAAAAATGTGCATCAAAACAATCTTTCCACATTGAAGTTTAGTTTGTGCTCCTCAGAGTCTCCACAAGATCAGTGAACTCCAAACTGTAAATTTACTTGTGTTTTTTTTTTTTTAATGTAAGCAGCCGGTGCTCACAGATTTAACTGAGATGTACAGGGGCGTTCACAAACCATGTCTCCCGCTTGTGTGCACGTGCGCATTAGTGAGTGATAGTCCGTCTGCAGCCGTGCAGCTCGCCTGCCCTTCTGTCATCACATTCACCTTTGCCGCCCTCATACATGGGCCATGAAATTGAGGAGCTGGGCGCTGACCTCTAATAGAATACGGGTGCCTGTAGGTGTTTTATGTAGGTGTTAATGGATAGTGTGTGAATGTCTATGTGGACAGGTGTTAACGTGGAAAGGTGGGGAAGCCAAAGCGAGTGTCACTGTGTGTGTGTGAGAAATTATGTTTATGTCTCAGTGTGATTGAGTGTGTGTGTGTACGCATGCAATGTGTAGATGTTTGTTTAAATATTTTAATATTATGTTTAAATTTGTCTGTGTATGACTTAATTTGTGTGTTTGTGTATCTGCATTTTAATGTGGGCAGGTATATCTCTGTGTTTGCAATATATATTTAAATTATTGTGTGTTTGTCTGTGCAGCTGCCTTGTATATCTGAATTGTTGCTGAATTGAATGTTTGGATTTGTGTGCATGTGTGTGTGTGTGTATATGTGTGTGTGAAGAGGCTTTGGCTTGAGCTTTTTATCCATGTCCCTGTGGGACACACTGTGGTTAGGAGAGTAAACGCTGGTCCATGTTAATACGTTTCCTGTGTCTGGCCCACCGTACCTGCGTGGTTCACCTCGACACACACCCGCTGTACTACAGAGCAAGTCAGACACATACCTATACCTTTTTTTTTAGCAGCACTAAAAGGGATTTAGTTTGAATGTGATAGATAAAGGTGGCTGAAACATTTTGTCCCATGTAGAGCTTATATGGATATTGTTGCTTTAAATATCAGTAACTCTTTAAATCTTACGCTCCAGAATATTAGCATTAATCATGGTAATGGAACAAAGAGAATTGTTGGCCAGTACCCTGCATCTTAACTTGTGTGCCACTTAGTTACTGATAACTAAAAACTGAAAATTTGTGTTTTAAAGCACAAAGTGATGTTTCAAAAACTCTAACAATTTTGTAGTAAGAAGCTGATGGAAAAGTCACCTCCAATTTGCTTATCCTCCTCAGTAAACCTTTCATTAAGAACCAGCATCAGCTTCAACAGGAAGCTGTGAGGTTTGTGTGAGACAGAACCTACTTGTTGTCACCGTGCTGGTCTAATTTGTTGACTGTAACGTAGAGGCACCAGAAGCACTTTTTCTTCACTGTAAAATGCCACTATAATTTCTTGATCACAATCTTTAGTATAAAAACCTTATGGGATCCACATGTTTATGTTAAGAAATAAATGCCGTTGGATGACAACTCAAAAATATTCAATCCACTGATATTAAACAAGAAATAATAGAAAAGTAGCAAATCCTCACATTGGAACTAGTGAATGTTTGGCAATTTTGCTTAGAAAAAAAAAACCCAACAACTTAAAAAGAATTGTTCAGTTTTCAAAATAGCAGCCAATTGATTTGCTTTTGATTGATTACATTTTTATTAAACCACTCATCTCAGTTCTAACTTCTTTCTTCCTTGGTCGGTCACTCAATCAGTCACATTGTGTTTACCCCCAATAAACACCTAACGGCTAGAACAGCAGTCACAAACACTCTGCCCACCTCCTCCACCCTCATGGTGGCCCAGACACCAGCCCTCTGTTATGACAGCTCCCAGCGCTGCCTTGATTTAGCCAAGGCAGGACACACACATCCGCAGTTATAATTCAGTAATTTGTGTTTGTGCATTCTGTGACAATTGTGACAAATGACTGGCCTGGAGTGAAATGCCAACCTGCCCCCTCCCCCCCCTTGTTTCCTGCTCAGGCCGTCGCACGCTTACACTGCTCAGGTGTATACTGAGAGGGCTTGCGTGCTGAGCATGAATAGGCCAGCTGACAAGGGAAATGATTACACGGACATGTTTATTTTAAATGTGATTTTTATTGATGAATCATATCAACTCCGCAGGCTTGTATGATCATGTTTAGCAAGTGGGTGGCATGCTGGCTTTAGTATTTTTTTTTCTTCTTGTGGTGCAATGAAACCCTAAAGGGCTTGTTCACAGAGTTTGTATCCTTGACGGGCAACATGCTCTGCCTGTCCGAACACACATGCTTACTCATAGACAGCAATCATTTCATAGCCAGCCCCCTCATTTACATTTTCCGGGGCATTTTTCATCATAAGCGCGTTCTGTCATCGATATTTGCGGGGGGAAATTGAGGGTTTGCATCGGCGCGGGCCTCAGCAGAACGCGGAACCTATTATGGAAGCCAGGCAGCAACAGGAGGAATCCTGGTAATGTTTTACCCACGAAATGAGTTCCATTCCACTGGAAGTCCTGTGCAGAGTTAGGGATATAATACTCATATGGAGCAGTTTATGAGGATTAAGAGGTTTTATTTAGTCTATGTGGCCAGCGGGCCTCCTCTCTGCAACCCTCCTCCATCACATCCTAGCCTCTCCCTGTTGTCGAGTGGATGACCATCCAGTTAACACGTGGGATGGCGGAGGAGGGCTGTAAGTCTGTAGGAGAATGTGTTTTTGGTGGTGACAGTGTCTGACCTTGTCCAGTCCTGTGTACCATCCACCCTGTTTTCCACCAGACTGGGAGTCAGCAGGCCTGAGCTCTAACACCTGTGGCAGGTGGACCTATGTAGTTTTGGCGCCTGCGGTTGACTTTTGGTATTTTTCCAACTCATTTGTGAATCTTTTGTCTTCCCTTTTTTTTTTTTTTTTTTTTTTTTTTTTTTTTTTGTGTGTGTTATTAAAACGATTTGTGTGTTTTTCGTGTTTCCTTTTCATCTGTTGATATGCATTTGTATGCGCGTATGTGCTTTAGGGTTTGTGTACGTGTGTGGCTTTCCTCCATCTTTTTTCCCAGAAGGAAAAGTCTCATGTTCACTCTCTAACTCGTCCTGGTAGAGGGTCAATTGCAACCAGTTGGCCGCCAGTCTGGTCCAAAGTAAACATTTGGAGAGAGGCGACTGTACAGGCAGGTACCTGGGGGCTCTGTGAGCTGCTCAGCTTTGCTTTTCCCCTTCCTCCCTCTCTCCCCCTCCCTTCTCCTCTTCTACCTCTCCACCTCTACTCCCTCTTGATGCGCGGCGGTGGGCATGCTCCCCAAAGGTTTAGAGATTGCATGGCTTGCTGCTTTTGGATCTAGCTGGCTGGTTGGTTGGGGTTCATTCGATGGTCCATCTCCTGGGACAAGCTCTCTAAAGAGTCTACTTCGTTGGCCCTGTTGGTATTGCCTGCCTGCCTGCTGTGGTCTGGCTAGTTTAAGAGCACTGGAAGATCACAGACAGAGACAAGCCAACCCAGGTCTATTCGATATGTGTATATATGAACACAAAACACAAAGCACATCTCCCTCATTGTATAAGCTATCAGGAATATGGTTTTCATTTAGAGCCGTGAGTGCCAGCTAGATTTATTCAGGTCTGGGGCGGGGGCCTCGTTTGTTTTGTGTGGCAGGAGAGGGAAGGTCTGCTGCAGATTTGCTGTGAAGTGTTGGAGAGCAGTGCAGGCCCGAGAGCCGGCTTTGCAGCTTGCAGCCTTTTGAGCCTGATGGCAGGCGACTCCTTTAACTGGGGCTGGGGAGCAGTCTGCACAGCTCAATTTTGCCCACATTAATCAAACTCACATTTCCTCACATCAGCCCGTGTGCCTATCAGCAGGGCTGGCTTGTTAGCATAATGAATTCAGGTTATTCTACACAGAGGGCCACAGTCTTCTAAAAGTGAATTCAGTATGTTGGAAGGTGAATAAAGCAAGAACTTCATTTTGCTCCTGCTATATTTAGGTTGAAAAGTTAAATTCCAATTATTTTATCTTTTCTTAAGTAAACTTCTTTTAGACTAATCAACATAATTTAAAAAAAATATTTACCTGCCTTCATTAATTTCCACATTTTCATGTAAAATCATGCCACAATCAAGTATTGTATATTTGGTTTGCATGTAAATTTCTTTCACAGCTCCTGAAGGGTGGACTCTACATATAACATCAAAATCTATCATTTCATGGAGAGTTTAAGTTGAAATGTCCTTTTGTGTACGTGGTGAGTTATTTCTTTTCAGGCAGACTTCCTCTTGGTACGAGTGAGGGGGGCAGAGGGTCAGCGAGGAGAGAAGGGGTCGGGCGGGGGGGGGGGGAGTTGAGGAGGCAGTGGGGTGGCTGTCTGAGAGTGAAAGCATGCAGTCAGACAGTGGGAGAGGGCTTTGCTTTGCTGTTCATTCATACAGGTGCTTATAATTTGCAGCATGTGATTAATCATTGTTGTGTTTGGGGGTGACATCTTGTTTAATGGATCTGTCCATCTCCCTTCCTTCACTGTTCTGGGGAGGGAAGGTAGTAAGTAGCATGCATATCCTTACAGACATTTACACATATGCACATATTTAAAATCAAAACTGACTTAGTTGTAATTTAAAGTTCGGCTTTTTTCTTCCACGCTTACTGCTGCACTGACGTTAAAGGCAAAACCTGACTGGCGAACAAAGTAGCCAAATGCAACATGTGTTAGAGCCCACCAGCTGCCACCACACAGAGGCGGTGGTGTTTTCTGTGTGTGTTTGCTTTGGGTGGAGGGCAGGCTGGGCTGGTCAACATGGCTGTAAATCAGAGTCTTCCTGATGGAACCCTGATGGACAGGAACCTAATCTGTCCCCAGTGTGTCATTACGCTCAACCTCCCAGATAGCTACAGATCCTGCTGCTCCTCTCATCTCTTCCTGGCCTCCACGCAGACAAACACAGACACACACACACAGACCCACACATACCTACGTCCACAGTAAACCAGCCAAGGGCAGCCTTCTGGAAACCAGAGACAGTAACGGAGACACACATGTTGAACATAAACCGGTCGAGCCAGTGTCAAGAGTTCATCGTCAGCATCTGTCATAGCAAAGCCGGTGCCCAAAAAGCATTTGCTACTCTCACACCACAGCTCCTCGCTCTTGCTTCAAATGTACACAGGCCATGCAACTACTGTCGCCAAACTGGCCTCAGTGATGGCTTAACATAAGCAAACTGACGGATCCTTTTAGGACATGTTAGGATCTGTCCTAAGGCCCGATTGGCTCCTGCACAGGAGCCCCCACACATTGCAGGGAGTTCGAGCCAAGGTGTCATCTGTTAGTTTTATGAACCTTTACATATCCAAATCCTAAAGAAAATACCGTATTTGATGCGAAAATAAAAGTGATCCCTGAAATTTATAAATCAAGATTTCAACAGCATGTTTAATTTCATTCTTTGAAGATTGCGCTACTTTGTAATTAAATGAAATGGCTTAAAACCCCAGAAATACTATAAACTGTTTGATTTTTACCATTTATTCCATTTTATAAATCTTGTGTTTTCAAATGATGTGTGTCACCTTTTGGAACTCCTCAGTCACCTTTTGATTTTATTAGTCTGGTTACTTTGAGACTTTCCCCCTTTTTTCCCCCAAAACTGCTCCTCATTCATAATTCCCTGCTTGACAGTTTAGACTTACTTCAGCTTTTCTGACAACTAGCAGGATAAAAGCAACCACCACATCCACGCACAGTTCAGCTGGAGTTTGTCCAACGAGGAGATCTTGACCCCTCAATTACAGGATGATGGAGTTATTTCTCTTGCGTGTTGCTGAATTTCATTAAAAAATTCGCATCCACACATGTGGAAGGAACTCAGTGAAGCTCACATTCTTGCTATTTATGGTTTTTTTTTCTCATGTTTGTTGTCTGCAGTGTCCTCTCGTGTTACTGACAAGGATTTTCAAGCAGTGTCCAGTTCTCCTTTAGTGTACACCTGAGGTTGTTGCAAATGGTTCTTTCTAAATGCAGCTTAGCGCATCTGTATTTCTCTGATTATTGGTTCCTTCGGCTACCTTCTGCAACAAGTCTCTCACAAAGCCAGAAACCAGAGAACCGAGGCTATAATCTGATGCCATCACAAGACAAAACATGGATCTGCTCCATTGACAATGAATCGGAGACTTATGGACTCAAAGAATGTTTGCTTGACCTTTGTGAGCATCACCTCGGACGCTGAGTAAGTTCAGAAAGACGGTCTGTCATTCAGTGCCAATGGAGCAGCTCCAGGGTTTGTCTCTTTAATGACAACAACTAGAGAGCATTGCGTCTCATTTCCAGCTTGAGTGACATGTGATCATGTATACAAATCTTTACTTAACTGTCTAAGATTGCAGGAATAATACCATATTTGCTCCGGTTTATGCTGGATTTCCCTAGTTTGACCTCTTTTTTTTCCTGCACTTTATTCATACTCTGCATGAAGACTCACTTTGTCTCTCTCCTGGCCTCTCTCCATCTGTTCCCCTATCTGTAGATCTGTAGTCTGTTTGTATATGACTTTGCAAGCATTGATAGGCTGAGGGTAAAGCCTGTATTGTGATTAAGCCTGAGTATGGTTTCCCCTTGTGCAGGGTGAGCGACATGGCACAGGGCCATCTGCCAAAACAAAAGCAGTCAGATATGCCCTGTCACACACTGCGCCATTAAGCCCGTCTACCCACCCACCCACCTGCGACAATTAATTACCCCAGTTCAAATAATGTTGATAAATCATAGACATAACACAAAGCTGTTCTGCTGATTGCATAATTATTGCATCAAACCACTGCCGTATGTAACATAATCACGGTCTCTCATCAGACCCAAACCACCAGTGTGCATCTGGAACTGCGTTATGCAATGTTTGGAAAGAGACACAGCGTGCTGGCTAACAATATGTGTGAAGCCGGTGTGCTTGTGTTGGGCCTTTACTTGTCCTAGAGTCTTTTATTTTAAGGGGACAAGAAAGGCCTGTTTTGTTTGAACAGGACAGACCTCCTCCCACACCCTACTTTTTTCATGTGCTGGAACATATTTCGACTGTGTTTAAGCAGTGCTGGCTGAGTGCATTTACACTTTGGTAATGGCTTCCTGCCTTTAACTCCCCGGCTTAGGACAAGAGTGAACCGTGCGGGTACTTCCCTTTTGCTGCTGCCGCAGGTCCTGCCCCTGCTACTACTGCAGCCTCGCAGCTCTTCTCCTTTCCCCCCTCTCACGTCCGTCAGCCAACCCAGTACAAAAAGGACGGACCACCCTGTCGGCTTATTCACTCTCTCCTCTACTGTATCACTCCTACCATGGATAGTTTGTGGACCGAAAGATCGTATCACTCTTCAGGAATGTCCGCTGGTTTTTCAGTCCCTGCATCATTTGCATTTATCTACCTTGCAGCTTTTTTCTTTACCCGCAATGATTGTATGTTTGGTGAATGTCTCTACCATGATGCATCCCAAAACGTCAGCCAAAATGGGTTTTTCCCCCAGGTGGCAAGATGCCTGGGCCCACAAGAGATTTCTACCCTGACTCTATATTCAGCCTCAAGCTAGATCTCGAGCTTGTGACGGCTTAGCTGAGATGTCTCCCAGCAGTGTGTTATTATGGCACACAGGTGCTCAGCAGCCTCTTCTCAGTAAAGGTGATGGTCTTTTCTCTTTTTAAAGATGAGTCAGTGGCCCTGTGCCTCAGTGTCCATCCAGCAGCGAGCCATGGGGGGAGCTTCAGCCTATCCATATAGACAGAGGGTGTTAACAACTAATTAAAGAATTTACTGCCTCACTAAAACTCCATTATTGCTGTTCCTTCCCAATTATTGGCTCTATTATCAGCTTTTATGGACTCAGGTGAGCTTCCGGAGAAAGCTGTGCTTATTTTGGTCGAGTGGTCAGCTCGGTCCTTTTATAAAATAACACGATCGTTAATGACAGCGACGAAGAGGCTAGTATCTTTAAAGTTTTTATGGTAAAATAGGATAATCCCATTTTGCAGCTGACTCTAGTGGTGGATAATTTGCATGTCTATTTTTCTTTTTACATAAAGTGAAATATGCTTCTGCAGCTGCTTTCGTTCTTTCTCGGGCATGCAGCCATCTTTTAGTGTGGTTCCCACATGTCTTTTCCATCTTTCTCTCCATCTTACCTCCTTGTGCATTAATCAATCTCTGTCTCCCCGCCGTCCACTAGGTGACAGTAACGACAAAGTTCTCCCCTCTGGGGGTTGGGGATGGCATGAGGTGTAATCTTTGTTTACACAAGGTGCATTGGCTGAAGAATAGAGGTTAAAGGCTGGGTGGGTGTGTCAGCAGCGGCGGTGATGTTATAGTGATGTGGTGACGTGGTGGTGGAGTTAATGATGGTGGTGTCTCCAGTGGGAAGTCCACTTACTACCCATTTACTATTCTGCTTCACATCACTCAGCAGCATCATATAAAGGCCTACCATAATGGGTCATTCCCTGTGCTCTGTGTAAGCTCAAAAAAAGTATCATGCAACAGAGAAACATGTTAGTTTTGATTGTTTTGTAGCTCTGAGGTCATAGTACTAGTATTTTTTTTTTTTTTTTCCACGTCCAGTACCACCAGGTTAACCCTTTTAGCCACAGCTCAAATGCTCAAATGGGAGCTACACACAAGGGGTGGGGTTTTTTTTTGTTGTTGTTGTTGTTTTTTTTAAACAGACTTATGTAACCTCACAGCCCTGTTAGATGTAGCTTCAAGAATTTCCCCATCATGTTCCAGATGTGTTTTTTAACTAATTTAAAATGAACATTACTTAACACTATCAATATGAATATAAAAAGTGAATATCGCAGCAACTTTTTTTCATACAAAACAAAGCAATTCATAGATTGTTGATGTTTAAGTTTGATCCCTTTTGGTCAGATTTTTCCAGCTGCCACCAAAATGCTCTACATACAACGATACCTGTGCACCTCAGCCTCTGTTGCCATGGAGAAGAAACTGAGTCAGACTTGCGGCACATTCAAAACACTTCATCGTTGCCTGTTGGAAACAAAACATAGTGTCATAGCTGCTGAATTCACACAAAACTGATCCAGAGAGTCAAGATGAACTCAAGGTGAAATCAGTTTTCTCTGTGGCGTAATCTTTAGCTTCAGCTCGCTATTATTGTTAAGCATAACAGAATTTCAAGCTCTGTGATTGGACGATTCTTGCCAAAATACACTTTGGGAGGTGACTTCTTCTTGCTGTATAACTACTTTTCGCACACTCTCCTCTTTTGACTATAGTGACAGCAAATATACTTAGGAACAGCCTTGCACCAATTTGTAATATTTGTAATAGTTCATTTAAACACAAATATGTGGTTGAATCATAATTTGTTTTTTGTTTTTTTTAATCAGCAGGCATGAAAAATGCCATCTAACCCATGGTAACAGCAGGAATGCTCCCTGTGGAGTATGTGACTCTGGTTGGAAATTACTTTCATACACTTTTCCCAATAATACTTTGGTTGTAATGTTTACTACTCATTTTCCCTTCCAGTGTCAGTGGTTGACATGACACTTGTCTAATGGTACAGTTATTCAGCGTGTTCAAAGTAGCACAGTGTGGGTTGATAATCACTAAATGATGTGTAATCACTGCATGTACACACAGATCAGCGTACACAAGAACTATTCTGATGAGTAGATGACATTTCCCAACTGCAGTGCAATATTGTGACACAGAGAGCCACTTCTGCGTCATATCTGTTTTGTCAGTTGAAATTCATTGTAACATGACATTACAACTGTAATGCAGGAAAACAAATGTCAATGTTTGTCCGCTACTGTCAGGCAGTTGGAACGCCCTGATTTCAAAACAGGTGATATTAGAGAGGAGGTTGGAGCGGAGACGAGCTATTTGAGTTTCCTTACTGTTCCTTACTGTAATTTCTCTCTATCGAGGACTAAACCTAAGTTGGTTTAAAGTTAAATCTGTCTGCCTGTATAATTGACGTTTTTGTTGTACTTCATTCATTTCCAAAGTATTAAAATAAGGACTTGGGATGTGTTCAAATCTAAATCAGTAAAACATTTTATACATTTCAGTTTTGGTTTCCGATTAAATTTTGTGTGGTGGACTTTAACTTATGACCTCAATATTTCTAAAAATGTAGTCATAGCCTTGCTTGTCCTTGCTTTCTACCAATAATTTCACAAAGAAAATCATAATCATAAACTTTAAAAGATAACAGTTTTTCGTGGATCATCTTCACCGTGTGTGTGCCTTTGATTTGTGAGCAGTTTGTCCAGAAAGAGAAATCAGTGAGTGGTTGTTTGCTTTAGCATAAAAAAAGTAAAACCCCAGTACTTCACAATGATAAAGAAAACATTAAAACATTAAAGCATTAAAATATAAGAAATGAAGATCCTTTTATGTGGCCAAAAGTTTGCTTTTTCTTACTTCCTGTCAAGGTAAATTATTTTGTTACCCCTTCTGGGCTCCTTTGATACTGAAACCTCTGCACAAGTTTTGTAGAGCTATATTTCACTCTGTCCAACCTTTGTTGCAGGATTATACAGCTTATTTAGATGGTGACAGGTGTCCTGCAGGAGTTGGAGACAATTTGTTTAAAAAGCGATCCTGGTAAAAGAAATCAGGCTGAGATGACACGGAGCACTTCCTCTCAAACATCAGTTACACCAGGTTTTGCATCCATTTTGTCCCCTTTTCTTCTCTTCCTGTCACACGCTTCCGTGCTGTTGGTGCAGCCATTTGCATCTGATGTGATGTGTAAAGAAGAAAAAAATTTGACCACAGGTGTCAAGAAAACAGTGACAGTAATGGAGGAGGGAAGCACCGACGGTGCTGTACTGTAGGCACTGTCCACCTGCCAGTCTGTCACTAACTTATCATTAGTCAGCACAGGCAGCGCATACCCTGACCCTGTCAACAGCACACACTCACCTCACACACTCACCTCAAAAACGCCCCTTTACACTTCCATCAACATCACAGAGTTCATCTCAAGTTTGACAGACAGGGACATACCCGAGCTGTCTCTGCCTATAGCCAGTGGGCGAAAACTGCAGCATGATGCATGACTTCCAGCAATAAATCTTAAACTGGAGACGGCACGCTCAACTGAAAAATCTATATATCATTTACTGACAGGCTATATTAGTACATACATCGCGTGATTATTTTAGCTTTTGTTTATTTTTCATTACTTGGCAAAGAGTATAAAATAAAGAAACAAATGAGGTGTTTGATTTTTGAGGGTGTTGGCCAACTGTTATGCAAAAAAGGCAAAAGTATCAGGTAAACGTATGAATAGTCTTCTCCTCCTCCTTTTTTTTTTCCTCGCTCTTTTCATCTCAACTCATGCATTGACAACCATTGACCTGTAAACAGGATACGCTGAGGCTCTGCAGGATATGCGTCCTGATCATTAAGAACTCCGTCAGTTTAGCGTGGAGGACAGTTTCAAAGTGCGTTTCGCTGGGTTGGTGAAAATCCTCTTAACATTCACCGATTTTAAGAGACTTTAAGGGTCAGTATACAAGATTGCTTTCATGGAAAAATGATCGCAGTGCAAACCGTCCACAATGTGCTGGAGTTTGTTTCCTTTACTGTTGAGACCTTCACCAATAATAACTGCAAAAGCATCATCCGCTGGTAGCTAACTCAGGCCTGCAGAATGCTGGGATAACACTAACCCTAACCCATCATCGGGGGGGCTCTCAGTTAAAAAGAAAAAAATCCCCCATTGGAGATGTCATTGGAGATGGGCCTGCTTGTTTTTCTAAGCACCCTTTGAGCTTTTTCAAGTGCAGAATTAGGGACTGTTTGGGGAGTTAACTGGGATGCTCCTTCACGTCCTGAGACAGGAAGCCTGATCGGTGATATCTGTGATTAATTGCGCTCTCTCTCTCTCTTCTTCCAGATGTTTGGAGCCATTATAAGGTCTTACAAATATGTAAATTCCTACATAATGAATTACTCCACACTTGTGTTTGGTTTAGGAGTTGGAGTTAGTATAATGTTCTTCTTTTTCCTGCTGGTTGTGGTTATTTTTTCCCCACTAATTTGCTCAGAATAGATTCATCCACCGCTGACAGAAAAGCAGAGTTGGATAGGGAGCATAAATCATTTTTACTAATGGTTGCCCACTTCTGCATTACTGACATTACTTTTTTTTTTATTTAATTGCCTTTAACATATAGGAATTACAGGCATTTTTTGCCACAGCCCCCCTCTTCCCATGAGGTGATTATACATGTTATTATGACAAATTGCTTGTGCTATAACTGTATCAAAATGGTTTATACTCCATTTCAATTTTAATGTGATCAGTTTGGAATTGTTACACTGGCTGTTTGCTTTAAAAACAGGTTTAGCTCCAAGGCAATATTTCAATACCATAGTGTGCCTCACTTGGTAGTAACTATAGTTTATTGGCCTGACCCAACCCAGTAGGCCTCATGTTATTTGGGTACCTTTATGTTGCATTTATATCATCCACTTCCCAGATGTGCCTTGTTTATGCCAGCCACGAGTGTTTTCTAACAGATACAGTGTGAATTTATCATCACCTGTCATAGTAGGTTTATATTTCAATAAACTAACACAATAAATGCTCCAGGAAAATATAGCCAGACAGGCTTTGATTGTATGTTGCGAAGGATAAACACGTATGGGTATAAAGGTATAAAGTATGTACAGGTCCGGAGGTGAGAATATGCTCTTTGCAATCAAATAAAAAAGCTATTTCTAATTTCTTGTTTGTTGTTGCTCCCAGGAGTTTATAATGTCTACCTTCACATCTTTTTATTTATTGCGCCATTTATCAACAAGACATTCTTCATTCTTTCACCTCTATTTCTGCCCGAGCATTAAAAGAACCTGAAATTAATCAGAGTTTCTAAATCAGAGTGCCCGGCCCAGTTGCTGATGGATATCACGCTGGCTTTGTTACTGCACATGACAAATTGCAGGGGAGCAGCAGCTCACAGGGTTTGTTTAGCATTCCAGATCAGATGTGTTTTGAAAAGTATTAATGGAGGACATGGAGGTATGCGATATCACCTGCAGGTTCAGTCAGGAGCTCTTGTCAAAACCAGAGCGGGCCTGTGAGCTGACGCTCTGTCATCAGGACACTCTTATGCCTCATCTCACGCCTGGAAACCGCAGGACGAGCTATGATTTTCTGCTTTGGCACTCAGTGAGCCAAGATATTTATTGTTTGGCAGCGTTTTTACAAAACAATTAGCAGTAATATAGGTTTATTTAAAAAAAAAAAATTCAACAAACCATTTCTCTTTGAACTCACTTATGTTTTCATGTTGCTGGTTTTATTAACCCTGGGTGAAAAGCACATCTAATCTCCAATTTTGCTATTGCTGTCACTTCTTTCAGACATTGATTATCTCACGCTATAAAGGAAAATTCTTCATTATTTAATGATTGGAATTAAGAAACCATTATTAACATATTTAAGAAAATAGCTAGTAAGCTATCATTAGAGACTGTAGCATTTACTGGGTCAAGTAAGCATGTGAAAGAAGTGGCTGGTATTTCTCTCATATAGTTGTCCATTTAACTGGGGGAGTCTTGCTTCCTGTGGCAGTGACCCTCTCCCCGTGGCTGCTGGGAATTACAGTCATTCCAGTGTGTGTGTGTGTGTGTGTGTATGTGTGTCGGCATGATGGATGACACCTGCACCCGTTGAGCAATCACTCCCTGGTGCACTATTGTTTTTCTTTCTCACTTTTGCGTGGGAGCAAACTGCATGCTTTCCCAAGCCAAAACCAACTCAGATAATAATCTCATCTGCGTGATGTATGATCTTCTCTCATTCAAAGACAAGTCACCAGACGACCTGGAATGTCTTGCCAATATGGTGGCGACAGTAGCAGTGCTACCAGTGAGGCTACCTCTTGGGTTTGTCCCACAGACCTACTGCGCTGTTGACACAAAATCACCCCAGCTGTATAGGGAATGATGCAGCACTTTCTAACGCCCGGCCTCATTGTTTCGGCCATATGGTCTCCTTATCCGATACCCGAAACAAAAGCCAACTTCCACGGCTGTTAAAACGCCGCGCATGACATCAGCTCTGTGCGATAGGAAAACCAGGCGTTGAATCAAAACTATATGTTGTCACAGTATAAAATCAGCATAATATCTTACTGTATCCCTGCAGCTCATTTGTTTCCACTGCACAGTTAGCCTTAATGCTGTGTCTTGGCGCAGACTGCATTTGTGGCAAATAACAGCCTTGTAGTGTATATGTAAGAGTGTGTCTTAATGGCTGTGCTCCAGAAACTCATTTGCCATTAGCACTTGCGCCTAACTGAGTGTGCGTGCTTGTGTGTCTGCAAAGCGCTGGATGACAAGCCCTGTCAGTGCCATTGTGGTTCAGAAACAAAAGAGCCTTCAAATAATGGAATCTCCCAAAATGTCACTCGCTGATGCGTAGCAAAGCCATAAACGTCAACCAGATGGCAGGTCACTGTGATATTATGCCCCCCCCCCCCCCCCCCCCCCCCCCCCCTCCTCACAGCTGGAGGAGGTGGGTTCCTGCAGGAGAAGTTGGAGCCAGGCTTGAAGCAGGGGAAAGGCTGAAGTAGGCATTTCGGTAGCATCGTCCCCTCATTTTGCCCTCACCATGCTCAGAGACTGTGCATCAGAGGCAATGGAGGGGTGTGAAGTGCTCCCAAGAGTGTGTGGGTTCACTACTGCTGTGCTCTATGATTAAACAGTAGTATGTGCTGACAGCTAGAGGGGAAGAGCATGATGCACTGGGGCACAATGGAGTGAGAAGCTGCCTCTCAGCGGTGTTGAGGAAATTACATATTTGGTGTCTTAAGGCTTTGATGCAAAGATGGTTCCATGATGCATCGCCATCAAGCCTGAATCAAAATAAATAACTGTAATGCTTAGCAGGCTTATTGTAACAGTGAATAATTATTACATGCTGCCGGTGCAGCTGGAGCAAAAAAAAAAAGAGCCACCTTCCAAAAAAGGTCAGCAATTAATTGCTCCATTAAGCATAGATCAAAAAGCAACACAGTGACAGGTTGCACCTTTTGTGGATCTGTCAGCTGTCATATGAATGCAACACCCTCTTCTGCAGCTTTTTTTTGTTGTTGTAATTTGAGTGACAAGACAATGAACTGCATTGTTCTCTCTTCATTCTCACTTTTTCTTGACTTGAAAAACTTTTACTGTTGTTCTTTTGCCTATACAGCACAGAGAATCCTTTTGACTTAGGGCATTATAATACACAAAGGAAATCACCAACTAAAGCAGTAGTAAGTATTTCAAATTATACTTTACGGTTTTATCCTGAGCATTTATGGAACTCAACAAGTTGTCCTGTGTGGTACGCCCACTGTCATGCAACACAGACAGAAGTAAACTGCTGTCCAGCACGTCATACAGAGGTCAGTGGAGGATTATGGTTGTAGACTTTCTCCTGTTTAGTTTTTCTTCGAGCCCCTACAGCCTGTCGTCTCATCTGCCATCAGCTGTTCTCAAGGCGTCTCGTCTGCAAGGGCGTCTGACGGATGCTCAAATAAACACAGTCTAGTTTTGCATTTGTACTTGTCATCACTTAATCCTTCCGCAACTGCCATCTTGGAGGTACGACACAACATGCATTGCTAAATGACGTTAGAAGACACTGGTCCATAGATGAATCACACAGTGGGAGCATGTGCTAATTAAAGAGTGTTAACTAACGTTACATTTCTAAGTTACTGAAGCATTTGGAAGCTTGTATCCTTTAGAGTTCCTGTAATATGAGGTTTACGATGAGGCCCAAAATCTAGAGCGGATCATTTTAAGTCAAGTACCCAGATGTGCACAGACACACTGGTCACTTGCAGGTAAAAGTGTAGAAGTGCTCTCTTTTTTGTTATTAATCAAAATATTATTTCATGTATTTTACAGTTAGTTAATGATGGAGATGCAACTTCAGGATTTTCACCATGACAATCAAAAATGTTCAAATACAAGCTCGCTTATGGGTTTTCTGCTGCTGCTGCCCTTTCCAGTCCTACCTCCGTATCTATCATAGTCTACAACTTTGATAGACACATACTTTACTCATAGAAAGAAATGTTTGTACCCTGTAGCTTCAGTAGGAGCAATAAGTAGGGACAAGCACCCCCTCCATTTCTGTGTATGTGAATTTTGTTGCGATAGTCCATCACAGACTTCCAGCTTCGAGTCAGTGGCTGTGCTTGTACTGGGAATAAAAATGTTTCTAAACGAAGCTATACAAATAAATCATGATAATTTTGAGACAAAAACTAAAAACGTTTCTGGGGTGAAATATCAGCTTTCGGTTTCGATATCAGCCTTCAGATTGCATCCTTCAGTATGCTTTTTGAGTCTGTACAGTGATCTAACGGTATTGGTATAATATCCTTTAGATCTTTGAAAAAGCTAATTTGCCTGCAAGTCTAATCAGAACAGATCAGGAGAGATTATAAGACCTGCAAATAGTTACTAGCAAATTATATTTTCCAGTAAGTCCTCCCTCAGAAGATCCCTGCAGGACCTCTGTTATCATGTGAACCCTGCTTGACTTTAATGTGTCTCACACACGCGTTTACAGGGGAATTTTGGAAGATTTAATTTTTCTTTTTTGTCTTGTCTTTGTTTGTCTTACTTAGTAAGTGTCCAAGTGTGCTGTGTGGACGGTATTGTAGAAACCTCTCCTACCACTAGATCACCTGTTGGAGCATGTTCGGTCGCTTCCCAACATCTTTGTGTTTGCACAGGTTGATCAAGCAGACGGGCAGGTTGAGTTTCATCACGTAATCTGATTACCCGCTGAAAGATCTGATGCGACTCGTCTTGTCTGCTGTCCTACTAATAGCAAGGCCTGAAATTGATGTCTCGATTGCAGGCTCGTATTTAACTTTTCAGTGCAGTATCATTTACAATCATTGTCAGATTAACTGAGCCGTGACAGATGGAATTTAGTTTGACTCTTGCCTGCAAGTAGCTTGGTTCAGTAGTTTTCTGGTTCTCCCATTCGTACATTAAGATGCAACTGTAGACAAAGTCATTTTTCGGTGGTATTTCACTTGATAATTACTTCCCTGGAAAAACCCCAGAAGACACACTCTTTTATAGACAATATGTTTAATTGAGCAAATTAGAAAGAGCCCGTATAGCACAGCAGCTGTGTACACACACAGTGGAATCTGCAAGGGAAGCCCTCAGAGCACCAGTAAAGGGATGCAGTGAGAATTGAGAGTTTAAAAAAAAAACAAAAAAAAAAACTGATTGAGTCAGAAGGCCTCCGTGCCAAAGCAGTGGCTTTTCAACACAGATGCACATAGTTAGCATGTGTGTGAAACCTCAGAGTCCCTCACTGATCACCCGGCTGCATTGATTCTCCAGCTGCTGGCACATTGCTGATGTACTGGGTTTGCATGGATGATATGGTCGGTGGCTTCAGCTGTTCAAAATGTCGGGAATTATAGTCACTCACGAAGCTTTTGGAAAGAAGAAGTCTAATTGGAACTCTCATTCAGACCATGTTCTCGCAAGGATGGCACAAAACACCAAGAATTACTGAAGTAGCTGGTATTTAAATTGGGCAGAGTGATAATCATACTGATGATAAGGTTTTGTGGAAGGCTGGCTGTGGCTCAAAACCATTTGGAAGCAGCAAGAAGAGTATCCGCACAAATCTCTAACTTTCGAAGACCTCTTTAAAATGAAAGGGAAAGTATCATATGAACAAACATTCACTGACTTTTGCCCTGATTCACAGTCAGGCAACTTTTTTTTCTTATCAGATTGTTTTAAGGTGAACTGTCAAACTTGGCGCAAACTATCAGATTTATGTTGTTATCTGATCATTTAGTGCTTTAACAGATAAATGCAAGTTCACATTGGGCGAATGGTAGATTGTACGTATGCAGCAACATTGTAATGTGCATACGTTACAGGAAAAACAGGAAGGGTACGAGAAAAATGACGTGACAAAGATGAGATAGGACATTTAAGGACAGAGCAATGAGCAGATGGCTGTTACTAACTGTTGTTTTCATTGTCCATTGATCTGGCAATTGTTTATTGATTGTCTAACAGTAAAAATATGTTGTTTATATCCTACAAAAAAAGGAGTCATACTGTAAACAGGCTTTTATTTTTAGTTTAGTACCAGTTGATGGTACTACCACCAATATGAGACATTTATGTCAATGGGGGTTGATGGGAGGTTATGCAGTGGCTTTGCTTTGTGTTCTGGAAAAGCAGAGGACCACCAAGTCCTCAGCATCAGTAAATTGTAGGAGAAATGTCAAGTAGCCAATCACAGTTTTTGGAAGCCCCCATGTGGCATTTCTGTAGCCACTGTAGTCCTAACATGTAATTACATTTATGAGGAAGCTCCGTCATTACCCCTTAATGCACAAATACTTTACAAATGAATTTGATTTATTAAGTAGGCATATGAACACTAGTGTTCACAACATCAGAAACTGATTAGAAAAGTGTCCTTTAGTTGTCCTGAAAACTGAGAACATAACCAGCATTCACCTGCATGTCAGTGCTTATTCAAGTAACTTATCCTGGCTGTCTTTACCTCTTAGGTCTGGTGGAGATCTGCTTGATGCATCCCCTCGATGTGGTGAAGACAAGGTAAGCTGCACGTTCATCCCGAAAACTCATACATTTGCTCATCTTCTGTGGAACTTTACCGAAGGTTTAAACTACTTACCAGAAAGCAGTTTTAGTTCACATCTGCCTTGAATCCCCTTGGTGGGTATTTGGGTCTGTGCAGTGAAGTTCCGCACATACCAGGTCTTTTTTCCCAGCCCAGCGAGCCTGGCCAGCGCTGCACTCGTTCTCCACACAAATGGGCACTGATGCCAAGAGCCTTAGCCATTTTGTGGAAAATGAAATGCATCATTTACCCGTTCATTCCCCACACAATGTTAACGTTAGATTTTTTTATGATTTTAAATCATTCACATTTTTGACCTTATTAGTTGCTTTAAGACAAAAGGATAAAACATTTTTCTTTTTTCATACCACCTGTGGTTCCTGAGAAAGACGGGGGACTTGCAGAATAAATCAGATGCCACTAAATGCACCCTAAATTTAATGGCTTGTTTTCAGTTAGCATCTCCTGTTTGTGTGTTATGCAAGAGTGGCAGCAGTCTTGAGCTGTAGAGTGATCAAGAGCCTCACACCACAGTGTCTCAGCCAGCCATAAACAGGTCGTGGGCTACTACTAAAGCTTTATAGTCTTTCACAGGCCCAGCCAAGACCTCTGGCTTCGTTCTGAGCCCCCCTGCCCCATTCACTACTTGTCAGTAAATTGTACTGCTTTTTCTGTCATTTACGGCAGCAGTTTCTTGGTAAATAAATTGCCCAGTGTGCCTTTTAAAAAAGTGAGATGCTTGCACTTTGAAGGCAGTACCACCACCAGAACACAGAAGGAAACGCAGGGATAAAAGCCAAGGGTGAGCGGTGTTGTATTAGTCGATATTTGATACTTTGAAGGCACATGGTGTGATTTATGGTCACGTGTAGAAGCTATGGGGGTTTATTACAGGTAAGTCTTGAGCTCTGCCTGTCCGTCCTCACCACAGGGTCAGGGTTAAAAGTGCACTCACTATTTTCTTTGTAATGCTCTTCCTTAAAAAGCGGTAAAAGCTGCTTTAAAACTGGACAGGTTTATCTGTTTGTTTTCTGTTTGCGTCGCCATGTGTTTATGTGGATAAACGTTCTGTTGCTTGGGTTTGTGTAAATTAATTCCTTTTGGTCTTGGCTCAGGGTGTACTATGGCTGTTTTGTTTTTTTCAGCGAAATGCAAGAAATGGCAGAATAGTCTTTCTGTTTATTTTAATTGACATTCAGATGATGTCAAGTGTTTAAACAACAGGAGGTCGGTGTGTACTCTGAATGACAGACTCACAGAAACATACAGCACACGTATAGACGCGTACTGTACGTATACATGTTCACACACTTGTTCACACACTTAATATCCGCACATGAATTCATAAACCAAGCATACATACCAGCTAATTGGGACACTGAGGGAGCTGAAATCTATTAACAGAAACCTTGGAGCCGAGAGTCAGACACAGACACACCTCCACTGGGTCTCTCTCTCTCTCTCTCTCTCTCTCTCTCTCTCTCTCTCTCTCTCGCTGGCATGGCTCTTATTAGGCACTGGCTCCTGCTTTAATGTCCACCGGTCCAAATTGAACAGCAACTGGAGTAAATTTACTTTTTCCACCAAGTCAAAATCAAAGGGATTTTTTTCTTTCTTTCTTTCTTCCTTTTCCTTTTTTTTGGGGGGGGGGGGGGTTAAACTTGACAAAATCTGTACCTGCCTAGGAGCTGATGTTTACCTATTTTCCAGATGAGGGTTTATCTTTCTCCTCTTTCTCTTTCACTGAGGGGAAGAAGGAGGGGGTGGTGAGTTGCAGATTTAGGATTAGCTGCAGCAGTTGGTGTAGCAACACTCCACCAATAGCCAAATAATGTTATGAATCCCAAAAAAAATCAGGAGCATTTGGCAGCTTCTCCCTTTAAACAAATACTGATTCATCTTCTAAGACAACTGCTTTGGCACATAAATGAATAACTGTGATCCAGAGATGTGAAAAAAATTGTGACACGCAACTTTCAGCTTGATTAATAGCACAGAGTTTGGACTACTTGTGAGATATTTTTAAATCAGGGTGGGAAACGCAAAACTATTATGACAAAAATTATCAGCCCAGAACTTCAGGTGAAAACTCTTGTGGGCAAAATGGATTTTGGGTTGTGAAAATATTTGACTTGACCACACTGGACCTTGCTATACATGTGGGACCTAAAAGTGAAAGTCTTGTTAGATGATTCAGAGTGTGTCTTTTTGCCTTTGTTGTTTTGCTTTTACTCCCCGTGGTGCTCTCACTGACCAGTCAAGCCATGACCCCTGTTACTCACCTTTACTAACAAGTACATCTATCTTACATCTGAGGGACTCCTGTGGAGCCCACCTTCCATCAGCCTGACTTACAGCCTCTTTCATCGTGAAACAGTTGAACATATATGAGTTTATATTGGCTCTTTTGAGATAAGCACATGGATGCGTTGCAGGTAGCTGTGCGACAAACAAGCTGATGGAGACTTAATGTCTTTGACAAATTCTTTGACGATACAGCTATACAGTAAAAATTTCTATTAGTACAGTTGGTTGTTGCTTAGAGCTCAAGACGACTTCTTCAGAAGGCTTGTTTTGTGTGACCTACAAATTTAACAACAAAATTAACCTTTCACTTATCCATGACTGGTGTTTTAGCGCTAACAACCACTTTTCTAGCGGCTGGAGTATGGAGACATTACATACTGTTTGTCCAAATTACTGTCTGTGCTAGTTGAGTTTCTTTGAGAATGCACACAGTGGGGGCCAGACCAGCATGTGAGCCTCAATACGAGACATCAGGGGGATTAAGGCAAAATAGCCAAAGTCGTTACAGAGTAAAGCGTGGTATGTTGGAGAAGAGTTCCGACATTTATTGGTTTTTATGAACTATTTGAAGTTCAGGACAACTATTTATTACACATACAACTCCACATCTGCAGCTATGACATTCCTGTTTCTCGTTCTTCTTTTGGTGCTTTTAATACACCCAATCAAAAGATTAAAGGGAATCCAGAAATTCGAACATTCAAACAAGCTCATTGTGAGTCACTCTGGATAATAATCAGCCCAAAATGTAAATGTAGCATACTTCACACAAAGTAAACAGTTAATTGCCCCTGACCCTGACCCCCCCCCACCCTCCCCAGCTTCATGGGTAGGGGCAGGAATGTGGGGGTGAAGATGGGGGGTGTGGCGTGGGTAAGGAGGGCAGTCGTCAGTTTAGCAGAGAGAGACAGTGGGACCGGAGTTACAGCTTTTCATTAACCTGGAAACCACCTAGTTACATGGTTCATGGGCTGGTCTCAGCTCACTTGGAGGTAACAAAGGGTGTCGGGCGGCACTTTCTGCAGGGGGCTGTGCGCTCGGGGCACCCCATCTGACTCTGATCAGGTTCTCCCTCTCATTAGAGACTTGCACTGAGCCCACATTTCCCTTCATGTTGAGATCCTGTTACATGGAGCTCCACCCTTATACACATGCGTGCGCAAACATACTCATGCTCATCTGAAAGAAACTTCCCATCACCCCCCTTTTACCTTCCGCCCAGAGAGTGAAACCACGCCTTCCTCATGTCTGTGTCTGCCTGAGCAACCTCTCCTGTCATTGTGAACTTCCTGCCGTTTCCACAGCGTGCACATGATCTGATGTTTTTACCATAATAAGCCCCAAAGATGTACTTTGTGCAGTAACTTTTGACTGAGCCACTCCTCCTCTGCCTCTGTTCTCTCTCTACACCCGCACTTTCTTCCTCGCTGTTCCTGGCTTTCATGCTCTCCCACTCTGATTTGCTTCTTTCCCCCTGCTCGTCATCTTTTTTTCTCTCTCAGATAACCACTCTTCATCCAGATTTTTAACTCCTCCTGCTGAACGTTAACTCTTTCTACCGTTTTTACGTTCTGTCTTATGTTTTAGTTTTTCAGCGACCATCTTCGTTAGCCTGTTGTTGAGTCAGCCACAACTTTTCTTAATATAAACCTTATTATATAACATCATCAGCATCATGTGGAGTGCATTGTTGAAACTTCTGTCATTACTTCTGAATTTGTAGTTTGTTGAGCGCTTATGTAATGTTTTGTTTTAAATCCCTGTTGTACATATGTTTTAAAAGATTTGTATTGAATTATGCAATTCTGTAAATTGTGTTGTATGACATGCCTGTCAGAGTCATTGCAAACCACTAAGCCTGCCAGTAGCCCGTTTCAAGCCTGATTAGAAAAACCTGGTACTGGCCCTTGCTCGCGGCAGTATCCATGGCAACACTACCTCCATTTGGTCACAGCACGCATGAAAGTGTGCCCCACTTGGGGGGCTTGAAAGTGATCTTTGATGAGAGCTTTGACAGATGACGTCCAGTCTTTTTGGGAACATGACAGCGCCGTGGATGGCCCAAAGGCTTCACCCCTCCTCTCTCCCGCCTCCACCTCTGTTTGCCCCCAACTGCTTGGTGAACCCCATTGCACTTATGGAGGAATCCCTGACACAACCCTCAAACAGCAGGGCACAAAGCAGCAGCAGCCTGATAGCTGATATTTCCTTGTAAAGGACCAGGCAGGTCAGCGGTCGTCAAGCCGGCTCTAAATCCCCCCGGTGCTGTGAGACTGCAGGGCAAGACTTTACTCACAGTGTAAACTCAAACACATGCCGCATGCAAAGAGGACAACCCAAGCTCAGTCAGTGCATCGCTTCAGTGCACAAGGATGAGTGAGTCCCTTGCAAGTTGCAAGTCCCTTTTGAAAGTTAGAGTCTTTTCATGAGCAGAGCTGAGCAGCATATTTGGCAGTATTAAATATGATGCCTTTGCATTCCAGTCATGCTCTCTTGGGTGATGCCTTAATCTTTTGTATGCAAAATATGGCTCAGCTAAATTATTTGTCTATTCAGATGTAAAATTATAAATAATCTGATCATGTGTGAGACGGACAGATGGATAGATGTCATGTTTTCTGTTTAGTGCCAATATGGGAAGCAGTGTGCTGTGTGGCAAGGCAGAAAGTAAGGGTGTGGTGGTTTGAGCAGTTGTATGAGCCAGTGCATCCAGTGATGTGGCAGCTTGCATCCTGCCGTAGACCTACAGACAACTGCAACCATGATTCTTATTGATTCTCAACTTTATTTTAGGTTTCTAACCCACACCTTAACCATATTTTTAACCGTATTGGCCAAAACTGCAGTCTTTCCCTAAACTGAACCATACTTTAGTTGCCATGTGCAGGTATAGATATCGCAAAAAGCAAGTATTTTAAAAACACTGGTTTGGCATAAAAAATACAACAGCCATTTCTTTTTCACCCTCTGTTGACAAACTAAGAGAGACAAAATGCCAGAAAAATAATGTTGTGACAGATGTTGTTGCAGTTACTCACAGACGCTGGAGATGGAACTATCAGTCACAAATGGATTACAGAATTAGAGATTTCAGCCATAGATAGAGGTACACACAAAGAGCAGATGTGCATGTCGGTGTGTGTAGTGTTGGAGCACCTGTAATCATTATCAGTGAAGGGGTTCACATTCCAGCACACTAATTACAGAGTTGAGGCATTGTGTGCTTTGATTTCACTAGACCCTGACTGTGCTGCAACCACAGTGCTTCCCCCCTGCTGCCCCATCTTTTTCTTTCTGACTCTCAAAACTCACACATGCACGTCTGTACATCCTTTATCCAGCCTCTGTCACCTCTTTTCCAACCCCTTGCAAGTAGCATTTGTTTTTTTTTGTTTTTTTGCACTTTTGAATTACTTGGAGAGGCACTTTCAAACTGGGTAAAAATTGCTGTCACCTTGGCACTACTGCTAGAACAGTAGGTGACCGAGCAGCAGTGGATGCAGGAGTAGCATGGCAGCTTCCAGTGTCACAACTCTGTGCTCATTATAAAGTCATTAAAACTTCCTAAGTACGTGAGCTTGCTCTTTCACCAAGTGCTTTGGTGATGCAGTTTTGATCGTATGTACTTGAAGTGTTGAACAGACACTTAAGGGCTCAGCATGGTCCCTGCGCCAAAGTGTGTGCGTTGTGTGCACACTCTCCACAAAATTAACTTGTACTCACATGTGTAGCGGCCTTGTCCTTTGTAGGCGTTGTTGCTGTTGCTTGGTGAAAGGGTGCTGTGAACAAATCCATAACAAGAATGCGAGAAGACCGCTCTGGAGGTTGATGACTGCAGGAAAAGCCGCATGTGATGTCTCTGTGTTAAAATTTTGACAATTGCTGTATGTGGCCATTGCACAGCATGTGTGCTGTTTTCTTCTGCCTGCTTCCTCATTCATCTCACCTTTAACAAAAAAAAAAAAAAAAAAAAAAAAAAGAGTTGAAGCTGGAAGAGAGTTGGCTCCAGGGTGCCGCAGACCAACGAGCCATTCATCAACAATGACCCACACGATCATAATTTTTCCAATTTTGAGAGGCACGTGTTAACACTGAAAGACCAGCGCAAGAACCTTGCTGCAGGCCTTACATTTCCTCCATAGTTCTTCGATCTTAGCCTTAAGGTCCTAGGTCCACTGCTTCTCTATTTCAAGCTTGTTTAAAAACCTTTGCATGGTTGCTGCTTTCGACGGTCTGCATCACTGACTGCAACCATAATACTTTATGTCACTCATGGGAGTGTTATGCACTTAAAAATATCTGGTACAGGATCTGGTTGACATCCAGTCAGTGTGGGTATTGTCTGAACTGGCCGTAAGTTCTTACTCTGTAATACTAGTTGAAGTCAGAGCAGCAGTATTTGTCTGAGAAAGATGTATATGTCAGATAAATGATGAAAGGAAAGCTAAATGGATTATAAAAGACAGAATGATAACATTAGTGGTAGCTTTTCACTTAGATACTGTTATCCATTCATTCTTGTGCAATGGTTTCATTGCATCCTACTGATCAGTCTGCCTTTACAAAACAGTTTTTATATGGTTCTGGTCTAAACATGTCTCATCACACACCCAAAACCCTTCAAGTTACAAATGTTTTTTGGGGTAATTGTTGGCGCCTACAACAGAGTTCTGCGTCTTGGCCTCTCAAGACACAGCTGAGACAAGACAGTGCAATGTAGTAATAGTGACTCTCAGGTTTCTGTCTTGAAGCATGCAGGGCAGTTGTCATCTGTCTGGAGCACTGTGTTATAGCCAGTGGTTACCTGCTGTCAGGGGAGTCTCCAAAATCCTGCAGCATTTCCTCACATCAAAGTGGCTGTTACTGTTGTCAGCCTGGACCAGTCTATCACCAGTTGATCCCGACCTAGCTCATCAGTCATCTGTCATGGCTTCTGTTCTTCTTTACTTCCCAAGTGCCAGCCGTGGGTTGGCATCTTTCTGCTGTGTTTCAATTATGTATAGTTTGGTTACTGTTAAAGAACACATTTCTTGAGGAGTACTCTCAGGTCTGCAGAAAAATTATTTTTCTTTTGGAGAACTACACCAAAAGATTTTTTTATTTTTACTGTTTTATCGTACTATAATTAAAATTACTGCTCCAACATTAGCACCATAATTTCGGTTAACAGCATTTGGCAGAGGTTAAGAGACCCCAATTTAAACACCCAAGAAATCCTTTCTGTTATACAACCACTTACTGGAAATGTCAGTAAGACTGCTCATTTTTTCCACCTATCCACTCCACTTCAGTATTAGTGGCTTTCTAAATTTGCTACAGTCTACTCTAACATATAGAGTGGTCTATCAGTCAAGCAGAAGTCCGTAATGCTCAAAACATCTGAGTCTCAGTCTTGGCCTGGACCTGCCCAGCCTGTCCTCGTGCTGTTTTATGCAGCTCTTTTCCTGCTCTTCCACGGTAACGCAGCCCGATCTCGGGTCACAGAGGTCATAGTATATGAGCAGACATCTGGACCGGCAAACTGGTCCCAACATCACCATAGGGAATCAGAGGAGTCAGTTTTATCGGTGTGAGAAAGAATCCAGAACGACAGAAGGATGTCGCCCTTATAACAGCCAGAGTCACTTTTTCTCCCTTATCCACACCAAAGCCTTATGCCTTAACCTTTGCTGTTCCCAGGTCCAGTGGGTTTCTGTTGCTGGTGAAACCCAACCTGGCCTAGTCCAGATCAAGCTCTGGCAGCCTGCCGTGTCACAAGCGCCAAAGGTTTATCACTTCCCCTCTGCTCGCATCTTGCATCTTCTTCCCCTCGACTTTATTTTCCTACCCCTGCTCTCCAAAGGTTTGTCTTTATTGGCCTCCTTCTGCCATGCTCAAACACTTTATTTGGCAGACACTTTTGTCCAAAATGACTTACAATAGGAGCAAACCATGTAGGAGCAAGAGTCAGTTATCAAAACTTTGGAGAGCATCCCAGATAAATAAAGGCATGTTCGGTGCTACAGTACAAGTGCTTAGACAGCAAGTGTCACACTCCTTGTTTCATATGCTTTTTATTTGCCTGACAGTTTTTACTCAGTGAGAGTCAGTCAGCTTTGTTGTCAACAACAGTGAGTTGTCAAAACAAGTGGCCTTTGGATCCAAAAGAGACCCTTTTATTTTTGGTTACACTCTTTGACCCTGAAGCACGATTGGCCACATTTGCCATGTTGGACCATTTAGGTCGGAAAAGTGCTCTTAACCTCATGTACCAATGCAATGGACTTTTACCATCTTTATGATCCTGCTCATTAAAATTAACTGTCTAGCTGTAAAAAATAGATTTCCCCTTTATGTTGCCTTCTGAATTGTCTTATGCACTTCAGATCTAACATGAGAAATTGCTCAACTCTCATCCCTCCCCCCTCCGGTGATTCAATTCTTCTCTTTCTTCAATCATATTTTGACTTTCTCCTCTTTTTTTTGGTCAAAGCACTTGGCATGAGGGCAGGCATGAGTAGATCAAGGCTCTCACTGTAGCAACCAATCCAAATACACAGCAACACGCATAAATCATAATGTTCATACTTGGAGAAAATCGCACAATTTGAAATATTATAGTGTAAAATACTCTACCGGTCAAAAATTTTAGAACACCCACATTTTTACAGTTTTTATTGAAATTTAAGTCCAGTGAATAACCTTACATGGTACAAAGGTACAAAGCGCTAAACTGCTGAAGGTAGAAAAACAAAACAAAAAACGGTAGAAGTGAAAAACCTAAGAAGTGCAACACAACACAAAAATTCTGAACAATGTTTTATTTCCATTGTAGAAAGAATGTCACAACTGTGTCCATCTGCAGAACAAGTCAAAAATGTTAGATTACATTTAGGGTTTAAGAGTTTGTGATTACTTTTTCAAATGTTATTGTTTATATATTGTTTATATATTTTATGCTTTAAATTCAGAGTACACTCAGACATTACACTGTCGATTTCAGTGACATTGTGGGATGGAGAAATTGATCTGTTGACTGGTAGTGTATAGCTGAAGATAAGTAACTGTTATAGATTAGGTCATTTCTTCTCTATATGCAGTGTTAATTTATACGTCGAGATGTCTGAACAGCCATAAATATAATTTCATATCAGCCCCTTTTAGACCATAAATTTTAAACTGAGCAAGTCATCAAAATCGCCGCGCTTTGAGTGCCACTGAGGGAATACCCCTCATTTAACAGGGCATATTTTTAAGAGATCTCCTAAAAAGCTTGGCCTACCCCTTTTAAAAGTAAGCCCATCAAGTCTCTGCCTTTTGATCAACCTAATAACCCCCCCACCCCTTCCCATAGGCATTTTTTTAACACCATCATTAATGAGCCTCACCTCAACATCTCGTCTTCTGTGAGGTGACAGCCCGTCTTGTTGGACCCCAGTTCGAGCCCATTACCACCGGGGTCTGGGAGCGGACACGGCCTTGCAAGGCCCTCAAACACCGTGCTCCTCTCCATAAAAATACAAAGAATGGGGCTTGAGCCAGCTATTCCACCCTCATTTACCTTTTTGACTTCTCTGCGGACGCCTAGAATTTGTACTTTTATAGGCAGTGGAGGTCAGGTGGACGAGGTCTTCAGGATTATTTACCCCAGAGTGCTTGTCTCGCTCACAGAAGCACCAACCTGCCCTCGCCTTCACCCTCACCTGGGCAGCTCAGGGCCTGTAAAGCACAAACACAGGGAGAATGGGATGTGGGTAAGAAGGGGGGAAAAACTCTTGATGAACTCACAGATTTCATCACCCCTGAGTATACCCTATCTCCAATAGTTCTGGCTGATGATTGAATGAGATGCTCTGAGCGGTGTGTTTTAAAGAAGCCCCAGGGTTTTCCTTGGGTCTTCTGTCAGCAGAGTTTACGATCCGCATGGCTGACTCCAAGGCCAAGTGAATCTGCCAAAGCAATGGAAGCTATCTTTTGCTCTTCTACGGCCAACCACTATATCTCTTTATTCACTGAGGCCTTATTAATAGAAACTAGAGCTTTTTGTCTGTACTAATCCTCTAAAACAGGACATTTAACCAGGACTGCTTTGAGTCTTATTTTCCACTGTTGGTCGCTTTTGAAAAGCAACATTAGCAGCTTCCTAGCCAGGGGCCTGACGGTTCCCCCGCTGCCACAAGTTCTTCTGGTCCTCCCTATTATCTCCCACTCCCTGGGCCATGCTGTTTGGTCCCTGGCTTTTATGGCAGGGTAGGAGAGGGCCATGAGGAAATGAGGTGACCCTGAGGTCACAAGTGGAGTCAGGGGGCTGGAACCGGACCACAGCCCTGGCAACCCCACACTCTCAGGGCCGGTTCGGGTCGGGGCAGGCAGAGCAAAAGGAGACAGGAGGAGACTGGGGACAGGGTCTCTACCATCCTTGACCCCAGCGTCATATGCCTTTAATTAAGCCAGATTTGAATTTGTTTACAAGTCCCAGTAGTCTTAAATCTTCCGGGTCTTTGCCCCCCTCCCTCTGTACCCTTTATTCCACCATCCCCTCATACCTGGAGTCCTTCTTTTCTTCTTCTCTTTAATATGGTGTCAGACATCTATTTATTATGCTGTTTTAACTGGTTTTCAGGAACCAGTTACAAGCTATCTGGGAATCCACCAAATAGGATTTGAGGGACACCCCTCTAAGATGTTAATCTGTTAGCGATATGAAAGGCCGCTCACCCCACTAAACTCCCCCTCCACTGGAGCCCGGGGGCTCTTTATGGCCCCATCAGGCACCCGCATGGACGACTTACTGCTGACCTTGTGACCTGGCAGTTGAAGCCATATGAGGAGGGAATCTTTCTCTTGTCCCTGTTACCTCCTACGCTCTTCACTTCTGTCTCCGTTTCTGCCCTGACATCTCCTCTGTTTGTAAAAAAATATTTTTTAATTATTCAAGCTGTCATGTCTCACATTGTGCTTTTATTTGTTGTACCATTAGTCACTCACTCAAATGATCAAATCTGTAATCACAGTGTAATCTTACCAAGTTTTTTATTTCTTAATTTTATTTATTGATTTATTTATTGGAGTTCAGGATCCATGTCTTAGCCATGTGGCAGTATATAATTAGATCTCTTCTTACCCTCAGTGTACCAATACGTGAAACTCTTCAGCTCTAACAGGCACCATTTATATTCATTCTTTCACCCCCAACTGGTCTCTCATGTAAAAGATTTACACGCAGCTCACCAGCCTTTATTGGGGAGGTACCAGCGTGTTTGCTGTACAACAAAAAGTCCCTCGACTGGCTCCATCATATTAAAAATTTACACGTAACTGAAGAGCTGTTACAATTGGCTTACTAGCATGTTAGCAGCTGAAAAGCTTGCTGCAAAAGGCCTGGTCCTAGGGAGTTGGGTGGCTAATTGGATCGGTTGGGTTAAATAAATGTTTGAGTTCTCCCCTGCGCTGGGGGGGACTTGGTGGTAGGAGCCTTTCATTTTAGCGGAGGAAGGAAAAAGGTGCATAAAAGAGCGAGAGGGGAGGAAAATTAAGGAGAGGTTTGAGCTAATTCATGATAATAAAGATTAGATTTGTTCTGCATGCATTGGTTGAACATAGCACTGATGTTTGCAATATTTATAGTGATGAAAGTTTTAATAAGTACTTAATGTCATTACAGATTCCAGATCCAGAGGGGAACCAGTGACCCCACCAGCTACAAGAGCCTGGGTGATTGCTTCCGGACCATCTTCCGCAATGAAGGGTAGGTTATCCACAAATGTTGTTGCCAACCAAAAAAATACCCACGGCTTAGACATACAGTTTCTTTAGACCATCGGTGACATCTCTTCCTTTTTTGCTTGTGCAGGGGCAGAATAATTTTTTTCTTTTTGCATTTACAAACACAAAAACAATTCATTCACATTCATAAAAACATTTTTATATTACAAAACCGCACAATAAATTAATGGTATTATCTCATGTTTTAGGTTCTATTATAAGGTATTTTATGCTTTTTTTTAATCACAAATAATCTGCTGAGGAAAAGGTATAGTCATGGTTACAATTGCAGGGGCAAAAGTATGTACTCAACAATTTCAGTGACATTTATGAACCAAACATGCTGATTTATTCAGATGTAACTTAAAGGTATGGTGGTAGGGTGATCTTGCGGCTGGAAAGCTAAAGGTGCTGGTTGCTTTAAGGCAACCGGTGTGTCTACAGAAATATCGTGCAGCGAGCCACTGAACATGCCTTATAACTCAGTCCACCTCACGTTGGATAAGAGTACAGCTGTTACTGCCTTAGAACTTAAATGTTATAACTTTAACAAGTAACTGAAGACAGTCATCCTGCCATGCTTCCTCCTCCTCTGCCTGCCTTGTGACAGGTCTGTGAGACAGTGCAGGCGTAAGAGAAAGTGGTTGCCACTCGCTCTGTTTACGGCGAGTCGACAGCTTTACAGCGGATATAAAGTTGATCTGCTGCGAGGTGTGAGCGAGCGCACGGGGAGAGGCCGACTAGTGACAGTTGGAAATCCTCTGTTGGCTGTAGTTCAACAGACACAGCTATCCTCCTACAGTAGCTGTGCCCTCTTCACCCCACGCATACACATACAATCACATGGTGAAATTTAATGCCTGTGTGCCTGCGTGCTTTTTGGGTGTGTCCTTCGGGAGTAGGTCTGCACAATTTTTCAGATTTCAGATAGCACGGCATCCACACCGTCGACTATGACAGCTATTTGACTCCTAAGCCCATGTAACAGAGCCATGGCATGTGTCGGAGAGTCCCCCACAGATGGAAGATTCACTTTTGTGTCAACCAATTATCACTCACAGTATATTTTTGCTGAGCCTGTAATCACTCCCCAGTAGCACACTGAGGATTACCTCCAGGCCAAACCACTTAGTTATAATTTATACAAATAGTGTTAGGCCCCGCTGTTGTAGAATTATTATTAAAAATAAACATCTCCCGTCAGCTCATTGCAGGACCGAGCCAACACCAGGCCTCGCTCTCTCTGAAGCCATGAGGGAGGAAACCTGAGCTCTCAGTTCAAGCTAGGTGATTAAACTGAAGAAAGACATGGAAATGTACACATGTATGACCCCATCTTTTAGTCACTCTAAGGCCTGGACACAATAAACAGACCTATAGGCTTTTTATATTGTAAGATACGTTTTAAACATTTGTAGCCAAGAATTTACAGATTTTTTTCTGTTAAAAACTCAACATTTTACATTAGGTTTTTATTAAATCTGGAAAACCTAGCATTAAATCTTGTAGCTGTGCTCATAAGTGTGTGACAGTGTGAACTATGCTCACGAACACTTGGTTGTGTATTGCCTTACAGGCCGCACTCCTTTTTTTCTGTTGCATGTGGGTGCAGCAGCATGAGCATGTGTTAAGTGTTTCCGTCTGGAGGCAAACAAAAAGACTCTATTCTCAAGCATTCTTTACCAGTGTGGTATCCAGAGACTGGGTCGGGACCCAAAGCACGGCCACAGGATTATTAAAAGGGTCCATGCGTTACAGCAGAGAGCGTTGGACTCTGTACAGTAGATCAATGAGTAATGCCTGGAACTGACAGTGCTGGATTGGTGGGGGTGGGGGTTGACTCCAGCTGGGACCACCCATGCAAAAAAAAGATATACATTCATGCTAGAGTGAAGAAGTGCAGATAAGCAGGAATATGTTTTACCTATGGTGAAACATGCATAGTTTGTTTTGAAGCGACAGTCAGATAAAAGAAATAGTTCAACATTTTAGAAATCTCGCTTATTTGCTTTCATGATGTTTTACATCTCATTGTTTTTTTAGCTTGATGCTAATCATTCAAACAAGAGAGTGGTATCAATCCTCTCATCTAACTAACACATAAAAAATCAAATATTTGTATTTCCCAGAAGGGCATGTCGTGTGCCAAATTTAAAAAATGAGCTTGTTTGTTTGAGTTAAATTCTTTAGAAATATGGCCTCTGGGTGTGAATCACTGCTTTGCTTTAGTACACTGGTGGATTTAACTTTAGTACACTCATGGATTTCACAAATTCAACGAAATGTAATATTATATGAACATTTGATCACCCAAAACATTAAGTAACTCAGCTATAGAAATAAGTTTACTTACTACTAGGTTACTTATTTATATAGCTTCTCACCCTCTCCCTCAATAATGCTTCCAGATTGTCTTGCCTTTAGCAGATTGTGAATAAATATTTTTTATATCAAGATGTACATGGTACACAAGATTAGATGGTTTCTATAATGCAGAAAGTAGAGACACTTGTCACATGTGCCTTTATCCAGGGAGTCCTGGCCACTGGTGGTTATGTTTTATTGTCTGTCTTAGTAACAATGTCAAGGTTACAGTAGACACTGGGAAAGTGCAAATATTTGCAGATGAAGCATGTCGGTTGTTTACATGTTAAAAAGTTCCCTGGGGCAGCTCATATATCTCAAGAATTTCCTCAGTGCAGTGCCATGAAAATTAGCACAAAAGTCTGCTGCAGACAATAATTGTGTACTTGCAAAAAATGCAAATAATCTTTTACTTTTTTCATTCACACATTTATTCTGTTAAGAAGTCAGAATTTGTGTTTGATTGATATTATTGGCCGGTTTTATTTGGTCAAATGTGTTGAATGTTAGTATATAGTTCTGTCAGTGCCACTTTCATCTCCAGATGGATGGAGGCTGTTAAAAAAGGAAAGGTTTATGAAAATGAAAGACAAATCATACACACAAGTTCACACAAACACACACCCATCAATTGCTCCCCCTCTTCCCCCCCATTTGTTTAGGAAAGCCAAAAAGGGACTTAGTGTGTACTTTACATTGGAAATCAAATGAGGATTCAAATGAATGCCACTCACTAGAGGCCATATTTGTTCTGTAACAAATTTCACCCCTCCTTCATCACCTGGTGGCTCCCCAGCTCGACCACACCCGGGAAATCTATGGCCACCATTTGCATGGACAAAGAGAGCAAGGGGAAGGGCCTTCCGTCTGACTGAAATAACTTGTTTACTCAAACGATAGGAGGAATTAATCCTTTGGCTTTCAGTAGCACTTGTGTAATTTGAGGTGTTGATGAAATTGGTCGGCTCTGTCACCTGATGACAAGTGTTATGATAATTAGTTGTGGGTCACTGAAGTTACTGGAAGGCAGCCTCACTCCTGTGAATTCTGTGGAAGTGTAATTGTCTGTCCTTCTCAGGTTGTGTTCAGTGGAAATGTATACCAGGAGTGAAAATATTTACACTTGGACCTAATCAACCAAGATCATCTCTGTTGACTTGTAGAGAATGTTGCCACAACAGAGCTGGTGCTGCTGTTCACAGGATACAGTCGGTCACGCCACATTGTCCTTTTTGTCCACAGAACTGTGTATAATATCAATACGCACTCCCTTCTACTTTCTCTCTCTGTCACCTGCAAGCAACTTAGTTGAAGAGTCGCTTTATTGATCATGTTTTTTTGTGGATAAATTATACATTTTTGCCACTTTGCTTTTGACTTTCATTGTTTTAATATATATTTTTATGACCTTTAGCACATCTTGGGGAAAAAAAGCTGAAACCAGCAGCATGCTAGTCCTTAGTGTTAGTCTTTGTCTCACTAATTTCCGCCCTCTCTACCCTCTCTGTAGCTCTCAGCCCCAAGCCCATTCATTCACAGTGAAGATGTGCATCTTTGAAACAAGTAATGAATATGTACTTTAAATCCCCCGCGTCCATAATAGGGAATAGATACACTGACACTTACATGAAATGTACTCACAGCTTCATACAACTTCCAGTTATCAAATGTTTGTATACTGCTTATAAATACTTTAAAAAACAGTAACATTTTTCCACTTTCAACTTTTTGTGTTATTCAAATTGTGCATTTGCACTTGGGCTACGTCCAGTCACGGATTAATACACGTTTGGTGCTTTAGTTAGTGTTTACATTGACAGAATGTTGTATTTGGAATTGTCTCAAAATAAACTGCAGTGTCAGTGTTCATCATAACAAAGGAACGTGTCACCTGGCAGATCAGCTCATTTCTTTTTGTATTTTTGTTGGATTTGTTGAATTTGTGTCTGAATTCCAACATGTAATTTAATCAAAAGAATTGTTTCTGAGATGTTTGTTCTAAATTCCAAGGAAAAAAAAATAATATTCAACACTCAGGAAGCTTTGAATGGACGTTGTATATTTTGCATTTTCCATGGACAGAATATATGCTCATGGAAAAATTTTCCAATGGTAAAGAAACAAGGAAGTGTGGGAATCTGAAATGCTTTTGACAGCCGGTGACCACAAAAAAAATGTAATCCTCACATGGAAACAGGTTTGTTGACTCTTAACATAATGGTTAGGTGGTCCCTTCAGGCCGTTAGAAATAAATGGACACGTTTGAATACGTTATTCAGTTTGAACTCATTGTTAGACGTGCCTCAAACACTTTATGTTTCTAAAAACAGTGGTTTCACATATTGTAATTCATGTCACAGTTTCACAGTTTGTCAGAACTACTCCCTGTCGTGTTTAGACATAGCATATCGTTCATATTTACCTTGTAAATGGTTAATTATGTTTAAAAATTGTCAAGGGTGGAGATAATTATATAATTGATCCTTACGGTGCGTGGAACATCTGTATCAGTCGCAAAATGTGAGAAGATGATGTTGTGTTTACTGTTGCTCTTGTTTAAATATTTAGACCTGTTTTACCTGTTTCACTTTGTGGCAATCCCTTTAAAGCAACATTTAAGAATGACAGCAGAAGAAAAGGAGTTTGCTGTTGCCAGTAACAGTTTCTCAGCAAAACAACAGATGACTCTGTATTCGATGCTGCAGGTGTGCTCTGAAAATCAGTCAGCTACCTGTATAATTGTCTTTGATTGGCAAGTCATCTGACGGCATCTGCCTGAAACTACACAAGTTCAAACCAATGAACTATTCCACCCATGTTTTCCCTAAATGGAAGAGTGAGGGAAATGCTCATGTATGCACTTCTGAATGTATACGAAACATGCTTTGTGTCGTCTTTGCAAAACAGAAAACAGACTACTGCCTTCTTGCAGGTATATGTCAAGGACTGGTCAAGCAATAGTGGGAATTCATGACTTCCTCTTTTGTTACTCTTCTCTGCTTTGCCTGAATGAGTAAAAACACAATCCTCATATCGAAAAATAAAATATAGCAGTAAACAATTTTTATTTTTAGATAATTTATGGTTTTAAGTGGGTAGAATATGGCTCGACTGAAAGAGTCTGAACACTTCAAAAGGAAGATCATTAAGGCATTTGTGTACAATTTAGAAACCTCAAATAAGCGTGTTTTAGCAGATGCATTAAGCAGGAATTTGCATAAAACTAACAATTTAACCAGACTGCCCATTTACTCTGTAAATATACTTCACAAAATCAATTTATAACAAAATACAGCTTGTGATAAATGTAGGCATACATCTCTATATACATAACTCACTGTATCATTTTATTATTTTTCCAGCTTTAAAGTATGCTTTAAATCATGGCTGGACATATGATTGAGCAAAGGCAAACTACCAAATTGACTAAAATTATACAGCTACCGTCTTGTGAAACATCCAGTACATCAAATGCTCTTAATTCATTTCCTCCACCAGTTCCTGTAGAGGATGTTTACCAAGGTTTGTGGTTTGAAAATATATCTTGGTAGTTGCACTGCCAACCAGCAGCAACATACTTCGTTTCCATTTAGTGAGCTTGGTATTATTCTTGCCGTCCATATTCAGTATTGTCAAAGACTGGACTGATGCAGTAACCATATATCTTTGAGAAAGTGCCGTGTTAAAAGGCCATACCAGGATTTGAGCAAACTTAAGCTCCTTAAAGGTTAACTCCACTTAATTGTTGTCTTTTAAAGGAGCTTTTGTCATGTTTGAGAAAATAACCCTCAGGATGTCATTAAGGTTATTTTAGTTAGGGCTTGTATACAACAACTTTAAAACAGAAAACCTGCATTCTAAACTTAAGATGCACAGTTTATAAGACATAGGTGTTTACCAGGCAGGGAGGGCTTGAAAAGAAGCATTATGGGAAATGTAGGCTCCAGCTTTTTGGAGCTTGACACATTCTTGGAACTGAAAATAAGGCTATGTTGGCCACTGCTGCATTGACTTTGACCATTATTTTCTTTAATCTGTCTCTTGTAAGTCCTCCAACATTACAAAAGTGCAGTTCTAAAAAAGCCAGAATACTCTTTTAACTACAAATGATATATTCTTAACATTTGTGGTGACCACTTCCAGATGCATGCTACACAACAGATTATTAGACACATGTTTCTCACAGTTCCAGGCAGCCGTGAGTTTCCATTCACTTTTATACACCATGAAAGTCACTGAGCAGAATTTGAAACTTGCTTGTGTTGTGTGATCTATTGTGGTAATCAAGTCTGCATTACTTGTACATGTACAATGTAACACCAAAACTACCCTCTTGCCAGTTTATTAAGTCCATCCTATTAACACAGTCTACAATGTTTGTTTTTAGAGATGTGACGACACAGCTTGTATAATTGTTTTGGATGATGTGGCCTATTTAACTAACAATTTTTGTCATTCGATTAATCTGCTTTTATTATTGTGATCAAGGCATTAATTGTACCTACCTGTCTATAAAATATCAGAATATTATGGTGTGTTCAAATAGCTTGTTTGGTCCAGTTCAAAACCCAAAGATATCCAGTTTAATATCAGATATGACAAAGAAAAGCTGTGAATCTTCTTAACTGAATGTAGATAATGTTTGGCATTTTTGCTGTTTATTTTTCTGTCAGTCAGCTTTCAGTTAATCGGCTAATAGTTTCAGCTCTTGACTACATTTTGTTTGCTCCACCTGAAAATACCAGGGGGAGCTTGACAAGTCATCAGGTACGGTCAGCGCTCATCAGTTAAGTTTGATTAACGTTTCGTTTTCTCTCACTACAGCATCTTTGGCTTCTACAAGGGAATCCTACCTCCGATTCTGGCAGAGACACCAAAGAGAGCAGTCAAGGTGAGATAAAGAATGTGCATGTTGGTTCAAAGAAAGCCGCAGAGCTTCTCAGGCTTCCTGGGCAACGCTCAGGCTCTGGTTTCACTGTGAACTGCTCCACTGCCATATGAAAACACCCCAACCGCAGTTGCTCTAACATGGTACACACATGTTGATTAAACACATGACACTCTCCGCCATGCCTGCCTCCTCAGCCACTCCTGTTTGTTCTGTCGGCCCACCAAATATTGACGTACGAGCGTTTGCAACAAGCCTTCCTCTGAGCCCAGTCTTTTGTGTGTCGGGGCACAGAGGCAGCCCGATGGAGCTGCTATGTAACGATATGTCGGAGACAAGGAGGTGTGAACTTTAAAAATAAGCACTCACACTGAGAAGATGGGGTAATCACTCACACAGTGAACAAAGCCGGCTGATGGTGAGAAATGTCTGGGGCGAAGAATTAAAGCAAATTAAAGCTCCGTTTAAAACACCTCTGCTGGCATTTTGCCCTTTGCTCTGATAAACAAATAGGTGGAAGTGTCTCCTTTTGAGAATGTGCATTACGCGTTTCGCTTTCCACAGAGACTGAGATGAAAAATTTAAAGTACAGCTTCACTTCCATGTGCTTATTGAGCTGATGCAATGCTCACCAAAGTCCACGTTTCCTCGTTACTGTTTTTAAGGTAGCTGCTTTCAGTTGTGTGTATCCTTGTGTATATGTGGGTGTGTATGTGTGCAAAGATGTCAGCTTATGAATGCACCGTGACTTTTCTGACAGCTCATTTATCCTGATCTTTCCTCTGCAGTTTTTCACTTTTGAGCAGTACAAGAAGTTGCTGAATTTGACCCCTTTGTCTCCGGGTTTGGTAAGTCTTTGACACGGAACCACCTGAATACTCTCTCACCTGTAAAATAAACACACGCACACAAACACACAGGACTAGGAAGAACATTTGAAAATCAACATCTCAGCTTACCTGTCATAGGCTGATAAAACAAAGGCGAATGCAAAAAATAATTTTACCAGCCCAATGAATTAATGTAAATGTAAACTTTCCCGCCAATTTACAGCCAATTTTTTTTCATTGCTGGTTCATGTACAAATACAGGTGATGCAGAAGAACATTTAGAGAATTTACTCTTTATTTTATATGTTTTTGTTGCTTGAAATTTTTTCAAGTGGGGATTAAGTGAAGAGGGCCTGAAAGGTAACTAATGGCCCATGAACCAACTTAAATCAATAACAACTGGGTGGAATTTAGATTGTATGGCATTTTTTAAAAAATTTACCATCCCAGTCAGAACAAATGGAGTGAACCAGGGAACACATGATTGTGTTGTAGGACTGTAGCTTTAATCATTTGCAATTTGAAGTGTGTCCTTTCAATAGACCATTCTCTTTTGTGACTGAGTTTGTGATGGGTGTGTAGTTGGCACTCTTGGAGATCAGCTGGTCATCAGCTGATCAGCTTGGCACTAATGACTTCATGCCTGAACTTTCACTATATACGCTTCATTCCACACAACAGAGCAGCCACAAAAAAAAAAGGTTAAAAGGGAGAGGTTTGGTTGGTACTACTTTGTGTGAAGCCAGTGTAACTGGCAGCTTGTCAGGAGCCATTTTTATTACAGAGGCTTTGTTTTGTTTTGGTTTTACTGGCTGCCAGTGTGAGAGAATGTATGGTGATTAGCACAAGCAGAATTTGAAAGCAGGAAAAAAAAACGAGCGTAGATAACTAAAATAGTCAAATTTAATCTTTTTAAAACATTACAAGCTAATGCAAATAAAGACTTTTTTTTTTTTTTTTTTACCGGTACAAGGCAGTCTGTACTGTAAATATCAGGGCAGTTTTGTTTAGGATATTTATTCCATCACACTGAATTTGAAATGACACAAAAACTTTACGATCAGAGAGTAGACTTAAACCTGGGCAAACACTGAGAGCAGCCAAAACTTTCTGCACAGCCAAAACCTACAGCGGTTATGCTCACACCGTACAGATCAGTTAACCAACATGTGTGCTCATACTGAACATATAAGCGTGGAATCCCTGGTCGGTTTAATCCATTTAGAATTTCAATAAAGCTTATTCAAACAAGACAGCCGTGTAATCAGCACTGTTGACGAAAAGAGAAAATGGCAGCATTTGTGTAATTCTACTGAACATAAAGTGAGAAGACAAACAGAAAACTAGCCTGATCTGCATGTTCTACAGCAAAGCTCAGTTTTAGCCACAACCCATAAAATACCACTACAGTAATATTAAAACACGCTCACTAATCTTCTGACCGCATGAAATGGCTCAAACTGCCAGACAGCCAAGCAAAATTTCTGACCTGCCAGAAAACCAACTGATCATCTAACAGCCAGATTGCTGATCGTTCAGGCTGCTTATCGGGCATTGCGACCCATTCTACCTGAACGTAAAAAAAAATAGTCAGCGCTCACCAAAAACAGTTTTAGATGAAAAAATACAAATAATAAAATAATTTAACACATAACACTGTCCTAATGAACGGACTGCTCTGTATGTTTGCTTGGCGGTTGTTAATTCTGAAGACTGGTTCCACCACAGGCCATGAATATCAATCCTTCTTGACTAATCTGGTTTCTGTTATATTGAGTCAGAGTTTTAAGCTAGACAGATTTGCCTTGCTGAGGTGCGGTCACCACACACCACCTATTCAGGTGGCAGCCAAGTGTCAGCTGTGATGGATGGCTTACCTGTAACTAAGCGTTGGGGCCGTCCCAATGTGGGGCATATCCTCGGCTTGTTTTTACAGCCATTGGTGGAGAAATGTTTACCTGCCCCATCCATCATGTTCACTTCACCCTCCTCTTCCGCCTCCCTCTCACTATCTTCTTCCTCTTCTTCAAGTGCCTCCAACCCCATTTCCCTCAGAGTCCCCTGCGTATCAAGCACTGTAATCACATCTGATCATTAGTGCAAGTGAATTACAGACTGGTTCTGAATGGCTCTCTCTCTCCTATTCAGCATGGCACAGCTGAATGCCTTCACTCTGATTAATGAGGACACACACAGTAATAACACAAATAAGGAATTAAAATGTGGCTGGCTGGCTGTGTAAACATCGTGAGGCATGTCTGAGAGGATGGGTCCCGGGGCTCTGACAGCAGGATAAAGAGGCAGGAAGAGTAATGAGCTACAGACACGTTCTTGACATGTTCCCATTACGCATCTCTCAAAGCACACATGCACGCACACACGCACATGCAGACATACACAGCCCCATGCAAATACTTGTAGAGTTGCAACATCCAGTCTTAATTACTTGTCATGGATATGCATTTATTAATACCTAGTGAGCTAATTACAACTTGTATCACAGTGGATGTAAGTAAATGAATAAAAGTGTTTTGGTTATTAGAAAATACTTAATTGTTTTATATTTTTTTGACTTCCTTGAATATAATCTTCCACCTCTTTTTACGAGTCTTAAACACCTTGCTACTTCTCTCACATTCTTCCTTCTTTCTTTTGTTTGTTTGCTCTGCTGTCTGTCACCTCGTAACAAGTGCAGGTGTCTTGTGTGTCTTCAAACATTTGTCAAACGATAACAATGACAGTCACGACACAAATTTCCATTTCAGGGGAAACAAAGAGACTAGGTGAACAAGTTTCTGAAAACGAAACTATAACTCAGCAGTCAGCTCTCGAAGCCCGACATATTGGCAGCCTTCCTCATTATCTGTTCTGCTCTCTCTCCACCCAAATATTGTCTCCACATTCTCAGTCCAAAATCATGTCCATCTCCCCTACAGGTGCTGTGTGTTGCAGGGCTTGGCTCAGGCTTGACTGAGGCTGTTGTCGTCAATCCATTCGAAGTGGTGAAAGTCAGTCTCCAGGCCAACAGAGACTCCTTCAAAGAGGTTGATAGAAATAAAATAATCTCTAAACTTTTAAAGTGTTGGTAATGTGCACATTTTTCTAGAGGCCCAGTGGTTTTGTGTCAGCCTTTGACATGTCCTTCTTTTGAATACACTCTCTCCAATACAGCAACCGTCCTCATTCGCTCAAGCCAGACGCATCATTAAGTCTGACGGCTTCGGACTGAAGGGTCTCAATAAAGGATTAACATCAACACTGGGACGCCACGGAGTTTTCAACATGATCTACTTTGGTTTCTACTTCAACGTCAAGGATGCTATTCCCGTCAACCCGGTAATATGCCAGTCAGAATCTATGACCACGCCATGATCCGACCCCCCGGTTCTGTTTTGGTTTTTGCAAACCCCAAGACAAGTGACAGACACACTCTTCAGCTTTGCTTTGTTGTTTGTAACCTTGACTACACCAAGTTTTTTTGCTAACCTCAGGCTATATGATACACACATGTCCCAGCCACCTTGCCCAGTGGGGAATGGCAAGTGTTTGACGGTGTGATTAGTTAGCCTGACTGCCATGGCAAGGAGGAAGCAAAAATCAGAGAGGAGCTTGCACGATCAGTTCCCCTAATACCTCGTCTGTTTGCTCCTCATAACATCCTCAAAGTCTCAGATTACACATCCGGCAGGGCCTGATGGCCCAAACAAAAGTTAATTTTGTTTAATGGAAACGTTACCATACGCCAGTTCCACATGTACAAACTGGAGCATTAGATTAACTCCAATGAACTAATTGGAAGCAGACAACGGTACTATTTTCAAGAGGAGGTTACAGTGAGAGCCCAGGCCCTGCTATATTTTCAACATTTTTCCAGTGACGCATGATGTACAGAGAACCAAGTGGTCATCCTCTGTGAATGATAATTATGTGGCTAGATGACTCAAATAGCTCTCTTCTCAGATTGTGGCCGTCGCTTTTGGGAATGATCCGTCGGTATGTATATTGACGGAATGATCCTGTTTGTGAGAGGCTAACGACGGCCATTGTTGAGGCAGCAGAGGATAAATATTGTGGGCTCCGACAGCTTACAGGCTGAGCTGATAGTGGCATTTCTCCAAAGCCCTTTTGTCAGCAACATGAGCAATGAGCTTGCAACTCAAACATGTCCATACGCAAATCCAGCCGGCCGAGCTCATGCTTCTCTCATGTCGCCATCTGAATAATTCAGAGGAGGCAGATAGTACACTGCCATCGTTCACAAGTGAATGTGTGAGGAGATGTTTGCTTTAGGCTGTTAGGAAGTGGGTTGATGGGTGTGCTTAGGCCGCGGGTACGTTAGCGCCCTTCCCCACATCCCACTTGAAAAAAAAAAAACAGAAGAAGTGGGATTAGCTGTTGATTTACCTCGGCTCTCAGGGTGTCCAGCCGCTTGAGAAAGGCCTGGACCAGAGAGGCTGCTGTCATTTGTAAAAATATCCTGGCCAATTAGCTGTCAGAGCTCTCTGAGTCTGGGCTTCTTTGGTACAGTAATACCCCTGTGCCGAGTCACAGCCCAATTACCCAAATTGTCCCCATATGCCTCCCCAGTCTGCCTGCATGAACCCTGTTTATAAATCCTCTGTCTTGGCTCCCCAAAGAACATGTGCTTCTGCTCAGCCAATCAGAGCACTGCACCACAGTCAGGAAGCACTAATCTGCCCCCCGCTACCATAAAATGATCAGGGCTTTCATGCCAGCTTTGCAATCATATGCACAAGCCCCCTCATCCTCTCCTCACTTTCGCTCTCATACATATACACATAATGTATCACCATTTATTTTGTCAGCTCTGTGATGCTACTTTCTCTTTATTTACATTTTGTGCCAATACATTTAACACCCGGTGCCCACTCTAGAAATGTTTCCACTAAAAATTGTGCTCCTTGAATGCACATGTGCCACACACGAATCCTTTGTTTTAATCCTGTATCTCCTCTTCTTTGCTAGGACCCCACCCTTGAGTTCCTGAGGAAGTTTACTATTGGTCTGGTCTCTGGGACCATCTCCTCCTGCGTGAATATTCCCTTTGACGTAGCCAAGAGCCGCATCCAAGGCCCCCAGCCAGTGCCAGGAGAGATCAAGTACCGCACCTGCTTCCAGACCATGGCACTGGTGTACCGGGAGGAGGGGTATGAACAAAGGGGGGGGTCTGTGGGGGTGGGATAAGTAGGCGATCCTCAGAGACAAAAATTTGAAACACTGTCACTGGGGCATCGGAGAATTAATGAGCCACTTTGTCTGTTTTGTTAGCAAATGATAGTCTGTTATCTTTCAAGCTGTCTGTCAGAGAGGACAAATGTACCAGCTGCAGCTACAAGTTAGCGCAGTTTCATTGTGCAGTGTGAGTTCCCCACACTAACTACAGGGGAAGTGCGTGAATAACTTGATCAAAGCCGTGATCCGATGAATAGGAACCAAAAGGCGATGTTAGATTTCAGGCTGTATTCCCCTCGTGTGACCGCTCATTTCTGCAGTCTGTCAGTTTTACAGTAAATGTTAACATATTTTCAAGCCTCTGAGAATGACAGCTCTAAATGGAAGCTTCAAGGAAAGATCTATGTTATGTTAGCAATTGCCCTAGGCTTTCCACTTTCCCCCATGCAGCTCCACTAGACAAGGGCCAGCGAGATGTTTGTAGTTAGCGGACACAGGAGCCTTGGGGGCTGCTGCAGGAACAGCACTGAAACGCTGTCGTCGCAGGGGTGCGTGGAGGGTGCCCCCTCCGCCACATCCAGTCCCCTGCTCTAACACAACACAGTCCCAGCTAATTAGTGGTCCCTATGGGAGACGTCGTTAAGCAGACCCTAACGAGCCGCGCGGCGCTCCACAGGTCAATCTAATCAGACAGAGGGCCAGGGAGGAAGTGGGTCGAGCCTTATTAACGCCATCAGTGGCGGGGGCAGGGAGCAGGACAGGGAGCACGAGGCGGAGGCAGGCAGCCACTGATCACCTTGAATGCATTAAGGGGCAGGTACTCAGCAGCGCTGGCCCTTAGACTATGTACCTGACTGGGTGAGAGACAAGCAGCCCAGCAGACAGACAGGCAAGCACTAACCTCCACACTCCAGCCTATACACAAAATTACATGCAAGTACAGGAGCACACACATATACAGAAAGGATGTGTGGAAGAATTCTTCTTTTTTTTTTTTTTTTTTTAACTTAAGTAAAAGCAGCAATTCCCCAGTGTGGAAATGTTCTGCTACAAGTCATACATTTGGAATTTGAAAGTAAAATGACGAAAGTAAACACATCAAAGTATATTTAATTTAATTAAATATTTAAGTATACTTAAAGGTACTAATTTTGATTATTGATCCAATAATGTGTACATCGTGTTAATGTTTCAGTTGGTGAAGGTGGGAATAATTTGAATTCTGTATTTAATACTAATTTTAATACTAAGTAAATGTACTTACTCCATCACTGCATACATGGAGTAGCATATCTTATCACATCTTTACATTTTCATATTCTGGATTATAAGAATGGTATTTTATACATGTACAACATTAACGTCCTGTTTCTTTTTATAGATATTTGGCTCTATACAAGGGACTGGTGCCCAAGATAATGAGGCTTGGACCAGGTAACTACAAAAAATGATCCTAATAACCAGATTATCTGTTACATTTGAATAAAGGTTCTTGTTTGAATAATTGGTTTTGAGATTGTCTATTAAACCATTTATCTTTTTCTTTCTTTTGTATTCTTTTTCTAAGGCCCCTGGAACTCAAATTATTAAACTAGACAGAGCTTGCCAAAGCACGTTAGTGCTGTTTTCAACTTTGCATGAGTTTTTCCAAAGAAATGGGGCGAGGACAAGCACTATTTCCCTCTCAGACATATTAATTCTTACTATTTTGCATCATGTTCTCAATAACAAAAAAATAACTCAATGTTTACCTTTTTTTTTTTTTATATGTATTTATGTAATGTTGAAATGGAAATATTGTGAGTTAGAGACACTGTGCCATTTGTACACAGAGGCTGCAAGCTTTTGATGCACTATATTCCTGTGTATTACCGAGAAATTGTACGTGCTGGGGCAGCAAACCATTTGAATGTGGATCACATGACACTGTCAGCTTCTATTGGTTGGGTAGCTGGTACTGCTTCTACTTTACCATGGAAATGCAAGGCTTATTCACTGTGGCTCTCTTATGTGCTGTTGCAGGTGGAGCAGTGATGTTGCTGGTCTATGAATACGTGTCTGGATGGCTACAGAGGAACTGGTAACAAAAAAAAAAAAAAAAAAAAGGAAAGCCATGGCTCAGTGTTAATATCGTTACCTGACCCTGACTCCAGTAACGTCAGACCAAATTAGTTTTCCTTGTTAGTGTGCTGTGAATGCACAGTACTGTTCTTCAAAATACCAAATCAACATTTATGTGTATCTTAGAAAGTAGCTGTCTGAGGAAAAAAACCCACATCTTCATCCAAGTCAGTTTCTCAGGAATTAAAAACAGCTGTAATATTTGAAAACCGACAGTAACATTTCTATATCAAAAATACATTTCTATACATAAAAATAAATAGATCACAAAACATTGGATCAATAGATTTTAAAGGCCCTGAAAACCTGTTTTCTTAATTAGCTACTTGCTATGTGTAATGGGGTTATACATGTGTACAGTATTCTCTTACAAAATATTTTGTGTTTTTGTTGGGGGGGGTGATCATTTGAGGAGATAAAAAAAGGTCACATACTTGTGTGAACCAATCAGAGGTAAGCAATATTTGAATCAAAATCTGGTTACAGTTGAGAAGCTGTTTGCTTATGTTGTCGTCAGTAGTGTCAGTCCTATCAGATCAAACCACACCTACACGGTCCTGATACAGCAGATTATGTGAGTTTTTGAGAATAAAACTCATAACAATAACGAATGATGAACTTTAACTCTAAGTTTTGCTTATTTAGTCATGAATGCTTAATTTTGTAGAGAAATACTTTATATTTGAAATGTAGTTTTTAGGGGCTTTCAAATGAAATTAAGCTCCAAGGACGGAGTGAAGTCATGTTAAAAAAACAAAACTCTAGACCCTCTATAGAGGACTTGACTATATATCATCATTATATCACTGCACACTACATGTTATTTGACAAAACTTGAACGCGAACTGAGTTCAGCTGAGCCTCTTGGACCAACCTGATCAGAGCTCTGCTGGACACAGTGGATCGCCCATCTCCATCAAATTTAACTCGTATCTTAAACTAATCTGCTCATTAAGGAGCAGTTTTTGTCAGCCACAGTGCACACACTCACTACAGCCGTGGAGTGACACACACATGTCCATACGAACACACAAGCACTGTCTGTACGTACACATCTTCGTATATATCACTCATGCAAACTTCAAACAAACCAAATAGTCACAGTAGTGCCTAATAATAACAAGATTTGGTGTGTATATGTGTATATGTTTTTATACACTAATGTTGAGGCCTGTTGCAGAAATTTTTGTATGAGTAATATATTTATGTGCCTTCTATAAATTGGACTCGATGAAATCTTTATTTCTCAAGCTTGTAATGGTAAGAAATTGTGTTAATTTGACTTTTTAAGATATTAGAACTTGTGGAAAGTTACTTGCGTGTATCGGTAACAAATAAAAAGGAATAAAAGTAAACTCCTCACTGGGTTCCTCACTGTGTGTTGGGTGTGGGTTAAGCACTTGTGTGTCCTGTAACTGTAAGTTTGTGTTGTTGCATGTTTGTCTTCTCTGGAAGCGTTTCAGTTTGGCGTAGATATAAGCGTATCACCTTCCTTCAGTTTACCACGTCTTCTCCCTCCTCCTCCTCCTCGTCTTTTCCCCATCAGAGCACTTTGTTGTTTGAGAGCCTGTCAGTCAATAGAAGTCTTATTGGCCAAGCAAGTGTCAGTCTTTTCTCTCTCTGTGGTGGGGAGTCAGTGCCTGAGCATAGCTTTAGTGCAAGCTAAAACAACAAGCTTAAGAAATTCAAATGTGGCTGCAGGACTAGGGGGGTTACCGCACATATTCTCTCCTTCTGCCAGTCTATCTCTTACACAAATATGCACACTCACACATGCAAACACACACACACACACACCTGTTGCACAGCCTTAGGGGTAGTGGCTGTTCTCTAAGAGACTCATCTTAACCTCATCTGGTAGTAGCATATACTGAGCCACGTTGGCATTTGACAGCCGTCATTAATGTGGGAGTCTGTCTCTGCCAAAATGGAACGGCTCCTGGTTTTTTGCCCTTGGGGCCTATGGTGATAGACTAACAACTGTGGCTTGCAGACTGATGGAATTGTAAGCGCTTAACCTGTCCTTTCTGTAATGAAGTGCTGAATGCGCATGTTTGTTTCAGACTTGACATCTTGTAACATGTGCCGCGTGTGTTGCTGGTAGCCAAGCAACAGGGCCACCCTTCACCTGGATTCCCTGCACACCATGCTGATCATAAATCTTCAGCAGCAAAGTCGCCCTCTCCTCATTTTCTTTACACCCTTTCCGTGTATGTCCCAGGTCTTCACCCGTAACATTTCAATCTATTGGCTCCACTAGCCTGCAAGCCTGACAAGCCTGCATGGCTGTACCTGTCTTTCCCCAGTGCAGACATGGTTAATGATTAATATATATTGAAATGTCCAGGATTTGCACTATGTGTAAGAAAAAAAAAAAAAAAAAGATTCATGTCGGCCACATGTGTACATACCATAGACACAGAACCAGACATGTTGTGATTTTTCCGAGCACAGCTGATTTTTTTTTTTTTTTTTTTTTCCCTTTTGGTGCGGTTTTACTCACCTGTCTGCACAACTTTGCTGTTTTAAGGCATTAAGAAAACATTCTGGCTGTTGTCAGGTTCTTTTAAAAATGTTCATTGAGCAGAAACACGCATGAAGTGCCGCGTTCACTCAGTGCTACATACTCTGCTCTGTGTTACTCTGCAAATGGCTGTCTTGTTTCTGATTGCATGTGGAGAAGTAAAGATAACCATATGACACTGAAGTCAGACTCAACATCATTAATTATAAACACGTGTCTGCCCCTATTTTTAAAACTAGGCCTTTTAGACCTCGCTTCCATAAAGCTGACCAACATTAGACTACAAGAGCAAGGATTATTACGCTTTCGAGAAGCTATTCCTCCTGTCTAGAAAACACACTGTTCCTATTTTTTAAATACTGGTGTCAATTAAGACGACCACATTTTAATTCTCTTGTATGAGTCAGAGGAGGCTAACACGACTGTGCTCAGTTCATGTAGCTTAGTTGAAAGGAAAAGTTGTTTGGCCTTGTTGTGTGTAGGCTGAGTTAAAAAACAGAGCATGTTATGACTTCTTCATGCCACTCAGAGAGTTAACTATCATTGGCTTCACGTGATGGATGGTAAAGGGGGTGGCCGTGAGGGCTGGATGGTACAGCCAATGTATGATCATCACGTTCCTGTGATGTGGTTCACGTACGGTCAAAGAAACACTACGATCCCTGAGCAACGGTCCGTGACCACTGGATGCGGGGAAGAGTGCTTTCCAAGTCAAATCAGCCCTCGCGTGGGGAAGACTGTTGACACTGTCACATGGAGGGACTGTTTATGCTGTAACACAGGAGGAATGGAAACATGGGGTTGTAACTAAAGCAGCCACCTCCCTCAGCAGCAGGTAATGCTGTGTGAAAAGAGCAGGTGAGCAATATTATCAAGCTATCAACTCACAGCTTCCGTGTCCATGCTGCAGCCCGGTTTGTTTAAATCTCTGGTTTTCACTGCAGAGCCAGACTTGGCCTGCCAGACTCACTCGTAATTTATTACACTACACTTTCCCCCCTCAAAACTTTCAGAAAGTATTTTTGCATCATTTTGCAAACATGTCATTTGTCAGCTGGCCTGCGTGCTTTTCTTTTGTAATGAACACGTTGAGTTGGCCCTGACAAGCCCTGTTTGGTCCTTTTGTGGCTGGTGAAGGTTCGCGTTTGGGTCGCATGTCTGATGACCTTGGAGACCGCAGTCCAATGAGCCTATTTGTGGCCCTCTGAATCCACATAGACTCCACCTCACCCTAGGAGACTTGGTGTCCTCGGTACACCAAATTGTTATGCAATGATGTTCTAATTTACTGTGTCTTACACACAAGTAAATTTGCAAAATTTTGTGTCACATAAAACTGTTTAAAATTATTGGAAATTATGAAACATGACAGAAAGTCTTTGCTGTTATTTACAAAGCACAGTAGGGATTTAAAAATCGCACCACTTCCTTGTGAGATATTTTCTGAAGGCAGCCTTTTCTATACATTCAAAAGAAAAAAAAACGAGATTAGGAAATGTGTCTCTCTCTCTCTCTCTCTCTCTCTCTCTCTCTCTCTCTCTCTCTCTCTCTCTCTCTCTCTCTCTCTCTCTCACTCTATTTTATTTTATAATTTTGTCACTTCACCCTCAACATAAAATATGTGCTTTGACTAGGTATATTTGAGAAAAATTTGTAAAATATTTTGTGGTCTAATTACTAATAAAAAACATATATAATTTAATTTCTTTGTCACACAGCTAATACTTAGGTATATATATTTATTCTCTTTAATGAAACCAGAAAGGGCCATGTTTAGTGTAAGGAGTTTGAGAAGACACAGATCTGTTCTGTGTTATTTCAGTGGCTGAAATATTTTAAAAGAATGATGTGGTGACAAAGGCTGTGTCCATTCAAAGCATTTCTGATGAGCTTTCCTAGTGAGCTGTGAAACGTGGTAATAGAAAATACACAGCTTGTGTGTGCACGCACATATTTGTTTTTTCTTTTTATGAAAAGCAGTTTCCTGCTAATGTAAAGTAGGCCTGTAGACTCCCATACGCTTTAGCATAGCTCCAGTGCCAGAAAGAGAAAGAGGAAAGATGAATATTTTTAGCTGTGATACTTTCACTTCATCTGTTCTCAGAATAAAAAAAAAAAAGTGTTGAGGATTCCCTCCAAACAACCGGGAAACGTCAGGACCGATAACAGCCAAACAATTTAATAAGATACATTCAATTTCATTGTGCAACATTTGTCAATTGTTAATGCTCTAGACTCCAACATAAGACCGATGCCAATTTTGTCTAAACGTGCGTGGAGATTCCCATGCTGTCTGTAAGGCTAATTGCACTTCATTCAACGTACCTTAATCTAATAAATAAACTTCTCTCTGGAGCTCTCGCGTAGGCTACATTTTTAGAGAAGTGGGAAAACAATGCACCATAGGACAGTTACTTTTATCAAAACATAAACAACAACAACAACAAAAAGCATACAAACATTAAAAAAAAAACAATAGCAATTAATAAGCACCCTGAAACACTAATGCAAAGTTTTTCCCCTCTTCTTTGATTGCTTATTCATGAAGTTATACATTACCCCACTTTGCCCAAAGACATTTGCAGAAGTGTGCAGTAAAGAATCTGAGAGGAATTGTGTTGATGGATGGTGTAGCAGTCATACATCAGTCCTTCAGTACACCTGTCCTGCATGTTCTTTCAGACAACAAGTTTGTGGTGAAAATTGACAGACTTTTTATTCCTTGTGTGTCTTTGGTCTGACTGTGTGTGTCAGGGAGGAGGAGGAGGAGGAGGGGTTGCATACAGAACGGCACAAATATGGGTCCTGGGGCCGAGTCCTTCATAGAAAGGAGGCAGTGGGAATGAAGTGATGCCAGAGGGGACAGTCTTGGTGTCTACTGTCCTCATCATCTCTCACCTCTCCCTCCACCTCTCCCTCCCCCCCCCCCCCCCCCCCCCCCCCGCTGTTCTTTCTCCCATCAATCTGTGGAGATGACTTCACAGCGCCGAGGCGGTGACCGGGTGGATGGCGTCACGGTTGGCCGTCATGCTCTTGAAGGCCAGAGGGGTGGCGATGTCACAGCTGTGGGGAGATAGAGCACTGCCACTGGCCGGCTGCCATGTGGGTCCGGTCACATAGGCCGACGTGGTGGCGCTGTACCCCATGTAGGGTGACACTTGGGTGGGAGGGTGGTAGGGAGGGATGCTGGGTGCTGTGACATAGCTGTTCACTGTGGGCAATCCATTCAGCGTCTGTGAACAGAGGTTAGAAAGGAGAGGATTAGCAGGTGAAGATGTGACTGAAAGGTGACTTAATTTGTTTTCTGGCCTCCCTGTTTGAAGAAGAAAGCATGATTAGTCATTTTCATTATTTGGTTTTCCTCTGAACTGGAAAAAAAAAAAGAAATTGCTTGCCACAGAAAGCCTCTTAAGCAGTCAGTTGAGAAATGAGTGAGAGGTAAGGCATCATATATTTAGTTGTTATTCTGTGATTCCAGCCCAGGTAGACACGCACAAGCAGCTGAGTTGTAATGGAAAAAATCTGGGGCAGGCTGTAGAGAAAGTGAAAGGAAAAGTGACGGTTGAATTATAAACAGCAGAGACTTGAATTCTAACTTTGCAGCCATCACATAAAAAACCCATTTTCCCAATTTTGATGAAAGTATGAATGATCAATTATGCGCTCTCATGCCCCTGGAACATATTAAACATGTATAAAAACCATACATGCATGATTGCCCGCCTGTGTATGGGACTTGTTTTCTACCCCGAAACTGGACTTTTCTCCGGCAGCGCTGATATACCACGCCAGACGATGGGAGACAGGGTGGTTGGGGGCGCCACAAAACAGATGTCATGAAAGATTGAGAGTGAAAGGACAGGAAGAGGGGAAATATGATAGAGAATGAGGCGAGCATAGAGTTTGAAGCATGAATGGGCTTTGCTTCTCTGGCACAGCGACAGGACTTAACTTGAGGAATTCACCAAAGCATTTCAACAGGGAGGCCGAATTTCTGTTCCTGGGTGGTCTGCGACTACTGAGAATTATTTCTACAATTGGGATCTTTTCTGTTCCTCAGACTAATTTTCATAGACTGGCTCGGCTGGCAGGGACACAGGCTATTTTTCTAAAATAGATATGAAAAATTATACTGTAAACTGACATTTGTGGCCATTGTAAAACATAACTATGGAGAGAAAACTGGTTTTGAGAGTGTACACACGCGCCTGTGGGTGTCTGTGGGTCAGTGTTGGGTGGCTGTGGGTGTCTGAGTGGGTGTCTGTGGGTGTTTCCGTGTCCTCACTTGGTTCAAAGGTGCTGCAGTTTATTTCATAAAATGCCAAACTGGCTTTTAGCTGTTTAAAATAATGTTTTGCTTTTCTTTCTTTTTTTTTCTCCATTTAAATCATTTAGTGTAATTAAATATTTTTCCAAAGATTATCACATTGTCCACTAATGAAAAGCACAATATGTAATACGTTCACAGTGAATACACTACAGTGGACACACACACACACACACACAGCGCGTTTACAAAGATAAATATACATACATACTGTACACACACATGCATACACACACAGGCGCTACGGTACCTATACACAAAATAAGAGGAAACACCTTTCAGTATAATGCAATTCACAACCAAAAGGATATCACTGACTACAACCTCAGAAATTTGCACAGACTTGAATCAACACTTGTCTGACACAAAGTCAACAAAATGTAAAAGGTTTACAGAGAGCGTGTTTCTGGCTCCTGTGTCAGATGGCGTCGTTTGTTTAGGTGTACCTGTTATTTTGTCCACCACACATTTTTTTTAAGTTAATGTACTTGTATCTACTTGAATCTTTAAATTTAAGGTTATCTCATGTCTAATTTCAACGTTTAAACGTGATTTATTTAAGCACATATTTTTGAAAATATATTAACTACATAACATAACCTACAGATTTTATCTGTTGCATTTAAAATGGCCTGATAGCCTTTATAATCAATTAGTTTTGCTTTAGTATTCGTTAATGTGACGATGTTAATAATAATAATTGCGTTTGTGTGTTGATGCCTTTTTGAATCACTCTTAAACCCGAACTGAAAAATAAACACTAAAAGCACTGACGCCAAATAATTACAACTCGGATTCACTTTTTTTTATCGCTCTGATCTCATCAAACAAACCATTAAAACGTTTAAATATTCAAACGTATTTTAATCACGGCGAGAGCAAACCTTGATCTGAATTTGACCTATTTGTTGTTATGAAAAGTAAAATTCACTGACTGTTCACTGACTCTTCAGAGCCTTTCGAAACGTTAACGGAGTCAGCTCCGAGCCGCCGCGTGAACTGAGCTCGTGACTTAACCTTAAATTTATCTTCATGATGCTCTTCCTCCTCCTCCTCCTCCTGACAGGGGAAACCCTGAGAGTCCCATGGGCGCATCTGCCCGCTCTGCCCTCTCAGCAGCGCCTATAGACCACAGGATACTTAAACCGCAGCCTTTGGCCTTACACAGAAACGAGTGGATGTGATTTAGGCCTTTTGATATTTGACAAAAAAATATATAGTGTCCCATTTGATTTCACTGTGCACTGATAGTCTTTCTTGGGAAAAATATATTTTTCAAAAAAAAAAAAAAATAGGCCAATAGCAAAAAGACAAATGTGTTAAAAGACGAAATCTCGCTTTGAAATTTGGACTTTTGCGGGTTTGAAAACTTCGGGGTCTTTCTGCCTCCGTGATATTGTAACGCGATCATTGCGTGACACATCTCTCTCACTGCGTCTTTGTGTGTCTCTCAGACACAAATTACAGATCTATTCAACATTAGATCTTAGCAGACTGCAATGTCTGCCTGTGTAAAATAGACAAAGACTCGGTTAATCCCCGGTCTTTTGGTGGGGCAGCGCTTGCTTCACCATTCTTTGTTTTTCATGCAATAAACTCTGTAATTTATAGACTTGTTATTTTCTGCATTTAATGGCTCACTTCTGTTTTTGTATAGCTGCTTGGCTAACCGCTCAGACAGTTAGTGTGTCCGCTCTGTGCTCTGTCTTTGAACGATCCTAATCTCATCGCAGCGACCCCTGTTTTCTGCGTAATGGGCATGAAAACTCCACCGTGATAAAGTGGCAAAATAAATTATGTGGCATAAAAATTTTTTTTCCTACTTTGTCTTTAACGACAATAGCACACCCTGTCAAAATAAGAGGAAAAAAAACAAGCACGCATGCGCGCACACATAGGCTGCCATCATAGCCCTTCATTTGTTACCTACTTTAGAAAACCAAAAAATAAAAGTCTAGGAGGAGACGTTTATATAAACTACCACAGTTAGTTTTGGACAGAAAAGTACAGACAAAAAAAACAAAGAAACAAAAAAAAAAAAAGATAAAAATCTGAGTTGATTTTAGTGATTATCGTGACTGTGATTTATAGCTACGAATTAGAGGTAGGGCGAGTCTTCACCCTTTAATGTTGAGAATTTTATTTTTTAATTAATGTGAATGTGCAAAATTTCTCGTTGGTTTTAGTTAGGGCCATTTTATGTCTGTCTATCTGCTTTAACTTTTTTTTTACTGAGTTGTCCCAAAAATGTAGGCCTGTACGACAGTTGTTTAAAACAAAATATTAATGTATACTTTCACTTTCACAATTAAAAAAAAAAAAAAAAAGTAATAAGACAAAGACTATTCCGTCTATGCAGTTCAGTGTCTTGGCTTAAACCTGACATGGATAACACCTCATTAAAATACTAGAATAGTGTACCAGGGCAACAAAACTAGACTATCTATTAGTTTACTGACTTTTTTTTTTAAGTGTTTCAGTTTCTGAGTGTTAAGCACGCTACAATTCATTTCAAGAGCTCAACAAGCTGGAAAACCAAAAAATCAAGAAAAGAGCTAGGCTACCCAAAACTCTTTAACCTACTAATTACAGAATAATTTACACTGTAATGATTCATAAAAGCACTGACCATGCAGCAGGACCTACAGGAAGTACACCTTGTAAAGCCAAAATAAAATAAAAAATAAGATTTTTTTTTTTTTTTAAATGTCTCCATTACCAGCCTGCCAACAGAAGGAGCGTATTAATGCTGTGAAAGGGGAAATTTCCAGGCCATATAATTATTTATTTTTTTTTTTTTAAAGACTGCAATTAGATGAATAACCTGATTGCCAGAGGTCTGGACAGACTGTTTTTCCTTTTGTTGCATTTGAGGTTACAAAAAATGAGAGGTGTCCATTTTTTACCTGTGTGTATTTTGCTTCAGGTTCTAAATGCGGTTTATCCACGCCATTGACTAGTGGAGAGCTTGCTGGTGGGAAATTAGTCCTGTTTATAGCGCTCCATTCTTCTAGTTTGGCGCTGGAAAAGGATGGACTGTCACTAACTGGTGGGGCAAAAGAGAAAGAGAGAAGAGAAGAGAGGAAAGTCAGAGAGAGGTGTTTTTAAGATTAGGGGAAAAAAAGACCCGCACAGGCCGCTGCTTCTCATACAAACATCAGGCCCAGATTAGCCAGGTTGCATGAGACATAATAAACCCTGTGACATTTTGCACTAAAGCACGGTCATTTGTCATTTCACGCTCAAATCGCTCATTTGTCAATGGGCTTTCGTGTGCGTAAAGTTTTTTGTGAAAAGTTTCTAGTCTTGGACACTTTTACCAAAAATGTTAGTTTTAAAATCTAATACAAAACATGTATGATCTGATACTTGATGTAGATTAGTTTTCTTTCGTATTGCCTGAGAGAGTTTCTCTTGTTTCAGTCATTTTCTTTAACTATTAGCCACTAAACTTGATCAGGCCTCACATTTTTCTCTTCAGGATTCTGATTAAGAACACTGACTGTTGAGGAAAAAAAAGTGAAATTAAATGTCATATTTTTTCACTCTCCTTAAAGAAAGCGTGTTTAGAATGAAACTAAATGTTTTGGTTCGTCCTGGAGATCAGATCAAGGCCCAGTTGAAGCTGGCTATACCAGCAAAACGTCTTCCTGTAAGGGACAAATTAGATTTACTTTCACCGCCTCCCTCCTTTGTGCGTGATGGAAATTATATCATACATGATCCCCAGCTTTTACACTGGGAGAAGGAAGCCCACCAAAGTCAAAACTCGTTAAAGAGTTTTTTTTTTTAAATCTGCGTTTTGAACATATTGATTTTTGATGTATGGTTTTGAATCTATACACCGCATTTAAGTCGTATGTGACCTGCATCGTGTGTTCCCGTAGTACGTCGAGTAATATCTGCAAAAATCACCAACAGGTTAAAATATCCAGCCTGCACATGCTGTCTTTTTTTCTAGCTGTTACCTGTCATTTTCCATAAATTCCCTATGTATTTTGTAAATAATCTGGCTGGTGAAATCACTTCGGTGTAAATGAGCTCTACTTAAAAACTTAACCCAGCATTCAAAAAAACTGCCACAAACATCTGCTAATAATTTGGAAATGCATAAATTGTTTATAAAGGCAGCCTTTCAAAGCACATTCCTCCCCTTGTGATTTCTCGTTGATATCTGCCTTACATTTGTCTTGTTTAGATTGCCGAGTTAAGTTTTCTCATGGCGGTGGAAGTGGAGAGGAGCCGGGGCGTGTTTCTGCATGGTAGCCCTGAATCCTGACAGCAGAACTACTTGAGACGGACTGACAGCACTTCCTCTCCCGCCTTTGGAAAACAAGGTCTCAGAAATTCCCTTTCACAACACCGAGCCGACCATTAACACTGATTTATGCCGGATCCTGTTTCACTGTTTCCAAAACAGTTGTGGCCTTCGTGAATGCAAGCCAAAGTTATCTGGGCCTACCTGCATGTGACACATATACGACAAACACAACACAACACAAATTTATCTTAATGTGAGCTGACTCTTTTAGGCCCAAATCACGGTTAAACCTGCCGAATGCGCTGCGCCTGCACAAAATGTCTGGCTCCGAGTCATGGCAAACATTCAGCACACTTCATGCACTTCATCTCACCGCCTTTCCCTCCGCTGTCCCTCTAATATTCCACATCCGCCTCTTAATTATTACTGCAAGCCGGACCATCTGTTTCTGAACTAAGCTGCCCCCACTTTCAAATCAATATCAGCAGGCCTCATGTGATATCACGGAATGGCGTGTAAATAGCACGCCACTAATAAGGACATTCCGCTTGTCATGTCCACGCATTTTAAGCTTTTCGTGTGTCATTTCACGCTGTTTAAGTTAAGTGAAGGGGTTATGGGTTATGGTTTGGTCAGTGCAGAAAAGACCTGTCGTGAAGTGGCACACGAGAAGCAAAAGAAATTACGAAAACACTGGAAATGACATAAGAAATTGGCGCGTTATTCATGCGCCATTTGGTGATACCAGGCTGCAGCTGGCAGGTCAAATGGCATGAAAGCTCTCTCTCTTTCTCTTTCCATAGAGGCCTGTGAGTTTATAACGTCCCAATAGTTACTTTTGGATGCCTATAAAAAACAATTAGAGCAAGTCAAAGGAAAAAAAATAAACGCCCTCTCCCTCTCAAACACACAAGCATTCGCACTCCTGCGCGCAAAACCCCTTCAAAAGTTGGATAAATGCAGTGCAATAAACAAATGTAACCGCCCTCCATGCAGCCATGCTTACTTTGTTGCTCTGTAATAGACCGTATCCCCAGAATATCTGTTACAGAGTGCGAGGAAGGCCATATCCTGTGCATGGCCATGTGTCCGGGAAGGGTGGGCATGCCAGGGGGAGTGGGCACTTTGGAGGTCGGGTATGAGTATAAGTGGTTGTAGGGTAACGTTGGTTGTGGGGGTGGATGAGGCGCCTGCTTGCCCGACTCGTACTGGCTCTGCTGGGACAGATTCCCGATCTTGTTGCGGAGGATCCGACTGATGGAGCTGACAGAGGGAAGGTTGAACTTATCGCAAACCCCGTCGGCGAGTAGCCTGTCCCGGATCTCCCAGGCAAAAATCCCCGGGTCTCTCTGCTTGTATGTCCGTATGTGTTTGACCACGGTGGGTGTGGTGACCCGCGGCTTGCTGCCTCCGATGGCCCCCGGGAGGATGGAGCCGGTCTCGTTGTAGCGGGCCAGGATCTTGCTGACGCAGCCGTGGGAGACGCGCAGCTGCCTGCTAATGTCACAGGGTCGAATCCCGAGCTGGGCCAGCTCCACAATCCTGAGCCGAATGGCGTTGGGGAGCGGCCTGCCGTTCACGAAAACACCGCCGAGCTGGTTCACCTCACCGAAGGCTGGCTCTGATGTCAAAACCAAACACACAAAAGACCAGGACAATGAGACAGCGATTAGGCCCACCACAGATTTCTATAACCCGGTTTAAAACACATTATTCATACGGTCTTATATTTCATACCATGGATATAATTAACAGTCCAATTGTGCTTTTTTTAAACTGCGTTTTAATCTAGTTGTGTCAAGTTTATGTCATTTACAAGATCAGTGTGAGCAAACTTTCTTTAATGCTTATTTATAGTGGACTTAAAACCCTATCTTTACGCAAATGTGCGTCTTCTAGAGCTTAAAGTGATTTTACTAAAGACGTGTGCACTCCAAAACATAACTTTATTGCTCTGAATAATGTAGAATGTTTGGGTGAAAACTAATAGCTGACTGATAGCTGTTGTGCACACAGGCTAAACTTCACACCGATGTCCAGTAGTCACTTCCAAAACTCGTGCGTAACCGACACAATAACTCAGTCTGCTGATTTGTTCCCACTGGATTAACGGCTACACTCACCAGTCAAAACATCACATACAGACAATATCTCGCCATATTTGCCCACCTTGCCGCAGGACGTTGGACCATTCGCTGCATCCCTGACAAGAAAAAACCGATCCAACACTGAACTCACCCATCGTGTTAAAACCGCAAATGAAGAATACGGTGTCCGGTTTGTGCCTCCTGCGTGGATCCTGCTCCGCGTCCAGCGTGTCCACTGTCCAAAACCGCGTCCAAGAAAATCTTCTTGTGCGATAGGGAACAAGAGAGACAAAATTCTCGATCTGTTTCCTGACGGCGCTGGAGACAGGCTTACATTTCAATCTGTTGAAATCAGGAGGCTGGACTTCCAACGCTTCTCTCCCGCTGATTGGCTCGGCTCTCCAATAGACTTTCGAGATTGCACAGATCCGAGTTGCCATTGGTCCAAAAGTTTGACATGACAAGTCCACAGAGATCGCCCCCCGCCTCCACCAGTCCTCCTCCTCGTCCTGCTCTCTCCCATCAGAAAGCAAAACTGGGGATATACCACCATGAAAGCGTTTGTTATTGAGACAGACAGGGTGAGTAGAATACAATATCAAGATTTTGGATTAGATCTTCACCTTTTCAACTTAGACGTGCCAGTAAATAAAGAGACGCGCCAAACACTCCAGAGGGTGACAGTCACAAGGAAATATCACCTGAAAAAAAATTAATATTCCCAGAAAAGCGCATAAATGTGAGCGTTTTAGCCCCACGTTTAGCTGCCATTAATTGCATTTGTGCTCGTGTTCTAAAACAAGGATTAATCCTTTCAAAATAAAAATACGTGCCCAAGTCTACTATGAAAACTAAAAGGTGGAAAACCTGACTTTGGCTTTACGCTCCACCACACTAGCCTTCAGCTCAACCTTTTAAATGGCATCATTAGGGAAATGGGAGGAAATGAATGATTGGTTTTGAGTAATGTAATTGGCTGGGTGATGTTGGTAAATTGTGTCTCCATGCACTAGAGGATTATCACACTTTTTCTGATTTGCCGCCCACGTTTTTACTCTCCTTTACGCATCAAGCATCGACTGATACACTATGTAAAACACACCCAAAACAAATCCTTCACTGGATGCTGTTTTGTTGAAAATGAGGCGATCACAAGGAAAACATGTTTATCTTGTTGCAAAGAATCTGTCTGGTCATGTAGTTTGAAAATAAATGACAGAATTAAACCACTGCCAGATTTAACTCTTGTGCCAATTTAAAATTAAATATTATTTGATTTATTTAGACGTGTGAAACGAACATTACAATTTAAGGTTTTATTGTAACTCCGTAATTTGATATTTACCATTTCGGACTATTAGTTAATTTGATTTGCGTTAAGGCTTTGCGCCGGACAGGCAAAATACTGCCTTTTTGCCAATTGCGCACAGCAAGCGTTAAGGATATGCAAGTCTTTTGTGTGATAAAGAAATTACCCCTTATGTTCTAACCTTTACATAATTACCCATGAGGCTCATAGTTTGCAGAACAATATCTTTAAAAGGGATTATTTTTAACTTTACAACCCCTGCACACATGGACCGGCTGTACAGAAACCCCACTTGCAAGCAATAAGAAAGATTTGTTGCTTCCCGACACGAAAAACAAACACACACCATAACTTTGCGCCTTCACTCTCTCCCCATTTTGACACATGCTTTGGGTTTTCTCGTGTCATATTTTTCTTTAAAAAGGCCACGACGCATGACTGACCTTCATCTCTGAACAACCTAAAGGGATCAACGTGCATGTAAACATCAAACGGCGCTCCTATGCAGCCGTGCAATTAGGAATATTGTTGAAAACCTCTGCTGACATTAAACACCGAGGCTGCTGCGAGGGGCCAAAATGTACACAAAGTATTTGTTTCAGCACGCTCAGCTTTGTGGGCTGGATAACGGAGAGTAAACCTACTATCCCTACATTTTATTTAGTTTTCCCACCTTCTCAGGTTGGGATAAATCCCTGAAACTGCACCGGTTACAGTGTGCGCCTTAACAGTAATACAAGTCAGTTAGAGGGGTCTTTTAAGGAGGCGTAAATTGACGCTTTTCTACAGATATTTTGTTTACATGAAGGGTTATTTGCCTTAAGACGAGCAACTTGGGGGTCTTAGTTGACTTTTTTTTTCTCAAATTCACCATCATTTACCCTGCTTGTGCCCCCACCTGCCCACCCTGCTCAGCTCCCAGGCCACTAATGCGTCAAGGATAATGTTTACCGTGGGGAAACGTGCTCAGCTTGTTTCCACTGAGGTGCCTCTGGTGGCTGAAATAACAGAAGGTCAGCAGTGATGGGATCAAAGGTGTCCGCGCACTGCTCCATCTTCTGCCCTTTTCAGACTGAACGGACACGCACCTTCCTCCTTTCTCTGTGAGATAGTAGAAAAAGGATACTGAGGCACAGCATCACACAGAAACCGGGAACTGTCAAGATTAAATCGCTGGTTGAAATTAACGATTGCTGATTATTGAAATCACGGTTGAAAATTTCCATAAAGTCAAAGAATGTAATAATAATAATAATTTATATCAAATAGGGGCTGTTAAGGGGGAGGGGAGCAAAGAAGCCTCACGTGTTTGTCATTATCTCGTCAAGATACAGTAAGATGCCCTTACAGTGGATGGAGTGTTTAACATATGTGTATTCCATGTGCAGTTCAAACAATCTTTAATAAATAACTATCAGGGCTAGTGATTTTTTTATTCTACTGAAAACCTCTTTTTTTTTCGTTTTCTTTTTTAATTTTTCGTCCGTCCGTCCGTGAACGCAACGCCAGTGCTAACAGGCCTCCACGCATGATTTCCAGACTCTACATGGCTGTCACATGCCTGTACTGTTCACAAGCCCAAAATCGTCCGTGTCGAATTGAGTTGTTCATACCGTGTGTGAAGGAAACGCATCACTTGTCAGACAAATTGTGTAACGACAGACTCAAAGCTTCGACAGCAGTTCTCTCCGGGGGACAGTGGGTGGACTTATTTCCTCATCTCATACTGTTCCTGTGGATTTACAGATGGATGGCAGTGCAGGCTTATCCTCCTGCACATTATCTGCTATGTGTCAGCTGGTCTTTACACTGTAAATCTTGCATTTTGACCCCTACTGCTGTGTCACTGTTCATATTTGCAACGTGAGATGAAGATGCATCCACATACAGTGATTAAATACCATTGAATTTTTGGCTGCACCCTGCAGGACATAACATGGATTTTCTTTTTATATGCAGCAGGCAGTTGACTTGAATACTCGACCTTTTAAAACACACACAGTCCTGCTGTGTGTCTGGCGCTTTCACGGTTTATGTGCAAAAAAAAAAAAAAAAAAAATCTGCAACGCACCGCTTCCATGACACAGTCTCTGTGTGTCGATAATCTGTAATTTAATGCTCGAGGGACATTTTGTAAATAACATCATATTGACACATACCTGAGTTTCTTGAACTTTCTCTGGCTTGTTTGCAGCAGATTGACCTGCAGCCTCTGCGGAGCCTCCAACCAACACCACCAGCTTTCTCCTCTTCATTAAGCTAAATTACATTTAATCAACGTGCACAAATAATTCAAATTATGCAGTTGAACTTGTTTCATATCAAGATCATGTCACCTAATTTTATGCGATTCAACTTTTGTGCGAATAATCCGAGACAGCGTATCATAATATTTCGTTTACTGTTTCTCAAATCGGATGATTTGTATTCATGTTAATTATTTATTTTTCTTCTCCTCTTGTTTACAGATTTGTTCCTCTATTTACCTTTTGTGGAATCTATGCAGCAAACATAACCCCCTGTCCCAGCTGGACGGTGAAGCTGAATACACCGTGTCTCTGCTGCCTGGAAGTTTGCACTTGTACCTGTTTATATCACAGCTTTCTTTCATGTGAAAGTTTTTGTTTTCATGGCTGGAAAATTCTAATTGACTCAAGATGATGGAGGAAGTGTGAAGGCCAAATTTATTTTTGTGTTGCTCCTATTTTTCTTTTTCTTTCTTTCTTTCTTTCTGTTAGGAAAATCCCCGTGTGTTCCACTAAGGTCATGACCATCCCGAAAGGTTTTAAAAGGAAAGGAGGCGAAACCAAAATCAGTTCATCAACACTTCAGACTGGCAGACATTTGCAGGTACATATGTAAGTTGTGCATAACTGAAATGCAAAATAATGGAGGAAAACGTACTGATTTGTCTTCATAACTGTAATGATCGCCTGCCACAGGTTCACAGTGCACTTATCAGTGATGAACATCTTCATCCGCTCTTAAGGAAAATTAGGAATCATGTTCAGGCTTTTCGCAGAAAACTGTTTGATCTTGTTAAAATGCCAAAATATCCACAACTGTAAATCACGTGGCAGCTTCAGTCTCGCACTCCTCTCTAGCCCCGCAAAGACTTTAGTAGAGGAGAGACGAGTCCTGTGCCAGGAAACTGCACCGATCCACCTGAGTTTGTTTACCTCTCGATATTGTACTTGAAAAACAGCTATAAAGGGTGATGACACAGGCACTCCCACCTCAGCTATCTCCTTCATGTGAGAGCAAAGTCACTTAACCGCCTTTTGTTTTTAATTTCCACATGTTCAACAAGTGAAGGCACGAGGAACCGTTTCTTTTTCCACAGCAGTTGTCACCGCAAGGAAAGACACGGTGCACCACAGACAAAATAGACTATACCTGTCTTGGTTTCTAAGGCTGCGAGCTGTTTGGTATCCAAACAACAAACAAAACAAAACAAAACAAAACAACAACAAAAAAATGCTGATAGCAGCAGGATTGCAATGAACTCTGATCGAAATAGCATAAAGGACAGTCCGTATATTATTGTACCCACACATTTTTCTTGTCTTACTCCACCCCCCACCCCCACCCCCTCCTCCACTGGAGTTCAGTATGATCCATGATCTAATGGTGAACAAGAAGTGTCTGATCTCTTCTTCCTCATTACAGTCAATCGCATCCAAAAATACAATCTCTGTTCTCCAATTCTTGTAGTTAAAATATCTTCATCAGTAACCGAATCAGCGCAAACGTGCGACGAGATCAACGTGGTGAATAAAAATAACGTTGCTTTCTCATCTTGGTCTAAAAAGTCACTCTCGAAATATTTCGCGAGGATTGAAACGTTAAACCCTGAGATGAAAGTTTGATTTAATGTTTTATTTTGTATTTCTGTTCAGCGCCTGTCAGAAGCTGTTCTTTGTAGAATGATCATGATGATGATGATGATGATGGAGGGGGGTAAATTCCGCCTTCTCCAGCCTACACGTCAGTACGCCTTTAATCCAATTAATTTCAAGCACCTCGCAAATATTATTCTTTCATTAGTTTTATTTAATGTATACAGTACACGTTAATTATTATTTCTGAGCTACCAAACCTTTTCTTTTCGCGCCTTAATCTCTCAGTCAGATTATTATCTTCATTTTGAGGAGCTGCCGGAAGCTGAATTAAAGTCTGAGACTAAATCACTGCAGAGCAAATCACTCTAATTACCAAGTCGATAACAGCTTAAGTACATGAAAGCAGTGGTGGAAATGAAATGAGTGCGTTTACTCAAGTGGAATTTTATACTTTGAGTTTTTCCTTTTTCCGCCACTTCACTGTCTCACTGCAGTTCAGAAGCAAATATTTCACTTTTTGCTGAGCTGCATTTATTTGATAACTAATTATGACAGGTTATTAAAGGTCAAGATAAGACTTCACTGATCCCGGATTGAAATTCACAGGCTACTCAGAGGTATGATAAGTTATAAAAAATTAACCTCACATTTACCAGCTGCAGCATCAACCTGATGCGCCCCTGAATGCATCAGTATTTATAATCCAGTGTGATGATGCACGTTATTCTGAAACGAAACATTCAACATAATGAACACTTTTACTTTTGGTACTTTATATTTTTGGTGCTTATACTTTTGTACTTTTACTTTCTATTTTTAGTGCATGACTTTACTTGTAGCAGAGTATTTCTACACTGCGGTGTTGTTACTTGTACTGAGGTGAAGGATCTGAGGTTTTCGTCCTCCACTGCATGAGAAGGCTTAAAAAACTGTCTAAATAACACATCATTTCAGAGGTTAAAATAATTTTGTTTATTTTATGTAATAGGCTTCCGTGTGAACTAAAAGGATAATGTCCATCATCCGTCGCGGAAATTGTGGAAAGTTAAGTTGTTTTTTAACTGTAAATTTATGGCAAATAAAATTTTTAATCGAAGCAACAAATTTAACAACTCAGCTGGACAGTTTAAAATAAAAGATGTAATTTCTGATATTAATATCTGTTATTAAATATTATCAGTAAAACCCCAATATTATATTATATTATTATTATTCTTCACCTCCTCATTGTTATCATTGTTATTGTTATTATTACTGTAAGGGTTATTATTATTATTATTATTATTATTATTATTATTATTATTATTATTATTATTATGTAGACCACGGCCACAGCTGTCCAGACTATTTTTCCATGCAGTGCTTTGTTGTTAATAATCAGATCCATCCCCGTAAAATTCATTGCAACTTGATATCACACATGATTTTGCATCACTGGACCTGAACTTCAAAACTTCAGAACACATCTCCTGAGAGAGACAAGAAACTCAAATTAGAGTGAGACGCCGTGACTGTAATCCGCTACCGATTCCCCTTTGTGGTAAAAAGAAAAAAAAGAAAAGTTAAGTTAGTGCAATGAGGCGGATTTTCATATCTGTAGCACACTGACACAGAGCAGAATGTGCAGCTCAGATTATCCGTGCAGAAAGCAGCAGAGCGGGGAAAAAATGTTCCCAGTTCCCGGTTTACTGTTCCCAGTAAGATCCTGCGGGAAATCCAGGCCACCACTAATAGGTTATTATGGGGACACGCAGTGATTTCTTGTCTCACAGAGGGGGTCGGAGGTCTGTCATCTCATACTAACTGTCCCCAAACTGACTGACATCTGCAATAAGATACACACGTGCGGAGAGTTATAGTGTGTGTGTGTGTGTGTGTGTGTGTGTTTTGCTTTGAGAAACAAGGCCCAGCAGTTTGTCACCCAAAAGCGCCACTAATCCGGGTTATTTAGGCGGAGAGGGAAGTGGTGTCGCCTCCAGCTGTTTGATACAAATAAGATAAGACTATATGGAGCTTTAACGTGTGGAGGCTGCAGCTTTCCTTTGGGGGGAAACACCGTCGCTTGAGCGCCTTTAAAATAACCTGCACTGATGACTGTAACCTTTGCAGCCTAGACGATGGTGACACCATTAAAGTCTTTCTGCAGGTTAGCACTTCTCCCGGGCCGAGTGGCGCGGTAACTTTAGTGCGGCCTTAATGAGGACGAACGCGGGTTAACGACGTATGTAGTCGTGTTTCAGAGGCCAGGCCTGGGTTTCAGCAGAGAGGGACAAAAAGAAACAATATTTACGACACTTTTAAGCATACATCACTTTGACATCTGTTCGTCTGGCACCTGGCATCCATTAGTATTAAATATTTCATTCCACCCTAATTTGGAGCTCTCTTTGTCCCCGAACCAAGGACACTGGGGGGGAGAAATAGTGGAGAGCTCTACCTTTGGTGCGCTTTTACGCGGCGTTTCCTTTGTGCAGAAAAGTGCAAATGGGGTGTTGATACAGACCACACCGCCGTGTTATGCGCCAGACCCGAGGAATCGTTGAGTCATACCTGGATTGGGCTTATATTAAATTTCCTCATCCATTAAGATCCTTGCATAAGCGCAGAAACATTCCTGTAATTAATCAGGTTTGGGTACACCAGCGTCAGATATTTTTTTTACACAGTGTTATTAGATTACTGAGTTTTCAGTATCCTCATAAACAGAGGCCGAAAAGGTTTAAATGCATAATGTCGGCAGTAAGAATTGTGACAAAGTACAAGTCGTCTGATATTTTTTTGTTATTTAATTTGGAGCCAGGCGCCAAAAAAATATAATAATAAAACGAATAAAACTTAGGAATCAGAGGAATTATAATAACTTCTTGTTGTAACCTACAGCTGAATTTTTTGAGGTGTGATTCTTTCTGCTTCATGAAGGCGTGAACACTTCATAGGATAAAATCAGCACCGAGGCCTCCTTTAATCCATTCGGCATGCAGCCTGGTGACACTCCTGTCATGCAAATAAGGTGAGGCTGCAGCATTTGATTGCACAATTTAATGACAAGTTGCACGAGTGAGTGGCACTTCAATAAGCGGGGACATTGTTGAGCAACATACGATCCGAACCAGTCAGACAGTGATCTGTAAATCTCTCCAAATGCTTCCGGGTAGCAGTAATTGTGAATAAGAGCAAAAGCCTGAAGCATCAGTTAAAATTTTCTGAGTGTCCCTGTTGGTCACACTGTCTTCACGGGGTCACTGATGCTGCTGGTACAGTGCCAACACAAGCTATAACCCCTCGGCCTTTTTATTCCAAATACAGTGGCGCCATCTGATGGACATTTAGGAAATAAATGGCAGTCATCACTTTATTGGTATTTTCCTACAGTAACTACCTAATACCATCTACCATTCACTGGTGTTTAAAAGTCTGTATAATATCTAAATATATTTTATTTGTCTGACTGGTTCATAGCTATAAATGCTCAGTGGGATTATTGGTAGTGAAATTATTATTACACTCAGCCCCTTTTTCCGTTTTAAAACTGAACCTTGTTTTTGTTTTAAATACTTGCTTACTTTTATTTTAAATATTAACTTGTCTGTTCAGTTTTTATACCTACAGTATAAAACTAAACAGTATTGTGCAAGAGTTTTAGGCACCAGTTCTCCTCTGTACACCTGCACGCAGTTTTTCAAAGTACTTGGCAGGTAGGTTGTTCCAAGCACCTTGGAGAACTTGCCACAGTCCATCTGTGGATTAAGTCTTCCTCTGAGTTCATGTGATCTCAGACTGACAACATGACACTGACATTAGGAGCCACACCATGTGTTGCAGAGCTCCTTGTTCCTCTCGTCTCTGATGACACTCCTATATATTCTTTATGCCTCTGGCTGTAAGTTTTGGCTTGTTGCCGTGCTGCAGAGTGAACGAGAGATCGATCAGACACCTCGCCATGAGTATTACATGAAAGATAAAACCCCAAACATCTAAAGTGCCTAAAACGACTTAATTTAATCTCCATTTTTGTGCACATTCCTCCTGCTTATATTTGTCATTCTTCTTGTTTATGAAAAAGTGCTGAGTGAAGTTTTCCTCATCAATCAAACTTGCCTTCACTTGTGAGACACTTTAAAATGCATCAACCCAAATGAAAGGTCCGACCATATTAAATGAATGATTGATTGGTCCAATATTGAAAATGCCTGCAGGCTACAGCCTTGTGCAGCCTCAGTGAGTGCACCTTTGCCTGTTCATGCACAGGTCTGCATGGTGGGGGGAGGGGGGTAAAAAGCATGAGGGCAGTGGACTCAACAAGAGCTCCCTCAACAGCTACAGAGCCCTTCAGTAAGGCAGTGAACTCTAACTGCAACACAGCAGAGGACCAGCAGTCTGTTTCATCAGTCTGCATATTGCTCACCTTCTGCATTCTGAGTTCACTGATCTTCCCTTAGTTACACAACAGGCTGCTGAGAATGAGGATCAACAGATACAAACACTGTTTCCCACAAATGCAATCACGTAAAACACACCTGAGAAACTGTCCTATCTGTTTCCCAGCAGAGGTGATTGTGTAGTCATGTTGTGTTTACAGTGCTGAAACCACATTTCCCTTTAGGTTTTTAATAAAGGCTGAAGAGAACTGAACTCCAGCCACAGGGGTGTGTGGTTTGTAGCACGTTTTTTGGGTTGGAGGGTGGGTGGATGGGGGGTGGGGGTGGGGGGGGGCTGTCAGTGTCAATGTATGTCCTGTAGAGGGCAACCAAGTATCATACATGGCTGTGCAGAGTCTTAAGATGTTCATTCATTCATCTTCTATACCGCTTGATCCGTCTGGGTCTCGGGGTCTTAAGATGTTTTTGCACAGAATTAATTAATATATTATGTTTTATGTTCAGGAAGAGACAAGAATTATCACTGAGCGAAAATTATGTTTAGTTTCTTTCAAACTGACGTATACCACTTTGCTTTGTTCCCACAGTGCATTTCACGAAAACACGACTGGGACAACCTCGTGTGAGCCTCAAGTCTGCAGAGTGTAACACGTATCCCTGTAACTGAAACTGTTTCTGCAGTGCCTCAAAATACAGACGGCTGCACATTCGTCTTTTTCAGAGCCTTGCAAAACAAACACAGCAGATTTTTCTGGTCGTCAGATATTTTCAGGAAGAAAATCTGAAGGTTCATTGTTGTAACTGTTTAATAATGTTGTTACTTTTAAAACAGTATTGATTCATGATTGATGCTGCTGCTGTTGCAGAATGTAAACACTAACCGTTAATCTGAGCTGCAGGAGCTGCCTGTTTTTGATGCATGTAAGTGAACTCACATTTTCTTAGTTCAAAGCTTTTCTGTAACAGACACAAGAAGAAAAAACTATTGAATATATTGAATCAATAGTATTTTTGTTTTCCATTACAGAGATCACATCACCTAATATACTGGGATTCATGTCAGCAATGATTGACTGTGGTGACGGCAGGTGTGGAAACAACTCAGCTAAAAAGTAAGTGTTATTTCATTATTTTTGAGAGACTGTTTTATGTTTGCATGTGTTAATAAAGTAAATTCAAAGCCTAATGGACAGTCCAAATCAACAATATAATTGTGCTTTTGGTTTCCTTAAGACTGTGAAATAATTAGAACTTTACGCTCCTCTTTAAAAGTGGTAGTATTAATTGGATTTTCCCAGCGTGTAACATGGTGTTTTACATGTGTTTATTCTTAATTTGTACATTCAAACACATTTTATTTCAATGATGACATAATGTTTCTGTTGATGGTCCAGGATGTGTCTCCCTTTTCCCCCTGTTTGGTAACTTCTTCTGTGAAAACCCCATTGGTAAACACTGGTTTTTGTGTTTTAAAGCACCTTCTAAACAAACCTGACTTTTTGACACACTTTCACTGAACAGCAAACACACAGCTGCTGCTTGGTCAAGCAGCCTCACAAGACCCCAGTTTACTGCAGAGAGAGTCATGTGGCGGCCAAGTAATTATCCCCCGCAGCCCCTCTCCGAAATGCTAATGGCATTTACAGGACAGGGAGAGGAGAGAGAGGACGCCAGCGGCAGGTGCAGCTGCTGGAGCATGATGCTGTGCTGAGGAGCAACAGAGGAGTCATTGTGGCTGTTAAGGTGACGTATTATCAGTCAGACTGGAATCAGATAAACATGATTCTCAGTCAAACTGGAATCAGATAAGCATCTCATGGATTTATCTCTTTCACCTGTTTCCCTGCAAGGTCACAGTATTAGCACTGATATTAACTGTTAAAGGGATACTCCACCGATTTTTACACATAAAGTTCGGTTTATCCGTCATAAAAAAGTACAACTCAGTTGTACAGCGTCTTCTGTTGCTGAAAAAAATAACTCTGACGGCTTCATCATTATTTCAGCTTTGGCTTGAAACTTAAAATGTTAAATGTAAAGTCATAGACTGAAGGTGTGGAGTTTGAAAGAAGCTGTTTGGCCGTTTAAGAGGCATGGGTTTTGTGTGTGTTTTGTTTTTTGTTTTCCTACGAAGGTAGACAGAGACTTTTGTTTTTTTGTTTTTGGGTCGGGTCACCCAACCGCACAATACAAAATTCCAAAGTACTCCCTGAATATCACTTTCCAAAACTAAAATTCCAAAATGCTTCACAATAAAAGCAGTTAGGCACAAATGATCAAATAAACATGAAACACAGGAACATCAGATAGAGAAAAGCAAAGAAGGTCCTGAGAGACCTTAGGTTACAACATGTACTCAGGGACTTCACCATGCATTGCCTCAGCTGAAGACATTTCCACTTGGAAGAATAATTTTAATCTGATAGGGTTTTTTTCCACAAAATATGATCAATTGTTAAAAAAATCTTTAAATTATATCTACTCCTTCTGCTTCAATGAAAAATTCAGAATATACAAAAGAGCATGAAGTTTAAATTTCAAAAGTTTAACTGCTGGACACCAGATGTCTCCTGGTTTCATGAAAAGTCCATTGTCAGCGTAGGTGCAAGAATAAGCAAAACAAGAGAGGGACTTCAATAACTAGAATTTTGCACATACATGTATAACAGGCTGTTCAGTCTGCAAAACATTCATTGAAGTTCCCTGGTTTTTCAGGTCTAAAATGCTAAAACTGTCAGTTCAGCTGCGAACTCCAGAACCATGTGAGAAAAATCCGCATTTGGCTGAGGAGGGATTGGGAATGGAGAGCTGAACAACAGAGTAAATATTTGGCAGTGGAGAGCTCTTGGGAGCTGCAGAGGACCCTCTCTGGCTGAAGCCTGTGGGTGTTAAATAGATTAAGGGGCTGCTGGGTCATTGTGGACAGAGAAAATTCCCGCTCTTTGGACATGACTTTTCTTTGCCTTTGCGTGTTTTTGCTCTCCAATCGAGTGCTCTCTGTAAACTATCCACTCCAGCAAACCTGCAGTACTGTAATCCGCTGGTGTTTGTCAACCACTGGGAGGCCGATGTGTACACAGAACTGATGCTTGACGGAGGGTTTAGTCCTCTCTGTTTTTGCTGATAGTAAATTCTATCTTAAAAGTTGCCTAATATAGTTTGTTTTCCAAGGAAACAGTTGTGCGTAATGTGCGTAAAGGTTTTTAATTGGAAGAAAAGGAGGAGAGATAAAGGCTAATTTCGGAGCCTGTTGGGCTTATAATACAGGTCACCGACTTCGCTGAGCTCTGAAAATCTAAAAGGAATTTAATACGTCCTGAATCACACATGTAATATTGCTCTGGACTATAGACTTGGCGGCCGTAGACGCAGAGCAGTAGATAGTGTCCCAGATCCTATTCAGCTCCATTCAAAACCATGACAACACGGAACAAGCTCGGATTTATCCTGCAAAGTTAAAGGACATTGTGCCGGGGCGTCAATCAGGCATTATTGCGGGACTGAACAAATGCAAAATCTTGACTGGAACAAATGCTTCCAACGGGTCTCGGACGCGGGGCTACATTTTCCCCTTTTGTTCCCCTCCTCTGGTTGGCATGTATTTGTGTTCCCTCTCGTCCGACCACCCAGGACGACTGGGGAGGCATGTCCACCACGTCTCTCCTCCCCGGCCTCATGCACCTCGCTGAAGTGGTTAAGGGCCGATATCAATATCAAATACGACTGAGAAAGAGAGAAAACAGCCCCCCACATAAGGCTGAATTCATGCTTTGCATTTAATGCGTTTTATATGTCTGGATGAGAAAAAAAAGAGCCTGTAGGCGTCAGTTCGAATCGAGGACGATCGGATGTTTTCTACATGAAGGAATCGCTTTTTAAACGTTATACTATTAAACTGAAGAGATAAAAAAAACCGATTTTAAAAAAACGCATCGATCGCATGCCACGGTGATCCATCTGTGCGTGAAGCATGATTAATTATCGATCATTTATCTTGATTACAAATTACTAAAATCTTGTCAGAGATGGCCAGTCATGGCTTCACTTTGTCAGAAACTGAATAAGGCAGGTTTGCAACACGACGTTAGGCATAAAAAGTCTTTGTTGTGCAATTAATTTGCCTCTGCAGTGCAATTATTATTTTAACAACAATTAACAATTTACTTTATCCCACCGTTTAACATTTATAAGCCCTTTTCAGACATTTGGTAAATGGTTTATAACAATCTGTAATGTAGTCGTAAGGACATTTTTGAGTGTTTACTAATGTCCAGTACTTGTCAACAATATCTTCTGATGACATATTTTATAGAAGTACAGCTGTGTTTTACTGTGTTTTCATTCATTATCTGTTTATATGTCAGCTTCTTCTTATTGGTGCCCAGAGGATGAGTTTTAGCTTTAAACACCCATATCTGCTTACAAATACATTATAACTACATCTTTATTTATTTTGAAATGTTAAAATAAATTTAAAGTAAGTTTTTTTTTCTTTAAACAAATATAACATTAAATCATTCAAAAGTTAAAAAAAAAAAAAGGAAGGTCTTCCTGTTTAAAATCCCCTGTACAGGGCATGGGAAGTTTCTGGAACATGTTTCCTCCTCCATCCATAAAGGTCGAAATTTCTCACGCCTGCAATTAATACGCCGCTAATGGACGTATTAGTTAAACCAACTCGCAGGCATCAGGCTAATTGCTCACTTTGTATGCAAATATTGGACACGTTGTTTGGGCTGGAGGAGGGAGGGAGGGAGAGTGGAGAGGGGGTGGTGGGGGGGGGGGGGGGGGGGGTTGATGATGGGACGGGCTCTGTTGTCAGTTGCCACCCAAGACGTGATTCAGCTCCAACAATTACCATTATCTGTTTCCCAGTTTGACGATACGGGACGAATCTGTAATGATGACGAGTGTTTCCTTCGCTCATTGTTGAAGCGCTGAGTTTTTTTTTTTCCTCTGTGCCTCCACACCTACCATCATTGGGTGGCAGCACTCGAGCCATTCAGGTACTCAGCGGAGGAGGGGGCTTTATAAGTGAACAGCCGTGTGTTCGTAGCGTATGGAGTGCTGTTTGTGTAAACACTGAGCCCGGTGCACACTGAGCTGGTGTTTGGACAGTGCGTAAAGTGGAGAGGATCCGCTGCGGGGTTTTTCCTTCCTCCTCCTTGGGACAAACGTATTTCGAGTGCTTGTTTATTTCTGCGCAAAGCAAAACCGTATTTCGCGCAAGGACGCGATGGCCGCACCGACCAAGTTCAGTTTTTCCGTCAGGAGCATCCTGGATTTGCCCGAGCAGGATGCGGAGGCAGTGCCGCAGTCCTCCCCTGTGTACTCCTCCTGCTCCTCCAGCTCGCCTTACACCTCCTGGATGGATTGCGACCGGAGCCCTTGCATCTGTAAGTGCATGTTTGATGTTGGATCTGATGAACCGACTGTGCCCGTATTGTATTATTATTATTATTATTATTATTATTATTATTATTATTATTATTATTAATTTTAACCAGCTTTATTTTGAAATTACAAGGAACCTTTATCTATATAAGAAGATTATGCTCCCTTTGGAAGATAGATAGATAGATAGACAGATAGATAGATAGATAGATAGGTCCTGAGGAGAATTGAGGCTAAATAAATGTTATCACATTACTTCAATAGATCACATTACTTCACATTACTTCTATACACATTACTTCTATAGACACTTGGACTAACCTGTTTTATTAATATCTGCAGCTTCCGATGAAGGCAGTCTGGAGGCCTCCCCCGACTCAACCAAGCCGGATGACTCGTCCCTGGACTCGGAGCCCGGCAAGAGCAAAAAGAGCAAGAAGCGCCGGGTTCTGTTCTCCAAGGCCCAGACCCTGGAGCTGGAGAGACGCTTCCGCCAGCAGCGCTACCTGTCCGGCCCGGAGAGGGAGCAGCTGGCCCGGCTCCTCAGCCTCACCCCGACCCAGGTGAAGATCTGGTTCCAGAACCACCGCTACAAGATGAAGAGAGGCCGGGCAGAAGGAGCGCTGCAGGACGTGGAGATAGGTCAGCCTCCAGTGCTGCGCAGGCTTGTCGTTCCCATCCTGGTGCGGGATGGGAAACCTTATCACACCTGCTTACTTGACACGGAGAAAGCTGCCTGTTTACCTCCTTCTTCTCAGGCGGTACATTTCCCCTTGGCCTACCCGTCTCTTCAGCATCCCTCCCCGGTCGCTCTTCCTCCCAGGTACCAGCACTTTCCCACCGCGGCGGCCTCCAGATTCGCCTGGAGAGACTTTTGGAGCGACTCGGTCCACTTTAACAGTTTCAAATGAAAGCCTCGTTTCAGCGCACAGACTCATTTAGAATTGCATCAAATGTTTTCTGAATGTTTAGCAAATTTTCGAGCAACTTAAACATTTAGATTTTTCACTATAGGACAAAAGGTATTTTGCACATTTTAATTTGATATTTTTTAAAATGCTGATAGTATTTTCTCATACACAGGCTTACTGGTGTAGCCTGTATTTTTAATTATTCGCTGAGATAATGTATGTGTATGTTTTTGAAGCCGTAAACATAAGATTTGTATAAATAACTTGTTGTTGTTGAAGGCAAATAATGTACAGTAGGCTGCATTAGGCGGTGATAGAAGAGGTAGCAGCAAAGCTATTATTACAGCCTGAATGTCTGAAGGAAAAATAATGTTATTTGTTGTCTTTAAGGAGACTTTCTTTAAAGGTTTTACCTGTTTAAACTTTTTTCTATTTGTGAGCAAAATTATTAATAAAATCTTTCACATATTTTGTATGATACATTTTAACATTGTAATGTGCTTTCTTTTAAACTTTCTTTTAAACTTTTTGGGGGCAAGTTTAGCCCCCAAAAAGTTTATGATCAACTTCTGTTTCTGAAAACAAATGTTTTCAGAAACAGAAACAAAAACAAAATCAAACAAATGGATGCAAAAAATGAACAAAACTTGGTTTTATTAACACTTTGAACATTCACTTTTAAAATCATAATGTGTAGACTAAAATATATTTAATTTAAAATCTAAAATATGTAGCAGGTCATGACAGGCGCCCAGAGGCTTTTATAATGTTAAAAGAAACTAATTATGCACCCAAAAGCTGAGCAAACATTACTCCTAAAGGGACTGGATTTGCTTAAGCATAAGAATACCCAGTAAACATTACAGCCTCTCTCACTATAGCACCCTGTTGTCGTCTGGGCCCATGGGCTGCTTTTCACTTTTATACAATTAACTTTTGTTATTCTGAGGCAAGTGGGGTAAATACGGCTATTAGCTTTATCTGGAAATCTGGGTTTGTGTACTGTAAGTCTGAAGAGAATACGATTTTCAAGGATGCGAAAGGCCGATTTAAAAGCAGATGACTGACTCTCTTTAGGTGCAGACGTTAAATATTTTACTGGGTATCTTAACAGGTGCAGCTGAGGAGCAAGTTGCTTTTTACAGTCACAAAAAGACAAGAAGAAGAAGAGCTTTTATGGATGTTTTAGATGTATATTACTACACAAGGCACTTTTTTTTTAATTACAGTGATGTGTGCACTCAGACATCCCTTCAAAACTGTCCTCAACTGTGAATTACCTCCATAAAGTGTGAAGAAACACTGACTACAGTGTTAATTTTCATGTTCTTAGATGTTCTCAAATGTACTCGACTCATTTCCATGACTCATTGTCACCTCACTGAAGCATTTTCAGTCCCATTTGAGTATTTTATAATGAAAAATATGCTTCAGTGTTTAAAATCATGTCAGTATTTCATCCGTGATGAGGGGGGTCTTCTGCTTTCACGCCCCCTATAATGTTGTTTGCTCGTCCTGTGACCCTGCAACCCATCGTCCCTGTCACCTGGCCCTTTGTCCCCCTCGCTGGGGCCACCTTGTATCACATATGGAGGGGACTGGCCGAACCCCTCAGCTCGCTGCATCTCCCCTTAAACACTCTTTTTGTCTGTGTGTCTCCCTGTGAATGGACCATTGTCCCTCATCCAAAAGGGACCGAGACAAAATCTTTAGTGTTTCAATTCCCGTGATGTTTAATCAGTCCCTGCGACAAATTTATGAGGTTTAACTGCACAATGGTGTTTTAGAGCATCTTGGGGTTTAAGGGTGACAAAGACAGGCTTTTAGAGGTTGCCATTGGTTTTTTAAGTTGGTCAGAAGAATTGTCTGAAAAGGATGGGCTTGTATTAGCCTGCCCATCCTATAGTTTTACTCACTGGCCTGGCCCGGGGCCCCTTAGAGGAAAGTTATAAGGTCCACATAAACTAGGCCACAGGAGGAGTTTCGTTAACTTGCTGCAAGTAACATTTAATGCATATTTGGTTTTAATGGCCTCAAACTTAGAAACACTGATGCTATGCTGACATACTGATTCAGATTTTAGCACAAATCATTTACTGACAAGTTTTTTGCTGTCAGAAATGCACTTTGAACGTCTGTAGCATGAGTCTTTGTTGGGACTCTGTTGTGCTTGGTTGTTTAATACAAGAAATGGAACAAAAGTTGAACTGATGTTGTTGATATTTGCTTTGATTTTATATTTTAATTTGAACTATCTCAGTGATGTCCCGAGTGTTGGAAAAGCCTATTAACAGGAGCCATTTCTCAGCCTTTCTGTGTTGTGATGCTTTTGTAAAAGTATAGTCTTACATGCACCTCATCAAAGTTTGCACACGTCTAAAAGCTGTGACCAAACAGGATTTTACTTTTTTCTAATGTGAAATTTTAGGGCATTTAGACGTTTAGATGTCAGAAGAGGTAAAATGACCTGGTATCTCACTAACATTAGACAAAAATAAGAAAATTTAGACATTATCTTGTACAGAGGAAATGTCCTCTGCAGTAAGTGATAGTTGAGAACCGTGTTAGATGCATGACAGCTTTGTGCCTTACACATTGAAGACAGTAGCTTTTAATAACTGTAAACATTTACTATTCTTAACTACAGTGAGTCAGAAAGAATAAAACTATGACATTATCAAAAACAGACAACAGCTGTCCTTAGCCCCAGGTTTACGCAGTTAACTTCCTGTTTTGAAACCTATCAGATTAAATGTGAAACTTCCTCAAAGTTCCCCTGCAGACACGTAAACGAGTAAAAACATATAGTTTGTTTCTAAAGTTTAATTGCTGGACAAAAGACATCTCCTTCTTCTTTTTAGTGGAGCAAGAAAAAAGAATCACATTTTTGAGTAGAAGGGGATGTTTTAGACCTAATTAAGTGTCATTTAAAGGCAGGTTAACTAGTGTTTAACAGTAAACTATATACAGTCTTACCGTGGTCCATTGTACTTCAGTCTCAACACACTTCAGTCTCATGTGATGCATTTTAAAAACATAAAAACTTCGGAACTTTTTCTGAATGTTTGCCGAGGTCAAAGGTCAGACCAAAGGTAGAGCTACGATAAATGTGAAACTCTGTTAATGCCCCACATGGCAAAATGCATAGTCTAATGCACAGTCTTCAGCTGTCCTATAATAATATTATGAGTAATGATCGTTAAACGTTTGTACATTTTATAGAGATACTTGTGTCAGTTTTCTTGCATTTTGTGTTCCTTTCAGCTTTGTGCTTTGTTAAATGGACAAAATGAGAAGTCAGACCTGAGTGACAGACCCAGACAGCTGAGTGTGTGCTGAAAAACAAAAAAGTCCCGTGCATGTGGGATATGGACAGTTTAAACGGTGTTAAAGACAAAAATGATCACAGAGAATGTCGGCAAAAAAAAAAGAACCAAACTGACCCCAGAGGGTCAAGCTGTTCATTTCAGTGACATGTTAATAACGGTCCCATTTTATGCAGATTGTGAGATAAGGTCCCTGGCGTTTATGATCCGGCTTCTCCACTAGATGGCGGAATAAGACACAGTATAAGTTTGGAGACCATGTCCCACACCTGTGGTTATAATGTGGCCGAAGTCTGAGTGTGTTGCTTTGGATGAAGACAGGCGGTAGATCCACTAGGGGCCGTGCTTCACTGAAAAACACCACGCTCTGCCCTTTGAGCCCCCTCTAGTGTGTCGGTGTGCAGCTGCTGATTGGGTGCGGAAATATGGCCGCCCTCAGTGACGTGTGGCTGCTCGGACTGACGCCATGCATCAGTGTTTGCTCTAAGGCTGTGTTTCAGCGCTTCAGAGTCACTTGCCCCAACTCACAACATGCCCTGCTCCTCTGACCGTGATGTTTAGTTCACCCCGCTTCCCCCCGTTTTTTGGATTGGCTCGGCTGATGATGAAGGAAGAGAAATGGTCGTTATTAATTAGTGTAACCTCCTGTGGTTCACACGAAAGCTGGAAATTAGAGAGAGGATCAGTGACAGATATAAAATAGTCACGGTGTCACCATCAGTTGGCTTCTTATGTGTGATGGTGAATCACACCAAGTGTCCAAATTTCTCCTTCTCAGCGTGTCTTATTTCCTGCAGCTCATTTCCTGGTGGATGAAAAGCAGTGAGAGCTGTCGTGGAGGAAAACGGGGGGAAGTCAGAAAAAGTTCTGAGCAGAGAAAAAATCCTCAGGAGAATCAGAGCAACAGGAGGAGGCAGCCCCGTCTGATCTGGGCTGCTAGTTAAAATTAGACTGAATAGTTTCTGTTTGGGCTGCAGACATAATAAGATATTTAACATAAGTCTTTGTATTACTTGTATAAGAGGACATCAAATGTTTTATGCTTTTTAAACATAAATTAGCTCAAACATAAAATAACTATAATGAGCTGTTTCATTTAGGCTTCCAGTTGGAGATTTGTGCAGTGGAGAGAAGTGTGCGGGTGTTTTGATCTTTGTTCATACACCACTGGAGATAAATTTGAGATTCATTAATATTACTCCTATCGATGTGTATTTAAGAATATTTTCGCACTTGTATCTCACTCCTCAGTGTCTCTGTAGCTATGCATTTGTGTGCAATTTGCAGTGATTTGGTTTTCTTTTATTTTTTTTTATCTTTATAAGCAAATTAATTATTGGTTTGTATTTATTTCAATTGGACATAGTAACAATAAGAAACTTGCTTTTTACTTTTCATTGCACTACTTATTTGTTCCCGGTCTAGAAGTTGCTCTCTGGATTATATCATGCACCAATCAGTTCAAAGACAACAACCTGAAGCCTCGATAACAAAAGGCTCGATAGCCCCATACCCTCCACTTCAAAGTGTCCTCATTATTCTGAGGAATTAGCCTGAACATTTGGACTAATTACCGCTAATTGGCCGTAATTGCCGTGTGCCAGAACAGGGAAAAGGTTCTGATTTAGATGATTAAGAATGTCTTGCGAAATTCCGTAATTAAGGAAGGCATACGCAAGATTTACCTTGGATGCAGAAACATGCTGTAATTTTAATTGCCTGCGATTATATGGCCTGTGAATTATACACCTCGCACCTCGGCTATCATCCAAACAATTTACTTTAGCTGTAATATTTAGCCTTGGACTACATGACAATATTGCTTCATTAAAGATAATTGTAAGGCAGTAGGAGGATATGGATTGCTGTGATGTGTACAGGGATCCTCAACTTGGACCAGTGCATCTGCATCCTGCGCTGAAAATAGCGCACAGATGATCCTGCTGTAACGCGCAGGCAGCCGTGAAATATGCAGAACTGTGGCTCATGAGCCCCGTGACAAACTGTCAGTGATCCGCATGTCACTGCTGTAATGGGACTTTACTCCACACACACACACAGTTCTGACAGGTTGTTGCTGAAGGTGCATCATTATTAATTTGAGTAAAAACAAGCAAACAAACTATAAAACTAGTTTTAAAAAACCCATGGTTGTTTTTAAAAGTGAAAGAAGAAACACGGGTTTTAAGTCAGTAAGGAAAAAAACAGTTCACACACTGTTACACCTGAGTGCGTCTGCCACCAGAAGACGCTGTGTTTCTTTAATTCCTGTATAAGGAGACATCGTTTCAACCTGCAGGCACAGACTTCTGTTAGGAGCTGGTGGCATCTGCTGCTGCTGCTGCTGCAAGACTGACGTTAGACCTCCAGACAAGACCTTTTTAAATAATACTTGCTTTATTAAATTTTTTTTTTTTTTTTTTTTTGCAGTAGCCATAGTGTCAGCTCCGGTATGATCCTGACATCCACAGATTGTGTAAGTTAGAAGTTATTGCATCGATTTGAATTCTTCACTGCTTATTTTCTAATGTTGTATGTCAGTAATTTTTGAAGCTGGAGAGCAGGAGACAGGACAAATTGGTAGCCGAATGATGACTTGCAGTAAAGGCTATAGCTTTTTACTGAAACATTCAGTAATGTGTAAAATAATATGCCATTGCATATTATTTCAACAAGCTGTGTGCACATGTTAAAAAGTGACCTACCGATGGTAATATCCTGCTAGACTTCCAATAAATAATCAGTAATATTAATAATCATAACGATGATCATAACAATAACAATAATGATGTTGAACAAATAAGTTAAAAATTTTTGCTCTAAAATCATTATTCTGATTTATATTTTTGTTTTTTAAAAAAGCGCAGGAAAAGCCACCTAAAAGCTTTGTGTAAAAAAAAAAAAGAACTTTTGATCGAAAGCAAAACACAGAAAACTATTTCTTGGCTTCAAAGCTGGTTGGGGGGGAGACAGAATCTTTCCTTATGCGTCCGCGAAAAATTTTAGAACTGAGATATGATTGAGTTAAACTGTTATGGCTCCTTGAGCATTAAGGCAAGATGCTACTGAGGGCTACCTGGCGTTGTGCTGCAGGAGAGTACTTGAACGCCGTTAACTTCACATGAGAGCCTCTCCTCCTCCAGACTCTATTTTGTTTTTGTTTTTTTGTTTTTTTTTCTGTTTCGGTTTCTTTCTCTCTCTCTTTTTTCTTACCAGGGTTCTTTAGACAAGTGTGTGCATGTGAATTTAGGTAACACACTGTTTGCGTCCAATGATATCAAAAGAAAAAAAAAACACGGGGGTTAATCATTTACGCAGCCACTTAACACGCGGATGTGTATTTATTTACTTATCAGTATCAGTCAATTTCCCTCCCCGCAAGTGCACTTTTGCATGTCTGAGTACGATAAGGCATAACACAAACAATCCTGCAATCACTGGAGGCCTCTCATGGCCATTAAAAGTCAGTAGTTCAACTGAGGAGTGGTTCTCCAACTCTCAAGTCCATATAGGCCTCCTTTCATCAAGAGGCCCTCGTAAACATCACTACAGTTAATAAAGTGTATTGTGGTCACTGCAATCCCAAGGTGCAGCCGCGTGTTTATCAGCGACGGCAACAAGTCACAAACTCCAAATGCAGCAGCTGCAGCGGGTCCGGACACCGCCCGCAGCCGCCGGGACGAACATTTATGACCATGTACAGCGCTTATGTTATTGTTAGTGAGAGGGGAGCACATGTCTTGTAAGTGAAATTACGCTCGGCGAAAGGAGGCTAGAACTGTTTTGTATTGTTGCCGATGCCCCGCCTCTGATGGTAGCCTTAAACCTGGCACCCAGCTAAAACAAACCAAAGCCAGCACAGAGCTCCCACTCAATCCAATTAAGGCGGACTTGAGGCGCTCTCCTACGTGTTCATCTACCAGGATCGACGTTGAGACAACAGGAACCAGAGGGGCTTTGGCCAAAAAAAAAAGGGAAAAAAAGAGAAGGAGAGATTGCCTTGCCTCTAATTTCTCCCTCTCCAGCCCCAGAACAATGTCGATGAGCCCTAAGCATACGACTCCTTTTTCTGTTTCCGATATCTTGAGTCCCCTTGAGGAGAGCTATAAGAAATTAAGTATGGAGAATAACAACTTGGGGGCACCTCTCACTTCTTACCGGCAGCCGCAGGTTTCTCAGGCGGCGATGCAGCAGCACCACATGGGCCATAATGGGACTGTGTCTGCGGCTTACCATATGACTGCGGCAGGTGTTTCTCAGCTGTCACACACGGCCATGGGGGGCTACTGTAACGGCAACCTGGGCAACATGGGCGACCTGCCGTCCTACCAGGACGGCATGCGGGGCAGCGCCACGGCCACCGGCTGGTATGGAGCCAACCCAGACCCGCGCTTCTCCACCAGTGAGTATCTCGCACCTGTACTTTGACTGCAGCTCTGAGTTGAGACATCCAGGCTTCGGTTACTTGCTTCGTATTCATGCCGTATTTAAAGCTTATTGTAACTGTCTCTGTTAACTGTGCATGTTTGTGCGCAAAGGTGGGCACCTTCCATATCTTTCTAGTTTGGATTTCCTCGGTTTTATTATTAAGTAGGGTTTTAAAAAAAAACAACAACAATAAAGCAAAAATAACCGTACATTTATTTCACGGCGTCCAACACCTGGAAAAAGTCTCACCAGAGAAGCAGGAAAGCTTTCCCTGAAAGCTTTGCGCGTTTATTTAAGATCATTTATTAACCAGTGTCGACTCTTTCATCGCATCAGTCCAACAATAACGTGCTGTCAGTTGTGATCTTTCGCTCCACTCGTTAGTTCACACAATTTAACAGTTTGGTTATTTATGAATACGGACTTTGACTCGCATCCTGGGTTTGGGATTCGTGGCTGAGGGCACCTGCTTGTTCCTGAATCATTTTGAGACTCGGCTCAGCTGTTTGTCAAAATGCAGATGTTGTTGTGTTGCACTTTTTTTTGACCTGCTATGAAAATAATTATCAGGGTTATAATTATATGGCTTAATGAAATTATCACCCATCGTTTTATCCATTAAACATCAATCTGTGTTTTCTGTTGGGTTTTCCACATAAACTGATTTGTGTTTCATCGTTTAACAGTTGTTGCAAGTAAAATCGGTAAATTAATTGTATTTATGTTCTTTTTTTGTTCTTAGTTTCTCGTTTCATGGGCTCGTCGTCGGGCATGAACATGGGCAGTATGGGCAGCCTCAGCTCCCTGGCAGACGTGGGCAAAAGCATGGGCTCTCTGTCCAGTACCCCACGGAGAAAGAGGCGAGTGCTGTTCTCCCAGGCGCAGGTCTACGAACTGGAGCGACGCTTTAAGCAGCAGAAATACCTGTCGGCACCGGAGAGGGAGCACCTGGCAAGTATGATCCACCTCACCCCGACCCAGGTGAAAATCTGGTTTCAGAATCACCGGTATAAGATGAAGAGGCAGGCCAAAGACAAGGTGTCCCAGCAGCAGATGCAACAGGAGAGCGGCTCCTGTCAGCAGCAGCAGCAGTCCCCGCGGAGGGTGGCCGTGCCGGTGCTGGTGAAGGACGGGAAGCCGTGCCAAGGCACCGGCCACACGCCCACATCCTCCGCACAGACGCACCATCAGCAAGGGGGCAATGTCATGATCATGTCCAACAACACGTCCGGCCTGGGGCAGCATCAGAACCAGCAGGTGGGAAGCACAGGTCACTCTCCAGATTTGGCGCCTCACTCCTCCAGTCCGCCGTCACTGCAGGGCCAAGTGGCCGGCCTCTCCCACCTCAACTCCCCCGGCTCAGAGTACGGCTCGGCCCTGCAGTGTTCAGCCCTGTTATACGGCAGGACGTGGTGACAAGAGGCGCCGGCTTTGATTTAACCCTTCCTCTATATTTAAAGAAAACAGACATTTTTTTTCTGTCAAGACTTCGACAAGTTTCACTGTAAATGTGCGCATTTGAACAAGAACCGAGTGAAATTCGGCGCAGCTCTTCTTGAATTTTCACCTTTTGGAAGGAAGTGTGACTTATAATGGAAGAAACACTTGACCAGAAACTGCGGATGTGAAAGTCTTGGGATTTATTTATGTAAATTATATTGAGACAAAAGAGGAATCAGCAGTCAAATAGGCCGCGTTAGTTGGGAAAAGGTGAACCTGAGCAGGGAGGCGCATAGAGCACAGGACTGCTGAGTATGGGTGCTGTTAAATTCCCTTTCAAAAGCACACAAACAAACACACGAGACGACTCTGATTTATAATAGAATTTAATGTAAGCCGTAGATCTAGCTTGTATATTTCTGTAAAAGGTTTGAATTTTAGCTATCTGTTGTACAAAGTTTTTGACGCTATTGCCGGTTTGTTGTCGTTTCATTGGTATTTGTACGTTTTATTTCTTTGTAACTTATATAGATATTTGACTTACTACAAAACAGTCCTATCAATAAATTATGGAAACATGACAGTTAATTTTTTTTTTTTTTTTTTTTTTTTTGTGAAATATGTCAACATATGCGGTGTTACACGGCGGAAATAGGTATTTGGAGAAATCAGCAAATAGACTAAAACAGTGCGTTATTATTATTATTATTATTATTAGTTCTTTTACTGCGAGATTTTTTCTTTTTTGTTTTAGAGAAGGTGATGTTTTATTTTTTGTTTTTTCGTTGTGTGAAATCAGGCTGTGAATTTTAACTTAAAAAAACGGTCACCTGTAGAACCAGGTTTGGCAAACTGACAAAACTAAATACTATATCAACACTCAGGCTCTTATTGTGACACGACAATTAAATACTGGAGCCTATTTTTCTGTTTTATTCTCTGACAAATCACACACCTCTCAGGCTTATCGTTCAACGCTGCAGCTCACACAAGCATGCCCTGCAGAGTAAACTGAGCCTTTATGAGCTTTTTTTTCCCTTTTCTCTGCGTGTGTATTTGAAACGATGGTGCGTGTGTGTGTTTTATTTTCTGTGTGAGTCAGAAAGGTGAGGTCTCTCGGCTCCCAACATCAAACACATGCGCTGCTCAAAGGGCAGCTTATCGATGAAAATCCCTGACCAAACAGCGCGGTATTCTTCTCAAATAACTCGCGAGGCAAACTGTCGGCGCTGGGCTATCAGCTGCTTTATCAATAATCAATCAGGGAATTGAAAGGGAAACGGAGAAAGGCTGTTTGTGTCCGGCGTCGATAACAAACCAGCACAAGTCTCCCCAAACATTTTTTTTTAAATGAAGACAGACTAAACAAAACAATGTTTGGTACAAAAAGAAATTCAAACGGCCGCAATAACGAACACACACACACACACACACACATACAAACACACAACCAGTAATTTATTTTTCTGTAGGTGTATGCTCTGTAAATAAAAGGTATAATAATCATTAGGGACTATTCTCCCGCCACCTAATAGAGCTATAGGTGTTAAACGGTAAATAATGTGGTTGCTAAGCGACGGAGGTAACGACAGGTGATTTTCGTTTAAGGGCGCATTAAATAAGTTGTTTTCAATCCGCTGTTGTCACATGTCCTATAGCTGTAATTTCGAATAGTCTCGGTCTGTATAAGACACAATCCAAGGTGACTGAACTGAATTTATGTGGCGCTAAAGTGTGACATAAAAGCTATTATTTTACTTTCATCTTTAGACCTTTAGCTTTAACTCCGTTTCTGTCAGGGATTAAGGTTAGGTCATACTTTAGGTGAGGATTTAAAGTTTTGTCCGTTTTTATTTCTGTTCATGGCACAATTTTGTAAACTTGTTCGCTGTTTATAGGCGATGTGGTCCACGTGTTTCCGAAGACGACTTGTTTTGGGAAACAAGTCGTCTTTAATTCAGATCTAAAATCAGAATGCAAACGTCCCTATAACTGTTCAACAACTGTTACAAGTTTAATGGCAAAAAAAAAAAAAAAAGAATCCACCGCGAATGTGCGCACTTTTTAAGCCACAAGGAAAAAATACACGCTGTGTATTATCCAAAAGATCCGTCGATCACCGCTCACATGCAGCTGCATTAATGCTGCTGGTCTGGTTTGCACCTGACTCCTGTTTCCCCACCTAATGTCTGTATCTTACATGGGATCACTGGTTTTGATAGAGGGGTTTATTGCTCATTATCCTCTCTCTCTCTGTTTCCTGGCCTTTACAGTTTCCAGGCTGCGAGACCGAAAAACCACGCATCTTCAGCCATGACTGTAAGACATTATGATGTAAAATTATATTGGGCCTGTTGCTTTATTTTAAATGTGTGGAAGGTTTGGTTATTGTGGCTTTAGTTAGAACTCAGCAGCACCTTTTAGCTCATACACTGTGAGTGTAGTTTACTACTAAGAGCATGTGGACTTATTTTTATGGAATGAATAATTTCGGTTTTATCTTCAAATAAGCAACTTTTAAAAAACTTTTTTTTTTTTGTTCTCAAATAATATTTAGGAAATGTGACTTTCACTAAATTAGGCGACTAAACTCACGCTTCTCTTTTTGTGTTTATCATTTTAAGTCCTGGTTTTGGGCCACCAAGCAGCCCCCCTCACCCCACCCCATAATCCTTCTGGAGACTTTTAAGAGAAATCTTTCCAGCATCAGAAACTATCTTCTATTAGGTATTTTGCAGAGCTGGTTTTGTTCGGGAGAGAAGTGAGAACTTTGGGATTACATTAACATGTCTTTGGCGCCGTGTGTGGTCTTTGTGTGCTGCTTGTAGCTGTTGAGAATGACTTGTTGGAAGCGTGTGTGCTCTCATCGCTCTCTTTTGTAGAAACCCACAGTGCAACTCCCCAAGTCCTCCTGGCTTTATGGTGGGCTGGTCTCCATGAACCCCAAGCAATTAGTCGCTAATCTCAAGGTAATCATATTTGAGTTAGTGACTAGCTGGTGAATTTTATTCGCCTGTTTAGCTTCAGTGTCACTTCTGGGATAATATTTATCATCCAGAACGTCTGCTTTATATATCAGCGGAATGAATATACAGCTTAAGAGAATATCAAGGATTTGTGCGTCTTAAAATCGAGGCTGCAATAAATTACACCAGAAAGTAAACAAATGTTTTATTTTCTTAACGAAAATTATAAATTGTACGTTTGTTTTCACTGCGAATTTAGTGACTAAGTAAAACTTGAATGGTACATTTGGGCAAGATAACATACGCATATTCAAAGCAAATGATATTTAAAAAGACTACAGTACAGGATGCATATCCAGACGTTAATGTCAGACCTACAACAAGTAAACAAAACTATGCGTATTCGTTGATTTCGTTTTAAGTTTTAAGTTTTTTGTCTTCTTAGAGATGTGAAAGGATGAATCTGGTGCTGTCCACGGTGCTGAAATAGATAAGTAAATAGAAATCAGCTCAAAGACCAGTATTTTTAACATATATGTATAGTCAGGTAGTATTTAGACTAGGACAAATCTAACAGTGTTTTATTATTCTATAACTACACACTCGGCAGAACTATTTTCCATATGAATTTATAGGTTGATAACCGTGTTTAGAGAAATAAAATAGTGCACTTTCTTCTTTTAAAATACAGCTACTCTCCTTCTTCTCTCTTAAGTTCCTAAACATTTCATTGCAGCAGGCCTGAGCATTCATGTGCATTACAAACAGGACAATTACACGGCAACTGCAATCACCCCCTTTGGTAAATGTTATTGTCAGCTAGCAGCAAAAATCTTTAATTGTCCAACGTTTATCTGGTTCTTCAATCCATTGTGCAAAGAGCGCAAACGAGGGTCATTTGTGAACTGAAATACTTTGCATGCAAAGCGGAGCACAAGATGCTGTAATACTTGACCTTTCAGCATAATTGTTGCAGGCATGAAATGCAGCATTCAGAGCTCGCTGAGTGGAGTCTTTTCTCTCTCCCTCCCTCTGATGAACAAAGCGCATTTTATACATCTTCGGCGTTCATTTGGCTTTGTTTCTTTTGAAGAAAATTTCTCTGGGACTGGCTGCAATTTATCTTCATTTTAATAATACTACTGAGTTGAAGAAAGGCCCCAAATCACAAGATTTCTCAATTCAAGACTTGAGAATGGACTTCATGCTTAGCTTAAATGCCAGAAAACTTGTAAATGGATGTGTTTGTCATTTTGACATGACAAGCCCTTGGCTAAGAGATACTGGACGGCAGGTTTTCCCTGAAGCCAGCTAATGCAACATCCTAATGTTTTTTTAGTGTCAAAATATAAAATGCGGACTATAAAATAGTGTAATTTTCCCGACTCAGAATTTAATTTAGTTAGTACTTTCATATCTGCAATGACCTAGAAAACGTCTATTGAAGTGACCTATCACCTGCTTATTTATTTCTGACTTGTGCTTTAGAATCACTCACATTCCCGCAATCAAAGGCTGCAGGAAACACACTTCCAAACCATAGAAAAATTCAATTAAAAATAAATTATAAGAGACAAATAAGGAAACAGTATTGCATTTATTTTACCTCATAAAGGTAAAAGAGCACATATCTGAAGAAAGTAAGTACAAGTGGTTGATAATGTGCCAGATTCTTGGGTTTGTTCACTAAAATGACTAGAAAAATGCTAATCTGTAAACAAGCGTGGAAGAACACTGGTGAAAACAAGAATAAATTATGGATAATGGAGTTGTCCATAAGATGGAGTTTTGAAAAAGCCTACTTTCAGATTTGTTAAAGTGAATTTGTTGGTTAAATGTTTTAAGGAGGGTATCATCTGCATAGAAGTTAATGTCACAGTGAAAAAGAATATAGCGTCTACCATTATCTGTGACCTATGTCCGAGTGAAACAGAATGTGTGGTAGCTTTATGTTAGGGATTTAAATCAAGTTGTAAACATGTGATTTGATTGCTAAAAAAGTGGGTATGACTTAGCACACACCTCCTACTAAAATATTGCTCTAAGAAAGATCCCTGTGGCACCCCATGTTTGCTAAAGTTGATCATAAGCTACCAGCAGCACCAAAGATTAATCAATGGCAAACCTGCGAGATTTAGTCTTGGAACATGGCTAGGATCTTTTTATTCCACCCCCACCCCCCTTCAGTGAACCAAATGTGCAACCTGGTTTATGTCAGAGCCATGTTTGAGGTTAACTTTCCTAAGATCATTTGGTTAAAAAAAAAAAATTAATTAAAAACTAAAGGAAACTCATCAAATAAAAATAAATAACCAGAACAATTACTCTTCCCATTCAGACCAAACACCTCCCTTACACTTGACACCCATTTGTGAAAATGATGTTCTGTTGTAGGCAGAGATTTTTGTGCAGAATTACTCTTTAACACTGACAGTGCTGCTGTAGTTTGTACTTGTTGGACCAGTGAATACCTATAATTATTTTCTGACTCAAACCATACACATTTTTCTCAGAGTCAAAGTTGATGTAAATGTCAACCAGTTTCTTGATCCTGACCAGTTATTTAATGCATAAAGTTGAATGGTAAAGGAGGATTTCAAATCAAGAAGGGTAGCAATTTCTGAATATTATAACATGCCTTACTTCTAGTTTTTCTTGACAGGTTGAACACAAACCTGCATTTTTTTGATGAATGCGTACCACAGGAACTGAGCAAAAACACCAGCATGTGTCCACAAATCCTTTGTAATCTGAAGTTTATTTGCGTCAACTACAGCATTATTAATGACATTATTACTGAAACAGAAATCGAAATCTTTTAAGCTGACCGAGGGATAGGTTTTGAGATATGACAAACAGTGAGGGTTGTGCATCAAATGAAGCATCACTTGTGTACAACAATACAGTAATCTCCTCTATGAGGTCTGGCAGTGTTGGCAGTCATACTCAAACCATTTCAGTCAGTTGTTGATAGGCTCTCTTCCTCTAAACTAATGAAGTACTTTCCTGGCTGTGCCCAACTAAACTAATGCATGTGCTTACATAGTCATTATTCAGTTCTCTGTGTGTCTGTTGTTGTACAATTTGTCCTCAGAAGACCCAGGTTGAGTTTCAGATTAAGAAAAATGGTAAATTTAAGATCATTTAAAGTGAGTTTTTGATGACAGAGCCAGTTCCGATTTAAATAGAGTATAGAATTAGTTAAATTTGTTTAAACCTGAGTAACATAGAAAGTCCCCAGAAGCATAGAAATCCAAGAATTTGTGTCTGTCTGTCTGTCTGTGTGTGTGTGTGTGTGTGTGTGTGTGTGTGTGTGTGTGTGTGTGTGTGTGTGTGTGTGTGTGTGTGTGTGTGTGTGTGTGTGTGTCGGCGCGTGTGTGCGTGCTGGCGTTAAACATGCCAATTAAAGAAGGCCGGACCAAAGCGGAGTTGTCATGTCTGTGTACAGTACCAGCATGAGTCCTTTAGAAACCAACGAGCCATCACTAACCCCGTTAACACCAAACCCTCCAGACCGACCCTGGTCCCCGCTGCTCGCTCTAAAGGCCTGCAGCAGTAACTTCTCCTCCGTTTAATGAAGGTTTGAATAGCCCGAAGCTGCCTCTTTCAAATGTCGAGACCTAAAGTGAATTCAAATAAATGTGCATGCAGCACAACGGCACTTAAAATACTCATACTCATATACTCATAGTATATTTTTAAACAATCACAGGGATATAGGATAGTTTACTTGAGTATTTCCCCTTTTGCTACTTTATACTTCTACTCCACTAATTTTCAGAGGGAAACATTCAACTTTTTCACTCCACTGTCATTTATTTGACAGCTATAGTTACTAGTTTCTTTACAAATTAGGAAAGGGATAATTCTGCACAATGAGCACTTTTACATATTAAGCACATTTTGTTGCTAACACTTCTGTACTTTCACTTATAGAAAATTTTGAATGCAGGACTTTTACTTGTTTTTATGGTCAAGAGGATACTGTAGTGATAATGTAGGGTAAAAAAACACGCTATAACTATAACATCAATAATAATATTCTGTTATATAATTTTTTTTCTTCATTTTTTGAGTCGCTGCTAAAATAAATAACAACTTTACACAGGTCCCAGTAAAGTGGGAAAACTTGAGGAAACCATCCTATATCCAGTGGTCCACCCGTCAGTCCATTCTTCAGTGTGAGTGAATAGTGGGGTGCGTCTCTTTGCAGACTAAAAAAAAAGAAAAAAAAGAAAGAAAAAAATTCCTTGAATGTTGCTACACAATAAGCAATCAAGATCCCAAGGCCTAGACATTTGACAGCTTAATGAGTTCAGGCTGCAATCACTTTAAGAAAAGGCCTGGTCCATTATAACCCGAGCAAAGCCTATATGAGCTGAGCTGAGAAAAGGCACGGCTCGTCCATTTAACTCACAGTAAAGACGCACATAACTACAGGTTAATAAAAATACAGGGTGGAGGTGGATGTAAATAGGTCCTGTATATTAGGACCTGTTGAGACTTGCATGTTTTGTTCGGCAACCAGGAGGAGGGGTGATATTTGCCCCCCTAATGAAATATGTCATTACGAGGAATTCATGTGACACAAAAGGGGCGACAGTCAAAAATTGCCCCACTGCTGTTCAGTAATTATATAGTTTGCCCTGGCAGCGCCTTCAGGCAGGTGGCTGGTCCATCATGCAAATGGCTTGGCTGTGCCGACATAATTAGCCACTGCGAGCCGCTTAAATTAACAATTAGCTAACATGCAATTCTGTTCACAACGCCGTAGTTCTCTTTTTAGGCCAATTGTCAGTGTATGTTATTCCGGTTGCTGAATTGCTCAGTAGGATATAGCCTATGTGATTTCTTACTTGGTCAATTTACAGGCTAAATGAACGGAAATCGACAGAATAAGGGTTTATATCCTAATCCCCCAAAGAGCAGCTATGTGCCTTCACAGAAGAAGGCACATTTATGTCGAACACTTGCTCCTGCCGTCAAAAGTCTATAACACGCATCTCAGGGATGTCAGGCTGACAGGCAGCTCAATGAAGGGGGGGTGGGGTGGGGGTGTCAGGTGTTGATAGTAAAATGGCAGTTTAACAGAAAACAGCGGCGTAAGTGAGAGTGAATCGGACTCTGAGGCCACATGCTGCGCCTCAGCCAGCCCAAAAGGTTCTGCTTTTCTAACCTCTCCACTGATCCCCTTGCAGCCGGCGTCCTAAACACTATTGCCTTACTGCAGGCCAATCATGGCCCACCCACTCTCTCATTATTCTCGCTGCCCTCCGACATGACACGGGAACAAAGTAGACATTAAGCAACATTAAACCCAGGGATGGGAGTAATCAGGAACCCGTTATCTCTTAATGAAGGAAAACACATGCGGGGCGATACACATAGCGGGTAATCAATAGAGACGCCGGACAAAGAGAATCGGAGCGCCCAAAAAAAAAAAAAAAAGGGAAATGCAAATCAATTAGAATCGTTGTTTGCTTTGAAACCGTTCAGTCTATTTCCATTAATTACATGTTCATTAAAAGTAATTCGTCTAGGCTACACAGCAACAACAGTTGTCTCCCCCCTTTTCCTTTTTTTAAGGAGTGATGGACAAGACACTGGCTGGGGTCCAACTCCCTTTTTAGCATTTAATCTCACTCAGGCTGAGACTTTTTGGAACAAGATGAGTTTGAGGCAAGCTGGCCTGCACTATTTATCTGCTAAACTGTCTGTATTTGGGTTAGAATATCCATAAAGTCACGCTCGAGTCCATTTTAAACTACTTAAAATCTCCATGTTGTCCATTCTTACCATTAAAAAGCAATTTGTGCAACACTTTTTTAAAAAATTTGTGTTAGACTGCCTACTTGGTTTTTTAAAAAAAAAATCCTGATCTCTGTTGTTTAACCGAGTGTTATGTTAAAATGTCATGTTGTACCATCATGATCAGCATGCTATCTTATCTCCTTTTTACACAATCAGAGTTGCTTTTACCAAAGGCCCACAACCTCTTGTTGGTTGCTATAGCATTTTCAAGCACCATTCTGCTAAATCCCAACCCCCACATAGACCTGCTCTGCACACTTGTAATAAATTATTCTCAAGTGAAACGACTAAAAACGAGCTGGACCAAAGCTGGACAGGGCCACTTTACTGAATCATACCTCATAAACATTTTCATTTTTGTGTGACTTGACCCCCAAAGCTTTTATACAGTCAATGCATGCGTCTGGGTCTTTCAGTGCAAATCCTCTAAACCTTGCCAACTCTATGGGCCTACTGTTATTGCAGCTCTTATCTGCCTGTTAATGACTGATGTTATGCAATCACATTTTGCAACAGCAGTAGACAAAATCTGTAGGCGGCTGGATGCATCTCATGCAGAGCCTCCTCCTTATCCTACAGCCTGAAGTGCAAACATATGCGTCTGGAACACCAGTGAGAAGAGCTCTGATTTGTTGATTAATTAAACGTGCTCCCCCAAAAATGCCCCCTAAAAGCACACGTTCACAATGCCGTACCACCAAGTTTAGTGGTGAACAAGTGGAAATTTGAATCAGGCTCTTTATTCTATGAGCCCCATCTTTGCCAAATTGAATGCAGATTGAAAATAATTTTTCAGCTCTTGACTTCAGCTTTTCACGGCTCTCTGAATTGGTTTTGCTACTGTCACACTGCCACACAAATGTAAATAAAAGCATTTAAGTCTTGAGCAAATCCTTCAAAATGACTGTGGCTGTCATTTGAAGGATACTGTCAAATGTGCGCAGAAAAACCAAAATTACAGTGTTAAGTTGCTGTAAATAAATTATGTTGAATAAATCATAAAATCTTTGATAAATTCTCAGTTTTAAAAATCTATGTAGTGTAGTGTAACACTACCATTAATGATTAACATCAGAGCATCTCTGCATCTTATATTTTGTAGAATCAGACTGCAGAAACCACTGCAGCTTTATGATTTTAACAAACACTTTGTGCTTAAATACTAAATACTTTTATATTTGTACATATCAGTGTCTGCAACAAACTCCCTTAGCGCTCACCTCCTCCAGTGGTTTCCCAGAGCAGGACCAGTGCCTGCTGTGTTTTGGCAGGAAATCAATACAGGAGGGAAAATCTGTTCTAATCATCTGTACATTTTCCATCACAATCAACAATCAAAGCCAAGACCTGAATCTTTATTTGTAGGCCTGAACTGAACAATTTTCCCACTGTGAAAGGCAAGCTAAATTAGAACCCTTGGTTCCTGTTAGTAGCTCTTAATGGCTCTGATTTGTGAACTGCTAAATGAGGTTATGTAAATTGATCCTGAATGTAGGCAGAGGCCCCCAGGTGACAGGTGCAGTCGGATGAAGGTGGGGGCAGGGACGGTGTCATGAAATGAGGAGGGGGGGAGTAATATAGCAAGATGTGTTCGTAGGGCCACCGAGGCAGATTTTCAGACTGAGGTAAGACAGATTGTCTGTGGGCTGAGAGAAAAGTTAAACAAATTCCTAGAAAAAATTAAAACTGTTTTTTACATTTCAATATTATTAAGCATTACATTACAAGGATTTAACTCTGCATACACCGAATACCAGCATTGGAAACGTATGTTTGCTCTAGTACAGTTTTGAACCAGTTGTTTACTTCACCATTTCCGTTTTACTTTATATTTCTACTGCATTGCATTTACTACAGAAGCAGAATTAGTACTTTTACTCCACAATGTAATATAACAGTTGTAATTATATAGAAACGTCTTTATAGGGGAAATTACGATTGTTGAAAATGTTTTGTATTAATAAACATTAATATCTGCTTATAACTACATGAATCTAAAGCATCACTAGATATTACTTATTTTGAAAAATCAAAGTCAAAATCAAAGTTAAACATAAAATGCCATCATTGTATATAACATGATGCCTTTTTAGAAAATGAACTACACATATAGATATTTTAAAACACAGATTACAAAGTAATTTATTAGAAAAAAAATCCAGTTTATCTAATATAACACTGTGACCTGGGCTATTCTGCTCCATACATTTACTTTTGATACCTTAAGTACATCTTGCTGATACATTTGAACCTCTTATGAATGCAGGACTTTTTACTCTTATTGCCATAGTTTTACTATATTTACTTCTTCATGTATTTTCAGTGTTTCTGCTAAAACTACTGCTGCTGCTCAGAAAGGATTCCCATCCTCAGCACATAATATTGCTTTTATTCATGGTTTGTCATTACGCATCACAAATATTTCATGTCCTCAGCAGTATATCTGGTGCTGGCAGACGGCCATGTTTCAGACGAGTCTCCATAGTTCTGACTGAGGGAACTATCAACATACAGCCTCCCAGGGAAAGACTGCTGAGTGATTGGAGCACTCTGACTCACTGCACTTCACTTCGGCCATTTAGGCTCTGCTGGTTACTGTCTCAGATGCAGGGAGGACAACACAGGAGGACTAACTTGTCTCCAGTGACCGGGTCAGTCTTTGCTGAAGCTCTCAGAGCTAACCACTAGTGGAAGAAAAATATTTAATTTAGTTCATCTAATTTTAGCTTGTACTTACATGTAATTTCATACTTCTGCTCCATTACATTATTAAAGGAAATGTTAATTTCTACAATTATCACCTATTACATATCAGGTGTTCATGGCAGATTGTAATTGTAATTTTTTTTAGATTATCCTTAAGTCAGACTTATTCAAACTTGCACTAATGGATTTTTTTTGGCCACTTGGGGGCAGCGGAAACAAACACCAAACTCAACAATGACATAATATCACCATTTAAGTTGAGTGAACTTGTTGGTAAACAGTTGCTTATTTAAGCATAAAGCAATTATGGAGCAACAGTGGCATTCAATAGCATTCAGTCATGTTTCTGGCCAATGTGCAAGTGTAACTCCAATATTCACCCTCCCTTTTGCTTGGTTTTGCTCTCCATCAGCTCCAGAGCAGGTAGCATACAATGGGCTCTTAGAGCCTTATCTGATAACAGCTGCCTGTTCCCTTGCTGATGAGACTGAACCAAAGCTGTAGAGCTATGAGTCATAGCTCTGGGTCATAGCTCTACAGGTCCATAACCAAAACAGTGAGCTGAAAGACACTAAACGCTTACCTGGGTTCATCACTAGCAGCGATTCCTGTCACAGACGCATACTTATTTGATCCGTTGTTACTACAAAAGTACTGGTTATTGCAACGTTAAGCTAAAAACGTAAAGTAAAAATGAATGTAGTGTTTTAGACTGGATTTACACCTTTAAAGAACATTTATAGCTAACATAATTGAACAGTTGAATGAATGGATGAAATGTGAAGTTCAGGTTCCTTTTAAAATTAAATTAAATTAAAAAAATTAAGTTCTGCTTCCCCTTAAAAATGTGTTAACTGCACTTTTTTGAAGTTATGAGTCAAGTTAAATAGTTCAAAGTCATTTTATGAGTTAAGCTAATTGAACTTGAGAAAACAAGCCAACGAAAAACTTAAGATATTAAGTTGACTCAACTGTTCAGTCACATGGACTATCACACATTTGTTTTCCTTTTGCACTTTCTCAGTTTAGTAGTTTAGTTGTTTTGTCAGCTGCTGTTTATAATGTCAAGAATGGCCCTTTAACCGCAGTTTAAAATAACATGTATCTTGATGCACTCAGAGGAGAACATTTTAAATTTGACCATCCTGAGTTTCAAGAAAACTGGACAAACTTTATTATTTTTATTCGAGATATTGAAGCTCAGCGACAGCTACAAGATGGACCTGTCTGTTTTCCTGATTTCTGAGCAGTTCTTTCACAACCAGTGCTTGTGTTAGCTCCCCAGTGTCACAGTGCTGTTATGTGATTTTTGCCTGCGGTGTGATGTGTTTTGTGGTCTTGTCAGATATGAGTTGACTAAAACAGAAACATGATTTACAGGCAGTCAGAGGCATGTAATGGAAAACCATCTGAACACGGGTCAGGCAGTGAGACCTCTTGAATCGCTGCATACGTGCAAGGGAACCTGTATTAAGCTGATTAAGCGATTGCACATGGAAGGGCTGGAGTGCCGGTGGCCGTGCATCTTCCTCTTGCTGATTGGAAATGTGGCAGGAACAGCAGTGTGCAGCGGTAAAAGCCAGTTAATAACTTTATGAGGATCCTTAGCGCTTTGTCCATATCATTAATGCTCTTCACAGTCAGAAGTGGCTTAAAGCAATAACCTGCCTGTCTACCCTCGTGGCTAACTTTCAGTGGAGGCTGCATTGCACAGGAGTGTGGTGTTTTCCCATTACTGATTTCACATTAATTCACTCAGAGCTTGGGTTTGCCTCTGTGTGAGCAGTAAAATAACCGTGGACATTTTCATGTCTGGCTTTGGTCATCGTTGGCTTTTCATCCATGCCAGTGGCCGTGGCTCTGTGGATGGTATTGTTGGTCTGTTATCTATGGCTGAGTGGGGTGATTGACCACTTTGCTCCAAACTGAAATATTTCAACTACTGGATCGATTGTGATGAGGTTTTGTTGATACATTCGTGTTACCCAGAGAATGAACCCTTCTCATTTTGGTGATCCCTTGACTTTTCCTCTAGCGCCACCATGAGGTTGACATTTCTGGTTTTGAGTGAAAGATCTCAACAACAATAGAATGGTTTGAAGTTTGGGACAGATGTTCATATCTCCCTCAAGATTAGATTAAAATATATTAGATCGTAATAACTACAGTTATTACTGTAGTTTCTGACAAAATTTCTGCAAAACTAAAGACTAAACAGTGTCACAGAGCTGCTAGCATGGATGTAGTTTGGCAAAATATGCTGAGATTCCTGGTTATTTCACATATTTAACAATTCTACTTTCTGTGACATTTTCTTGGTTCGCGGTGAACAAGAGGTTCTCTTCTCAAAATACAACGTGGTAGTTAAAAACAGCAGCAAAAAGCAACATTTCTACATGTTCAGCTGCCGTAGGGAGCTCAGTCCTAAGCCCACAGGAAGGGAGTACGTTTAATTATTCCCCTCTTAGTAGAACAAGACAAAACCTTCCCACTGCAATCCACTTGCCTCTCTACATTGTGCTTCCTCTTTCTCCTGACCCTCCCGTCTGGCCTTTACTCTGTCTCATGCTCTGTCAACATCATCTGCCGCCGTGGAGCAGACAGGCTCAAAAGCGAACCTTTTTACTTTCCTGCAGGTGGCTGATGTGACTGAGGCAAGAGGCAGCAACAATCCCTCTTCACTCACTTTCCTCCTCCACCACCACCACCACCACCACCATCACTACTACTGTGTTTCCTGTATAACACAAACTCCCTTTCTCTGCCAAGACCACATTCTTGGAAACCAAAGTAGAACATTTTCTTGTTAAGTTACATGGAAAACACAAAGGTAGCAGCGTATCAACAGTTAATAAATGGTTTATATCCTATAACCCATATCCTTTATTCTAAGAGATCAGATTTGAGTTTTGCAGACATATGCACTCTTTGAATTTCTCTTTATGCTCTTGCATCTCAAAGCTTTCAAGAGGATAATAACTCCAGACTTTAAACTCTCATGAATGTTTTGCCTTTTGTTTGTCTTTTGAATATCTTTTCTATATAAAGAAAATGTTTAAAAAGGAGATACTGGTGACACTTTACACAAACCCCGTTTTGCGTTTATCAGCAGTATATAAACACTAAATAAATGATCTATCATACATTATAAATGTAATTTTAAGTAGATATGAAGTGATACTGAAACATATTTTCAAACACTAAGACATGGTTTAAATACCTAGCCACATGTTCTCGACTTGTTGAGATCAGTTTTATGGTGCATTTCACTGTATTCAGTCTTTTTCCAGTGGTGAAAAATAACTAAATACATTCATTCAATTACTGTACCCCAGTACAATTTTGAGATACCTGAAGCATTTCCATGTTATAGCGTCTTATTCTCATATTCTGCTTCACCATGTGCCTTTCATAGCTACACCATTTACACTAAATGGTTACTACTTATTTTTCAGATTAAGGTTTTACATACAAATCAAATGAGTAGTTTGTAAAATGTGATGCATTGGTATAATATTCCCCTTTGAACGATTACAAAATTAAAGTACTGCTTATATGTTGATGCACCAACAATAATGAATAACTTAATATAATGTAATACTGACAGGACTCATTCTGCATAATGATTATTTTACTTTTGATGCTTTAAGTGCATTTTTGTTAAATTTTCCACCAGTAGTTTTTCCAATTTTAATAAAAGAGCAAGAGCACAAAGTGACATTCAAAGTGTTAAATACAATCAAAACATAAAATAAAACTTTTTTTGTTTTTTGGCTCAGCTAAGCACCTTAAATGACATTTATTGCCATTTTAAAGAAAAAAAATCACCACTGCTCTTGGATCTGCAGCCAGGCAAATTAAATGAGCAGTTTTTTAATTTCTGAGCTCCTTGCTGTGTGGGAACATTCAGCAGTGGCTCAGCATGTCAAACCATGTCAAGTGTTACAGTTCCCTTCCTGTTTCAGGGGGAAAAAAATATCACCCCAGAGATGAATTAAACTAAAAAGGCTTGTCTTCAGACCCCTTCCTAAAATGATTAACCCTTCTAGAGAGTATTATTGAGTTCTGAGTGGTTGTGCTTTCTCATTGCCTGTAATTGTTCTTTTTCTGTTGTTGCCTTCATCAGTCTCTCTCCTCATTATATGAAAAGAAGGGAAAAATGTCTGAATAGAGGAGGGAGATTTTCCCACAGTCACTCAACACAGAAAAATACGCCATTGTGGCCAGGTTCCCATCCCAATGCCCCGCTGCACAGTCTGCTGTGGTCTGAGGGACAGTGTTCTTATAATTGAGTGACCATTCTTTCCTCCTGTCTGAAAAGTAAGTGAGTGAGAATACAGTTAAATGCAGAGAGAAATCTCACATTTGAGTCAGTCCAGTTTGCAGGTAGCCATGTCTGATTGTTTCTCATCTGACTGCAGATGTAAATCAGAGTGAAAATCCTGAGCACAATACAGTTAGATTAATTGAGTTTCATTGTAGGCTCATTGAGGTTCATGTAGATACACATGCAATTGTGCTCATTTGTGCAGCCAGATGCTAATTTTCTTTTTTGAGCATCATCCATCTTGCATTTCACTAATTACTAAAAGGCTTTAGTGTGTACTGACCTATAGTGTGAACAGTGTGTATTTTTGTGGAATTGTGTGTTCTAACTGTAAACTTGTATGTATTCTGTAAACTTGAATAGAGTGAAGAACAGAAAATATGAACATGTAGGCAAATTCAGAAGCAACCTAGGTACAAAAATCAAAATAAAAACAAGAAAAAGTTGAATTAAAAACAAAATAGAAGTGATAAACATGACAGTAGAAGGCAACAGAAAACACTAGGGCTGTCAGAGATAGGATACATCTTTGATCTTCTGGTAAATTAAGGCAGGTAAATGGAATGGACCTGCTATACCTTTTATAATAAATAAATATTATATAAATATATATAAATAATGAATGTGATGCTCAGAGATTAAACTAGTGAATTAAAGAATATATTCAGGTAGAGCTGAAATGATCAGGTGATTGACACAAAATTAATTGGCAACTACTGTGATAATCAAGTCTTTTTTCATGTACAAATAACAAGCATTTCACTTTTAATAATTCTGATGTTTAGAGTCCTCGATGGACAAAACAGATATTGTGAAGGTTAACTATGAGCTCTGGGTAATTTCTGTTTTCTGAATTTTTACAAACCAAATAATCAGTGACCACCAAAAATTAATAATCAGGAGATTAAAACAATCTTAGTTACAGCCCTATATAAAATTGTTTAAAATGGCTGCACCTCAACCAGCTAGAGCAGCAAAATGGTGCTTTAACCTTTAATGCATGAGTGATAATAGTCTTATGTGGATGTGGAGCTGAAATTATTAGCTGATCTACAGAAATATAATCAGCAACTATTATACTAATCAGTTAATAATTTTTAGTAATTTTTCCAGCAAAACTAATGAGTAAATGACAAACACTATCTGATTCCTGCTTCTCAAACGAGAAAAGAGAATGTGCAGCTTTTCTTTGTCCTTGCTAAAGTTTTAAACTTTTGCATGGACAAAACATCAGAAGATGCCACCTGCTAAGCTGTGAGGGCCACTGTTTTATGATATTTTGACGTTTTATAGAATAATTGATTAATTAATGATAAAAAATTATGTAATAATATAACTCCAAATTATACAGTTACAGGGAATATTTTTCTGCATTATGATAACTTTTACTTTTAGTACATTTTCCTGAACATTCATAGCGCCTACGTACTTTTAATTAGGTAACATTTTCAGTGCAGTACAGAGTATTTTTACAGTGTGGTGTTAGTACTTTTACTTTGGTAAAGGCTCTGATCTATTCTATTCTGTTCTATTCTAATCTACAGGCCCTCATGTCAACGTGTTTGCGTGTGGCCTCTGCTTCATCCACTGCGCACACACCGCCGCCTGATTCTGACCAATCAGCGGCGAGACGTTCCGTAAACGTAGAACAGCAATGGCGGACACAACGAAGCCGAGTGGGAACCGTACTGCTCCCAGTGAATCCGGTGAAATGTTCCGGTACACGGACTGCATGCGTGTGTTACTGACGCTGCTAGCAGACTTCGGGAAAGAGGTTGGTCGACGCCGTTTGAACCGTGTTGCTCCGCGAGACGGGTCGTTTAGACCGCGCGGTTAGCTAGCTACATGCTAATGTTTTTAGCAACCCAGTGCATTAGCAGAGCTGCTTACTTAGCCAACTCCTCCGTTCAATCGTTGTTACTCAACACAGAGTTTTTGACAATTAGGTTGCAGAGAAGTAACTGTCCCCGAGTTTCTGCTGGCGTTAAAGGATTCAGTTTGATTTTTGAACGGCTCACAGGTGTTCAGACATGGCTCAGCCAGCAACCTCGTATCATCAGCTAAAGCAAAGTAGCTTAACATTTGATTCATCTCCACATTGTGGGACCCTTTGCGTTTAATATTCAATCCATATGTGACCTCTGTATTCCTGCCTTTTGTCTTGTGGAGCAGGACTAAAGTTCACATGGCCCGTATCAGCACTGTTTACACTGCATGTCTACAATGAACATATCTCCTACACCTGCTGTACCTTCACCTTGTACATGAACTATATTTACTGCAGACATACACAACTAAAACTACAGTATAGCTTTAGCATTAGCATCGTTATTGTAGTGGCATTCCACCAGTGTTTTACAAGTAGGGCTCCAAGTAAAAATTGTCTCTTTATAAATCGTTTTGTTTATAAAATACTTATCTCAAGTTCCATAACCCTACTAAAATGTATTCAAGTTGCTTGTTTTGTCTGACCAACAGCCTGCAAACCACAAATATTACATTTATAATGATGTAAAACAGAGACAAGCAGAAATACTACTTAATACTACATTTTCAAGAGGCCGGTCCCAGCATATGATTACTACTTATTGAAAAGTGACTAAATGACTAATTCAGTATCAGAATAGTTGCTGCTTAATTTACAGGTCATCAACTACTGATGTAACTTAATTATACTTAAAATGAGTACATTATCCTGAGTCCATGCTTTTCTATGTTAGAAACTGAATTTGCTGTATACTGTGCAGGGCAGTGTCACTTCACTTTCTTTTTGCTTTTTTTTTTTTTTTTTTTTTATTGCAATGAAGCTCAAATTAGGTGACGCTGCTTTGAGAATAGAAGTCAACACTGAGGCTGTGAATCCTCCATCTTCAGCTGCTAACGTTTACAGCTGTTTGCAGGAGCATATCACTAAATTACAGGTAATGTGGCCACACACAGCAAGTAATTTCAAATTTATACATTTTAATATTGGTTGAGATGGCACAAGGCGAATATTGTTCATACTTTTTTTCTGATTGTTATTGAGAATCAGTTATTTATAAAATACACTACGGTTTGACACAACCCAATATGAGTTTTGTGTGTATTTAGTCTGTTTCAGAAAGCTTAAAGACACTGGTGGATGCTGAACGCAAGCAATCATCTACCATGGACAGCACGTCAAATGATGCGGCCACCTCATCTTCACTCATGGAGCAGACGACTGCACTGTCTGAGCACCATCCTTCCACCTCAGGGGCTACAGAAAACAAGACAGCGGCTGATGACATCATGGTCCAGATCAGAGCTGGGAAGTCAGAGGTTGGTCTCGGATCAGTCAGCAGATCTGTCAGCTGTTCTGGCAGTGGGATTTTTAGAGCCCTCTTTGCTCTCTGTCAAGCAAATGAATAATCATAAGTAATTGCTCCTGAGGATGTGCACATGACGTGCCGCAGTGAACCAAATGCTTGATGGAGACCTGATAAGCCGAGTTCGGCAGAGAATAAGGGGTCCTTTAGTGCTGTGGTCGGGTAGAACAGACCACATTGCTGGAGGGCTTTGAGAGAGGGCCAGGTCCTTGATGGATTATGAAGTGGATGCTCATTACTCTGAGATTGCATGTGGATGAATGACAAGAGGCCCCATTCTGTTGTGCATTTATTTTGGTAGCCAAGCAAACAGTATTCATATTCCATCATGTGGTGATGGCAAGCAATTCAACTTTTTAGGCTACCTGGAATCATTTCCTGCTACATTTCTCGTTCCACATAATGTAAATTGCTGCATGTTTTTTTGCAGATCATTAACTTTAAGGAGGCAAAAAAAAAAAAAACCTCGTTGCATTCTTGACACCTATAAATAGCTCATCAATCCATCATATCTTATTATCTGTGTTGTCTTTCCATTGTAACCCTAGATTGAGCGAAGAATATCTGCATTTATGGAACGCAAGCAGATGGAGATCAATGAAAACAATGTGCGCGAGTTTTGCAACGTGATCGACTGCAATCAGGGTGAGAACGGGAGAGAGGTTGGGGGCAGGGTGGAGAGGCAGCCTGCACACAGATTGCCAATGTTTGGGAGAGAGCTGATTTCCACAGGCGAGAGGTCAGGCTGAACTGCTCCAAGAGTGGGGCTGAAGTAGGTAACACACTCGGCCTCAAAACACAACCAGCTTGGTCGAGAAAAACATCAGACAGAAGGCCCTTTTTTTAATTCAAAACCTGTCCGAGACACCAGTTATAGAAATCAGGACACACTAATGGTAATAGCATTTGAGTGGGATATATACAGGTGCATTATTTTTTCTAATCTATTTTATTTACATTTTTACATGACATTCTAATTAGGTTTGAAATTTAATTTTCTGCCATGTAGAAAATAGCTGTGCCAGAACAGATGCCGTCTTCACTCCTTATCCAGGATTTAAAAGTCACGTGAAAGGTAAGAAAATAAACATTTGCCGCAAATGTCAATGTGACATTTCTTAACAGCTTTATTTTAAGAGCTGCAACCATCATTTTTCAAATTACACACCATTATTTTGAAAAAGTCATAGGTCCATAATCCTTAAAACTCTTGTCAGAAAAGTTGCTTAACAAGAAATGTTTAGTTATAATTTTTGGTTTAGTTACTACAACTGAATTCAAATGTTGCTTTTGGGTCAACTTGCTGCCAGAACTCAGTGCCGAATAATTTAAATCACTCATTATCACTGTGACTTAATCTAAACAACGATGTTGTCAACTAGTCTCTGGTTAATAATGGGTATGTTCCTTGTCTGGCCAGTTACACGGGTGGTAAACACTTATGGGCCCCAGACTCGTGGTGGGGGAAGCCAAGGAGAGGCAGGAGAGCAGCACAGGGGGCCAATGGCAAGACACTGTGGAAATGCAGCCACAGAAGAACGACTAGACAACATCGAGACTCACCTGAAACTCCCAGCAGGTCAGAGACGGACAAAGACACAAACATTTTACTGATCCTAAAATCAGTGTATCTCACCTGATCTGTAATGTTTAAGTGCAACACTTTAAATAGGTATTAATTTCATATTAAACAGAAATATTTACCTTTTTCAGAAAAAGTCCTGAATTTTAAATGATATTAATTTCCCATTATAAGGTAGAGGAAATGTTACACAAACTGTTACACAATTTTTAACTAACCCATGATTTATTATGCTTCTTTTTTACCATCATACACTTGGATTACTTTAATTTGTCATGGGAAATAATCAGTATTCTGGCTGTTCACTGAGTGTTTTATTCCTCAGCCGGCCCTGTCCCATTGAGTGTCTACCAGAGACTGAGGAAGCTGGAGGATCGTATCCTGGAGCTGGAGGGACTCTCACCCGAGTACTTTCAGTCCACGGTGAGTCCTTTGTCTTTGAAACGGACAAATGAAAAGCACTTGTTACTCAGTATTACCACGCAGGTCATACAGGTTTGGGAAAAGTAAAGGATGTAATTTTGACATTTGACGTAAATTTGCTTCTGAAGGTATGATAAACAAGACCGACACTTTCTTTAACCAGCACAGACAGAATTTATTTTACACAGTTTTAAGAGATTTAAGGTGGTAAGAGACATAGGTTTGCTCTTCATTCACTACAGACTTACTAAGTGATTTCTGCTTTTTAAAACATTATTTTGACATTTTTTGTGTTCGCTTCTGTGTTAAATTTATCATGATTTTATCATAGATAATGGTCTTCAATGAAGCAGGTATCACAGTTTTAGCCAATTCTCCAGATGTGTATCTCATTTCCTGCTATTGCCAACCTCTCTTGGCTTGTTGACATGTGGACAACCATGTGCCTCCTTTGATAGTTAACAGATGCTACGTTTCACCTGAGAAGCCAAAAGAAACTCCTCCCTGAAAGCGCTTAGGCACACCCCCCTGTTCACTCGTAGCAGGCTCTCTCTTGCCTCACATGTCAAAGCATTGTGTTTTTCTTACTAAAGTTTTATCATAGAGAAATGGGAAACCGCTGAACATTTTGTGTTGAAGTACTTTAGGTAGTTGAGTTCAGATACTTCCTTTTCCCAGTGGAATCAAAACTAGTTTAACTTTCCTCGACCCAGCTGTGTGGCACCACTCAGCGTCTGGAGTTGCGGTGGCAGGCGTTTGAGGTTTGATTCACAACAAGTGGAAGTTTTGTATGTGCAAACGTAAGAAATTCAGGGATATGGGATATGAACCTGCAAATGTGCAACAAAGGACTATTTTAAGTAAATAGCACACAATTCCTTCAGCCATGATTTTGGGGTGTAGTCAACAGTGAATGACGATGAGAAATGAAGTTATAATATACACATGGAAAATCTGTAGAAGCTTTGTTTCACCAGGTTCTGGTGCAGTTCTCTCCGGTTTCTACGTGTACTACATCGTGTATTTTGGATATTTGGATTTGTTTAAATCAGAAGGAGTAAAGAAAAAAAGAATTTGCGCTCAGTTTTTCAGACAATGAGTTACACTGTGTTGGTGAGAGGCTCTGAAAAAGTGTTTTCAGTTGGTCCATTTCACACGCTCTCCGTCAGTGGCTGCATTTAATGTGTATGATACCTAAATTGGCATGTAGAATATTGGTGTGTCGTAGGAAAAATCATTTCAAAATGAAATCTACTTGCGAGAGAAATTTGTGGGTGATGCTAATAGAGTTTCCCCTGATATGGCCTGACACTTCAACACGTTTCCCTCCTTCAGTTACACTTAAGTTAATTTGAATCAAAAATGCAGCAGGTTCGGTTACATTTACTTCAACATTTAGGTCAGTGCAGGCAGCTTCCCAGAGAAGTGACAACTTTTCACTGCACCGTGGTTTTATTTTTTTTTAGAGAAGCTCAGGCTCAAAAGACACCAGGCAGTAATTTATTGGACCTCATATTCAAGCCGACAGACTTCAGCAGACTCACACAGACTCTTAATTTCCCATCTTGAAGGAGTCTGTCCAGCGTGTGTTTAGTTATCTCAGTAAGTGTGCTTGAGATACTGCATGTCTCTTCACACTGGTATTTCTCAGCACAGCATGCTGCTTCTGTGAGTATGCTGCTTTCCGTCTGCTTTTGATTCACTGCATGTTTGTGTGAGCAGTGCAAAAGATTGTTGAGTGTCTTTGAATAAACTGATGGGGTCTTTTATATTCGGAGTACCACTCTTTTTTTTTTTCCTCTTCCAATATCTGAAAATACTGTATGTTTGGTGTTTTGCTGAAGAGCAACACACAGTTGGCCAACGATTTCGGGAATGACATTTTAACACTGAACAGCAAATCAGGCTACTTAACAAATTGGCCTGCAACTTAAAAATAAACAGTTCTACAAGGTTTTAGAGTTGAAGTTGTGGAGTAAAAACAATTTTCTTACTCACATGCCAGTTAACTATGACGTCATCTGTTCAACCAGGAACATCTCTCCCTATGTTTACTGTCTCTAATTGTAGCCAAATCTTAAAATATCTAATGAAGGCAAAATACCATTAAAATAATCTTAAAATTAAGTGATCATATAGAGTATTCCTCTCATAATCTGTAGCGTTTGCTGCTCTTTCCTTATAAAAGTTCACTTCTTCATATCAGTGTCCGTTTCGTGAGTGAAAACTATGACAAAAATATTTGCTGATGACTGCTCTGCAGCGAAAAGCACAGCTAGCTGCAGTAATGCTAGGTTAGCAGGAACAACTGGACTAGATTATATTAGATTAGATCAGAGAGAGGTCCTTTTCAAACATACAGTTTGGCAATGCCAACTGGGTTTACTGAGGTCAGCCAGTCTGTGTTATTGCAGAGCAGAGTTACATGGATATCTTGCGAGAGACACCTGTAACCTTGGTAACTGTACACAAAGATGGCGACCACTGTAGCCTGTATGATGAAAATGAGACCGATGTCACTGACAAAAACTAGACTGAAATGACTAAAACTAATACACATTTTCATCAAAAGACTAAAACTAAATCCGAACCACTTTGTATTTCATTATGTGGACGTTAGGAATTTCCAAGTCTAAGTTTTGGTATTACAAAATGTCTTTCCATTAAGTTGTCTGTGTCTCTGAGTAAATTCTTTTTCAGTCCTTGAGGACAAAGTAAGAAAAGGCCCAGACAAGTACCTCAGTATGTTTCTCAAAGCTGTTTTAGAAATTGTTCTAATTGAAAAGGTTCAATGTGCACTTGTATGCCCCCCCCGCCTTTTTTTTATTGTAGAGTCACCTGCACAAGCGACCAAAGAGATCCCCTGCTCAGGTTAGTAGCGTTTTTGTTTCCTTTCACTGCACATTGGAGGTTAAACTGTTTTGATCGCTTGATCAGTTTTTTCTTACTTTGTGCTTCAGGACTGCAGCTTGACAGAGCTGAATGAGAAGATCAATGCAGTGAAAGCAGCGCTGCTGAAGAGGGTGAATGAATTTGGGCCTGGATATGGAACAGACTGTCCACTGTAACAAACACAGACCAGTGCTCCAAACACAATTCATTTGTTAATGCATTCGACGAGTTTCCTCTAATTTCTTTTTCTAATCCTTAGTGACTCATTGGGATCTTAACAACCATCTGTGAGATTAAAAACACAAACACCTTTTTTCATGTGCCTCGTTTTTGTGGCCATCTTTGAAAATCAGAAAAATAGTTCCACTAAAGAGTTTTGTAGTTATGTGCAATGTAATTGCAGTGTAAATAAAGGTATTTTTTCCTCCATGAAAACTTTATAATTTAATCATGACTTTAATACATTAACTGGTAAATGTGATGTGTAATTTGATTGCAGTCAGTCATTCCTTTATTGGTAGAAACTAATGATTACTAACTAATGATTTTCATTACTGACTATTGATCCTTTAGCCTATAAAACGTCAGAATAGTGCAAAGCCTATGGCGACATCTTCTAACGCCTTGTCTAATTTGACCAGCAGTTTAAAACATGAACACAAATATGTCCAGTCAAATATAATACCATAATTTCTACATTTGAAGAGCTGCAGTCAGTGCATTTTTTAAAAATGATTTAATAATTTAGATGATTAATCAATTACCAAGTTTTTAAATTAATGAATTTTCTAACCGACACACCATTTCAATTGTAATAAAACAATCTGAACTACACCTTTAAAAGAACAGGAAATACATTTGATTCACAATTACTTATCATGGATGTAAGATTTTTATTTTTAATGTTTAATGCTGTGAAGGTGTGTGTGTGTGTGTGTGTGTGTGTGTGTAATTGAGAAGAATCAGAGAGAGCACCTTATTTATCTGCCTGACTGCTGTGTGACGATGATCACCCCTAATGGTTGTCATTATAACAAATGACCTGATTACTGCATCTCTGTTTGGAAAACACATTGGAGACCCAACAAACCAGCATTAAATGGGACGCTGCTGCGTTTGACACTGACATGTTTATGAAAAGGTAGAGCTTTAACTGAGCAAGCGGCTGAAGCAATAATTACATACATTTTTTTTTCAGTGATGAGTAAACCAGGAGGACTATTGTATTATATTGGAACTGCAGTGAAGGGTTATTTGACGGAGGTTTTTATTTCTAGGGTATCTACAGTGGAGGAAGTATCAGACTCTTTACTCAAAACAAAAGTAACATACAGTTGGTTTAGTCCGGTGATTCCAAACCTAGGGATTAGGCCCCTCCAAATAAATCTGGGGGACATGATTGATGGAGTCTAATTAGTTTACCATTTTTTGTATTTGTGTATTTTGTTGTCCTATATGTATTTCATTATTGAGCTTTATGCATTTCAAAGGCCCTTCTAGTGACCTGTATTTCAAATTAGCAGAGGCTATTTAGGCTGCGGCATGTGATTTTGTTTCATGCTGTGTACTTGTCACTATACAAATAAACATTTAATGTAACGTAACTACGAACTATAGCTTTCAAATATATTCACTGGAGCAAAAAGTACAATATTTCCCTCTGAAAAATAGAGTAGAAGTAGTAGCATAAAAAGGGAATACTCGTGTAAAGTACAAGTACCTCAAAAGTATGAAAGTTGAGTCGATTTCCTCACTGACATATCCCCCTTTTTAAAAAAAAAAAAAACAAAGCTTATAAACTGATTAACTGCACATGAAAAAGGTGCTTTGATGCATGTACCTTGACCAGTTCATGGCTGACTCAATAAAAAGCCCGGATACAGACTTTACGTTAGAGCCACTGGACGGGAGTTGAAGGTAAACTCAACTCATTCTGTGCTTCTTCTCATAGCGTAAAAGAAAAACTACTTCGAGGCATTTTCAAATAAATTTTGCAACAGGTGTGACAAACAGAAACTTTCTCACGTCTCTAGAAATTACAGTAACTCCCCTTCCTTTTCTTTGCTGTTGCTCTTTGTACGTCGTGTCAAGATTTATTTCAGAGTTGATTGATGGAGTGACCTGAATACAATAGAAGACGCTGCATTGTGTGTTTTTTGGAAGATATTTCATTCTTAACGCGGAAATGGGGAATTTTTTTTTTCCACCCCCTCTTTCAGGTGTACCCCGCTTGTTCGGCTCTGTGTCCGTCTCTTGCTCACAGACTGGAACCTTCTGGGCAACAAGGGGCCACAATGTGCAGGGAAGGGGAGCACTTGAGCTGTGGCGATGTGGATGTGGGTGGGGGGTGGGGGGTGGGGTGTTCTCATTGTTCCCCAGGAGCTTTTGTCTCAGCCACAGTCCCCTTATGAGGGTTAATGAGGACAAATTGGTCTGAGTGTAACAAATGGATTATGGAGTTGAACAAAAGGTTGTATTTTGTGGGCTGCGTTTGCTGGGATCCACCCATCATCTGCCCATTGAGCCCAGCACGCTGACTAGCGTCTGCATGAAGTGGCTCACTAAATATCTCATTATCTTTATCCTATCTGCTTTATTACATGAGCACATTATGTGTCCAGGTTCATACAGTGAATTCAACCACAATGTAAAGTTTATATCACAGTAATGCAGTTTGTAATTGCTGTAATTACCTGGTCTCTGTTCTGCAGCTTATGTCAAGAATATAAAGTCAATATGTCAACGTTAGTGTCAGTGGTTAGTGCTCTAAGGTTGGGTGGGCATAGTGTAGCCTTTCAAATTAACAAAGAGCCCACTTCCTCATTGACTCTATGTAATTCCTGCCTGTCAATCAGTCCTCCCTCTGCTTGATTTCTTGAAATGTCCTTGGGAACCACAGTAAAAAGACACAGAGGTGTTCCTTGTCTTCTATGGGTCCAGTTGTATTTTTTGGTGGGGTCGAAGGAGAGGATTCATATCCATTCATATCTCAAACTCTTAATGGGCTCCAAGCCCTCCAAAAAGAAAGCTCTTTCCTGTGACTAGTCAGCTCCAGTCCTTATTCATCTGTGGCTCTGTGTCAAAAAAGACTGTTGCTCGTTTGTGCCCCGAACAATGAGGAACAAGGCTGAATCTCTAGCTGGGAACAAAAGACAGAAAACAGGCTTTTCACTCTGCAGAACATTAGATTCTGACACATTTTGCCATGGCAGTTTTTCCCCATCCTGAGTGCTGTAGCTCTGGTCTTTTAAAGAGACCACCTGTTGGCAACAAGCCTGTTCTTCATTACAGACAAGCCTATTATCACAGGATGAGGAGCGCCACAGGCTAACTTTTTTAAGTTAACCCTGCTGCAGTTTCCAAAGCTGGCCGATTGGGAAACACAGATTATGTGTTACCACTGGAAAATCTATTTTTGCTTGTAATTTTTGTATCTTGTTTTTGATTTAGGGCTTTTGTCGACATAAGAGGGAAGTACTTCATTCATGCCCTTGTCAGTCACAAATGTCACAAACAAAGGGACGCAAATGTAGGCAGCTCGAATGTTCTATGACTAGAGATTTGGGGCCGAATTCATATGCATTGTTAGGAGAAAACCCAAATGTCCTTACTGTAAAGTTGTTGATGGTGGTCTCACCTTTGTTATTCAGTTATTTCTGGCATCTAGAGGCTTTTTGTTCTCCTTTTGAAAGCAGGTTTGAGCATCCAAAACATTAGCATAACTACAGCATGATAATGATTTTCACAACTGTGTGTAAAATAAAATTACTGTAGGTGGCAATGAAGCAATCAAGTGCATACTCTGGCTTTGAATTGGACATGATAAAGAGGCTGACAGGAGCTTGGAGCGCTTCCTTTATGTTTATTGGTCTGGTTGTATGGAGATTTTAAAGATTGTGTTAAATCTTTTATGGTTTTCACAGCTCTGGAAACCCATCGACTGAAACCACTGAAATTTAAAAAGTTCAATTTTTGATGAATAACTTTTGCTGTGGATTTGGTTGTATAAGCACAGAATTTACGTACTGTGGAGCTTTTTGGCACAAGTGGCCCCTGGACAGCTGGGGGGCAAATTTTCATTTCCCAAAGGGCGACATTAAAACAGCAAATACCTCTGTCATGCTCATACCATCACTGTCGGAGTACATCCGATGCAGTCGCACTTGTTTCATGTTCACAAACACCCAGAAGAGGGGGGCGCATGCACCTGTGACCCTCCCCCACAAAGCAGACAGCACAAGAGAGGATCCCCCTGCAGCCCACAGGCTTCAATAAGAGGCAGTCAGCTGCTCTCTGTGGCCCTGCTGCACGGTCCCCAGGCTCTCTGGAGTTAAATGTGCCTGTGATATTGCCAGGAGGGAGCAGCGGGAGTTGAATTCAGGCAATTACAATCAAGTCAGGGCATAGTTAGTGCGTGGGCCCTGGCAGCACCTGAGCTGGATGCTGATGAGACACTTAGCCCCAAACCCTCATGCATTGGCCCAGGCACTGCATAGAGCAACCCCCCCTTCCCCCCACTCTCTCTCTATCTCTCTCTCTTTTCCCACAGCAGCAGACCCCCTACTGGACACTTCCACTTCCCTTCACCTCATTTAGGCCTCTAGAGCTCTCTCACCCTCTCTCTCTCTGGCCCTCACATTGCAATACTTCTGCTTTATATAGGTGGCGTGGAGTACTGCACTCAATCACTCTTCATTCATTCACACTGTACAATAATAGACTACTACTCTGATATTGTCCTTCAAGCACCTGTGCATAGCAGAGTTTCAAACATCATGTGATGTCTCAAGCCAAGTTCTTCAGAAATGTGTGAGGAGTTATTTCTCTTGAAGGTGCTAAAGAAAAGCAGTGGGTAAGTGTAGATAAGCCGCTTTTGATCATTTCTGTTGCACCTTAATGTGCAGCAGAAAGCACCTTCGGGGGAGTCTTCCTCCCACCTTTATTACACATCAAACCATAAAGCTGAAGCCCCATCACACTGCCGACTCTGCACTGATATTCATTTGCAGGTGACTATAAGACACTTTGTGTCCCGACTGAACAGGAAGAGAGAATGGAAAGGGAGGTGAATATCTATGACCCAAGAATATGGAGTCAGGCATCACAACAGCACTCTTAGCCCCTTTTCCCAATAAGATGCTCTCAGCTCTTTCTGAGGGAAAGCCTCCCAGCTCCCGCCCTCTCTCAGCCACCACACTTTGCTGAAGTGTCATTAGGATTGTAAAGGGGCAGGTTGCCATAGAGCTCAGATTGCTGCAGATGTATGGACTCATAGATAAAACCACCATATTTTGAATGTAAAGATCTGAGTGTAGCGCCTAATACGAGGGGCCATGCTGGGGGACTACACTCGCCGCTTCCTCATCTGCAGTCTGTGTGCATGCATCTTTCATGTGTCGCTTTAGTGTTCTGTTTTGTGAGATTGCTAGCTTTGCTCTTCAATCCACTTTCATTGTCTATCTGTGGCTGTGCTTGTTAGTTAGAGCTGGGCATAGTATTTGGCGGAGCCAAGGGGAAAGGTGGAACACCTCTTTCACGATTTTTGCCATAATGGTTGTCTTGATTTTTCCTGGGCTTTGGAGACTACCAGGGATTGTCTCTTTGAAATTATTCCATTTTGGCAGAGAAAAAGAAAATGGATTGCGCTGATCCTGTTTTGTTCCTGGGGGGACGGCTGCAGTATTATCCTGGGCTGACACCGGTGGCGAAGAGGCAATCACAGTGGCCCTCGCTCTGACAAAAACACTCCATCTGCAAGGAGAGGAGGAAATCACACCACAATGATGTCTGACTCTTCTGCCTCACTCTGGCAGCTGGGCCCTGGGACCCATGAACTGCTACACAACCGCCACCACAACGGCTGCTATACAAACGCACAAACGCCACACTACAAATCAGCAGCTGTAACACACAAAGGCAATGCACCTGCCATCACACAACAACAAGAGCGGATTTGTTTGAAAAGTTTCTTTTGCTCCAGACCAGTTAGAGCGGTCTCTGTTTCATCTGCTGCATGCTTATTAGAATAAGCATTAGTAGTGATACCACTATTAGTATCAGAGATGTTGAATAGTATCATTAGTTTCAGTTTTTCCTGTCCTTAAGAAAAATAAATCCACAACACATTTTTCAAGCTTTAAATCCACTAAGCTAACTGTTTGCCTACAAAACAGAAATACCATTAGGATGTCAAACGCTCACGCACACACACCAGATGAAAGATAAGCAGCGGTGTAGCTCGCCCTGTTAGTATTCAGTAGTGTCACCTCTTTCCCTCCGTGTCCCATACCTGGGGATCAAACGCACCTCTTTGTGAGAGAGGCCTGACCCCCTGCTATCAGCAAACAGAAGAGAGCCCAGCTGACACCACTCTTGAGATGTGCCATGCAGACGGAGGCCTGTGATTACAGCACAATCCTGAGGAGACAGCCCTCCACCCTGCTCCAGCCCCAGCCTCCTGCAACTCCGCAAACACACAATCTGCCCACCCCCTCCACCTCTCCTCCACGACAAATTCACCTATCTCTGAAATAGATGTTAATCTCTCGCCCAACTGGCTGCCTCTGAGACCTCGTTGACACACATATAGCCGCCCCTGTGCCATGAATAATCAATAGCACGTTATTTTCGTGAACATATTTCCCAGAACGGGTCATTTCTTGTGACTATTACTGTGGCAGATTAGAATCTGAGATTGGACTTTCAGATTGGTGGCGGAGGTGGATGGAGGGGTGTGTGCATGTGTATGGATGGAGGGGCTCTCTCTAGAATACAGTGTAACACAGAGGGATATGGGGCCGTCTAGTGCCTTCATAGCGCCACATGAAAACCAATGAAGGTGAAGCAAGAGGGGGGATTAATTTGTTGTGAGAGAGGCAGAGGCTCAAGTGGGTCTTCCAATAGCAAATTAGCAAACCCTCATTTCAAAAACCCTCATACATACTAGAGAATAGTAATGCGCAAACACAAACAACATGCATGTGCACATGCATGCAGTATGCTTCTGTGAGGTTGAAGATGAAAAATCGTAGATACTTTTTCATTTTTCTGCAACATCTCTCCCACTTTTCCTGTTCTTTCTCAGTCTCTGTCCCTCGTTGACACACACACACACACATACACTCGTGTGCACACACAAGAAGAAAACTTCAATTTTATCTGCAGGGGCAGAAATCAATCTCACATCTCTTTAGTTAATCCGCAATGGCTCTCTACAGATCCTGACACTAATAAGGTATTGAGCAGGTGAGGCCAGGGGCTGAGGAGGAGAACAGAGGGAGAGGAGAGGCCTGCAGTCTGGGGCCCGACTGGCGGCTGGCACTGTTCCAGTGCAATTATGGGGCTTGTGTATGGGAGAGAAGGGTGCAGGAAAGAAGCAGCAGAGATAGAAGGGAGAGAGAGAGAGAGGCAGGGAGAGAGGGAGGCATAGAGAAAGAGCGAGAAAGAGGGGGTGGGGGGGAAAAAATCGATCCCATCTGTGGTATGATGGTTAATTAAAGCAGCTCTTGAGCAGCCCAAGGATGAGAGGCTTGGCTGGGCTCCTGGAGGCACAGCTCTGATTACTCACACAGAATGGATGGTTTCTTAGCAATGAAAGGAGGGGGCCAAGAGCTGCCTGGTGGGGTGCACAGACGACGTCAAGGAGGAGAGACATGTGCATGCTGCACACTTACACATGTGCACACACACACGTGCAAATGGTCTCTCACAGAGACAAGCACTTGCATGCGCATGCATACATATGCATATGTAAACACATATACATCATGAGCCTGAAGACACAAGTGCAAACATCATCAAATTAGATCAAAATAAATGAATCAGGAAACTAATCAGATATAATGTGAGTCCACTAAATGTGAATTTCCACAACAAGATGAGCTCAAGAGGTTAATGAAAAAACAACCAAAGTTCACCTGATTGTAGCTTATGGTGCATACTAATGTCTCTGTGTCACCACAGTCACGTTACAGACAGAAGGATCTATTGTTCTGCATTGAGTTTCACAGCAAGAAAACCCTAATCTTTAGGTGGAACTACGAGTTAATTTTGCATACTGTTGTTATTCTTTCCTAGTTCGCTCATGTCCATCATATACCTGAATAAGAAGACATTGATTCTGCCTCCAATTTCCCTACAGTCATCAAAGTTTCATCTTATCTTACCATTAAATTTAGATTACCCCAAAGCCCATTACACCCTCCTCATTGACATTCATTGCTCTCTCATATTGAGAGGCCATGGGTGACAGCACTAGCACTTTGGTATGACCCCACCCCCCTATGGTGAGATTTGGTATTGCATAACACTCTTGGGCAAAATTAAAAAAAAAAAAAAAAAACAAAACTGGTGCTTTCTGCATTTTTGAATGGTACATGCACTTAAAGCACAAATATTAACATCTACTATCAGTAGATTTAAGATTTAGATTATCACTAGTGTGCAGTTCTTTCTAACTTAATCATAAAGGCATTGATCAATGATGTATAAATTACATGCATAAAACCTGACTTTGTCTTAAAACCACCAGATGTAACAAGTGTCGCTGAAACCAAGTAAAACAAGGGTTCTTGAAAGATGATATGTAGATGGAACAGGAAGACAGCCCATCCTCCTATTTTTATAAAGTTGAAGCTGACATATAATCATACTCTCAGAGTTAGAGAGGGGTTATAATAAAGCTCCAAATCTGAGGTGTATGAATTATGTATATGGTGATGATTTGATGGCTGCAAAATAGAAAAGAGGGTGCAAGCGGCTGATTGAGGTGCGCCATGTGGTGCGTCATTTGCCGCCATGTCTCCTGTTGCAGACATCTGAGGTCAGGGCCCGTGCTAATTGGTGTCGGGCCGAACGCTTGTGAGCTAAATGAGAAAATTACACGTTGTGGGAGGAATCAGCTGCAGTTGTTGGGGTGCCTTTTACAGTACTGCTGCAGTCCTATCTGTGTGGCGGAGACAGCAGTCTGGCTTTCTGTTTGTTGGGGGGAAGGAGGCGAGTTAGATGGTAAACTTTAGTGTTTTAAGGTGTGGGAGCTTCAGTTCACTTACACAGCCACACCTAATAGATATACATGCCTGAGCATATGTGGCTTACATAAAGAATGTTTTGATAATGCATTTAATGTGTATAGAAATGCTATTAAGCAAGGCTGTCCACTCCACCACAGGACAGTAACAAGCTGGTGAACAAAGTGGAGCTTTCAGCAGCTAAATAGCCAGATATTTACATCAGTAGTTACTGGAGACCAAATTCCCACTAAAGGAAAGTGAATACTGGACTAGTGCATTTGCCAGGTGGCCAGACACATAAATCCAAATGAAATTTAATGTTAAGCAACTTTATGGCTAACAAATTTTCCATAGGCAGTGACAGGTGTAGGTACTGTTACTTTTGCTTAAGCGGAAAAGCTGGATACTTTTGTTGTTTTTTTTAATCTCTCGCTTTTTCTTTTTTTTTGGACAAATGACCCATCTGCTAGGAAGCTGAAGGAAAATAATAATGTTTAGGTACTAACACTGCTGAAAAAAGGCTACCCAAAGTAAAATGATAAAAAGAAAATCTGTTGCCTTTTTTTTTGTCATACACTGTCACCTGCCTCTTTTTCCTGTATTTGTTCATATCATGCAGCAAAATTCACTAAACACAATCAGCACGATCCACTCAACATGATCTACAAGAAGAAGCATTCTTAGTTTTCAAATCAACTTATTGAATACCCTGATGAGTGATACTGTTTCAGATATGTTCATTCTACTTAAATGATCTTATTCATATTCATTATTCATTATTCATGAAATGCTTTTCTCACGTGCCTTTGTGTGCAGGTACAGTTGTGCCTGTATGTGTCATTCAAGACCTGGGCGAACTATTCACTTCTAAACACAGCATTCCTCCACTCCTCCGGCACACCCAACAAACAGACAAACAACAATGTAGACTAAATGACTAAAGAGTTGAATTGCCTTCCTTTTGTTCTTTGCCTTCTTTCTCTTTCCTGCTGGTTCTTTCTCTCTCCAAGACAGACTCCTTTGGTGGTGAACCCCGGCAATCTTAAGTAAACGTCATTAACTGTTTGCTCATATCGCCCACAGAAAGTATGCCGCAGCCTCCTTTGTCTCACTATCAGTTGTTTAAAGAGGTTTGTGCTGTAATGGCGTGGTCAGCCAGTGCCATGGGCTTTGAAGTGCCGTCTCACTTGGAGAATTAACCTCAATGGTCAGTGACAGCTGACCCTGAAGCTGCAGTTCCAGCAGGTCACGTGGCAAAATAACTACAAACCCCTGCGCACATACTTCTTTCACGGCGTGGTTCCACAAGTAAGCAGGAAAAAAAAAAGTCTGTATCACTTTCTAACAAGGCACGCTTTATAAAGGCTTTATCAGTTGTACCTAATGGTTTTATTAAAGGTTAATAAGTAATTCATTAATTCTTTATAGATCAGGAATGAGCCATTAATAGACATTAGAGGACAGCTTTGTGGTTGTCAAGTTGTGAAAATACCTTTGATTGGTGTTTATCTTCCTCTGGGGAAACTTGCTTTTTCAGTTTAGCTGTTCATTAAAAAAGATACATGGTTAAGGTTAGGAAAATATTGGGTCATGGTTGACTGTCACTAGGAGACTAGGTGTCAAAGTCATACACCTTGTACATGCAACCATTCACCCCCACTGACCTCTAAAGGTGTGTCTGTATAACATCATTCTTCTTCCACCTTTGTTCTTATTATTTTCACGGCTGCAAAAGGTAATTTGTGATTGAAACATGAGCATTTGAACAAAGATCCAGTCATCTTTCTGGTGAGGACTGTCTCGAATGTTGTCAATGAGTAAATTATTAATGAGGGGTCCCTGTTTTAAAATAATCCATCATGTCGGAGTTGTAAATGCCAGAAACTGTTAATAAGTGGACCCTGGAAAAAAAATGAATGAATGGATTTAAAATCCCTTAACACAGAATTTTCCCCTTGAGCTTCCACTAAAGCAGCTTTCAGGTTAGAAAATCATCACATCTCCTCATCTCCTTAAAATTTAGTGAGACATTCGGTATTAGGTCTATGGAAACTTTCTGATCTCCACTAGAATTTGAAATAAAATTCAATGGGTTTGAACAATGTTTGGCTGCAGAACATTAGTTTGTTGTATCTCACCCACCCACAATTCTGAGGTACTCGTACTTTACTGGAGTAATTCTATTTTATGTGACTTTATGCTTTTCCTCCACTACACTTCAGAGGCAAATAACATACATTTTATTCCACCATATTTTTCCGCAGCTTCAGATTTCGATTATTGATAGAAAACATAATTAACAAACACAATATGATGCAATGCAGATTAATTTACATAGAAGTGTGAAGTGAGTTAGCATACTTAATGTTACTAGCTGCATGTATGTACTAATGTATGTATGTACGTAGTCAAATTTTAAATGCATGCTTTTGTATACTTTAACTCAAGTAAAAGATCAGAGTTTTTCTTCCATCGCTGTACGGCAGCAGGAATTATTCAAACCCTGATGACCACAAAGTTTTTCCTGATTAATTACTGATCAATAAAGCATTGATAACATACTTATTAACCATTAAAAAGCCATTAGTTACAAAATTTAAAGGATGGGCTTTCAGAAAGGCCCTACTTCAATTTTTCAAAAAATGGCACTAACTTAGCGCCAAGATGCTTTTGGAGACCCAGGCCCATTATTACAGAGATTTTGGCAGCGGCAGGACATGGGTGAGTAATGGCAGCAGTGCATTAGGAGAGAGAGAGGGAGAGATGTGTGATAGCCTGAGTTGTAAGTCAACATCAGAGGCCGTAGGCTGACCCCACAGGGGATTACACACTCTGATTTAAGAGCATCTCTCCAGCTCCTCTCCTCTCCTGCAGCACTCGGGTCCTCGGTGCACACAACACCCACCTGATGCAAGATAATGTCCAGGAATACAGACACAAGCTCATGTGCGCGCGCACACACAAACACACACTTGTATGCGGGATCATTCTCATTATACCCTTATTCTTAGCCCTGCTCCATCTTCTGTTATAGGGTCGAGGCAGAGAAGGATCATATCAGGGTTTGTATCCGGAGAAAGAGGGAGCGAGAGATCCGAGCCCCTGCAGTGGTAAGTAAATACAGCCTAATGGCCTCTGATTAATTCTACATTGCTCTCATCGGGCCAGTAAAAAGAGATGTAATGACCCGCATCTCTCTCTCCCTCTCTTTCCTTCTCCCTCATTTCTCTCCCTCACTAACCCCCCCCCCCCCCCCCCCCCTTCAGTCTTTCTCAATTTCTCCCTCATTTGCTCAGCTTTTGATTATGAATTAAAAGGGATTGCAAATGGTATGCTGTTGGTTGGCCCCCTGATTGCCATATTTGATTAAGAAATGTCAGTGTGCATGTTTCCCATGTCTGTCTTTTTTTAGCCCCTCTGTTCGCTGTAACATTCACACATGCACGAGGAACACAATGGCTCCACGGCTCTCAGACAGTCTGCCATGAACAGCAAACTTGCGCTAATCAAACGCATTCTTCAGTCTTCCCTTTCTCTTTTTCTCGGCCTCTTTTCTCATTTTTTGCCTTTTCAAGACTCAGTGGGTTTTTGTATCAGCTGTGAGACACACCAACAAGGGAGAAATCACAGACAATTAAAGAGCATTGAGAAAGACAGGTAGAGCAGAGGATGAGGACAGGAACGAGTGATGGAGATGTGTGTTCCTGTCTGAGGGCTGAAATCAGCAGACAGGGGTTTAGGCTACAATCTCTCCAAGTTAATTTTAATCCTCAAAATTAAAACTTCTGACACTTGTTTGGCAGTATGATTTTGATTTGTATTTTCATTCAGACAGACAGCATACACTTATATAGCCATGCATCTGCTGTGATGACATACTATCTGGAACTTTCAACAAGTGCAGGCAAAAGCAAAAGAAGACAAGTAGCCTGACTGCTTTAACATGGAGGTTACAATTGACCTTTCTGTATATATTGAGATGCATACAAGGGCTGTTATATAACTTTTCCATTCAGAGCGTTGGCTGACTGCAGTTCTGCTTACCTGGAGCAGCTCTGAGTTCGGTTTCTTGCTCTCCTTGCTGATCCACAGGACAGCTGGTCTTCAGTCAGCAGCAAAGGAATGCGGACCACTTGCAGTCAGTCAAAAGGTGGGAACTACACTACTTCATCTTCAAGCCCTTCATCCAAACAGGTCCACCCTGTTTCCTAGAAAATACGTTTGTGTTTTCCCAGTTATGTTGTGGTGGCAAACATAATCACTGCCTGGATCATATCCATGGGCAACATTTTTTGACTGAAAGAAGCAGGTGTATAAAGTGCAGGACTTTATTTTTATTATTCAGACTCCCATCACTGCAGACTTCTTCCGTATTCCAAACCAAACTGTGATCTGTGCCTAATCTTAAGCAAGTGCTGCCAGTATAAACATAACCATAATAAAAAGTTTAATGATGCTGTAGCTGCTGAAATTAAACGACAGAGCGACAGGGCAGGACAGGCAGGTCAGTTCCAGGTGCTATAATTACACCAGCTCTCCAAACGTTCAAGTTTAGCCTAATTACAATATAAGTGTTTACTAAGTGTAGATTTAGTTAGTAAAAATTGTCTTTGGCTTCACAACAGCAATAAAAAATAACCATACTGGTAGTGGTACAGGTATGCGTACATGGCACTGCTATGGCAACAAGCAGCCAGATATTTCTGTAAGGAGTAGGTAGAGACCAAAAACAGAGCTTGAAGAGAGTGAATGTTGTGACTGTCTGCAGACAAGTTTGCTGATATACATCCAATGTAGTGATTAACTTGTGTGAAACTTGCAAGTAAACACTAAGAGATTAGCATAGACTTTACGCAAAACCCTACTGATGAATTTACAAATAACCGGTGCAACAGGGTCCAGGGCCTAAACCTTAGTGCTCAGTCCAGAACAAAAACCAGTGCACTCTTCGTCAAATTTCATGCCATTTTAATATTTAAGCACAAGCCATTTACTGTAAATTGAATGCGTTTCATACTGTAATTTCTTTGTATAGTTTTTCCAAATGTATTCCGCTCAGTTCACTGCAACAACCACTTCAGAACACAGCAAAAACCACAAGCTGTGGCACAATTGCACATAAAGTGAGATGTTTTCAAAGCAAAACAAAGTGAGTCCTCTTTTTAATCTTAACAACACTGTGATTTTGGTCCCATGTTTTTCATGTTCCATTCATTTTTTATTTTTATGTTTTTCTGATTACAGCATAGTCTTTGAATACGAAGAGAATAACCTGTTGTAGCTTTTCGAGAGGCAGTTTTCTTGTCCGTAAAAATTATAAAATCCTGGCTGTCTAAAAGCATCACTGAATATGTTCATTCATCACTGGTTTGGTGCAGTAGTTTACCTGCTCTGTCTCAGAATATGCGAAGACTCATATTTGTCCCCTTTGGAGAGTGTAACAGGTCTTTTACAGCATAGTTTTCAATTCCAAGCACAGTCATAGGTCACTGGTGTTAGAGTTAAACTTATTACAGTTGCAAGACTTTTTTTCATTTTTTTCAGACTGGTCTGAAGCTATCAATTTAATGACTCTAGTCTGGCTCAAGTCCAAGACATGTAAGTGCTGTACATTTACCTGCAGCTCTGCTTACTGCCCTCAAAAGACCCAGACATTTTAGCTTTGAGCCGGCGTGTGTCTTGTGTTTAATGTCTAATCACCACTCTCTCACCTCTCTTCTTGATTCAGGTTTCTTCAGTTTTGAACGTTTCTCTCCTGTGACCTCTTCAACCCTCTCACTGCTCTTGTCAAAGCCATTAGTTTGTTCTCAGCAGCACATATCTGATGGCCTTAAACCTCAATCACAAACAGCCCTCACCATTATTCTGCACACACCTGCTCACAGGCCATACCGACTGGGTATGTGTGTGTGTATGTATGCGTGTGTGCATGTGTGGTTACATGCGTGCATGCTGCATACATGTGATTGAGGTTTAGCATGTGCATGTATACAAATTTACGGTATGTGCATGGTTGCGAGCGTGTGCAGCTGCTTGTCTGCAGGCGTGGACATGTGAACAAGTGCACTTTTTGTATGAGCGCGTGTGCTTGCACTTGTGTGTGATAATGGGCTGTGTCCATCAGCACACAGAACACGAGCCCTCTGTATCAGGCAGAAGACACACTTAATGCTTGTCACAGGGTCAGATCAAGTGTGTACAAAGGAGAATTGATTCCTTTGAAAAACAGAATCCAACCAAGGACAGTTTTCCCATTTGCCAAGGAGTAAGAAAGAGAGAGGTGTATAGAAAGAGGACAGAGGGAGAAAATGGGAGAGAGAAATGGTGTAGGTGCCTACAGGAGAGAAATGTGTTGATCTTTTGAGATGAAAAGCTCTACTTTCACAGGCTGCAAAATGGAATGGTGGGCTTCAGGGCCAAGGCTACAAGAAGAGGAGTTTCTTCCCCTCCAGGTCCTTTTGTTATCCTCTCATCAGTCCATCTCAGAGGAGGTGGAGGTATGAGGCGATGGGAGGGGAGGAGGTGGCCATGTCATGTCACTGCCCCACCAGCAAGAAATGGGCTCCCTCCCCGGCCCTCAGGGGGTAGATACACAAGCTAACGTACGCTAGAGATGAACACAGGAGCAGTGGAAGAGGTGAGATTGAAGTTTGAAGCGGGCACACAGCAAAGGAGGGTGTTAATGAGGGGACGGCACAAGCAGAAAAGGTTCCACTGGGCTCTTTTTTAGAAGGTGGCCCCTTTCGCATTATATTCTTGACTCCCCTCCAGGAGGGCCTAATGACACTCTCCATGGATGGCGGTCTTGAGGAGGGGGTGGGGGTGCTGGGGGCAGGGATGGGGGTGGGGGGCGAACTGGGAAGATGCGGCCCGAACGCCACAGAGGAGGTAGCCAAGAAAAGGGAGAGAGAATGGTGTCCCCACTAGAGAGATGAGTGAGAAGGAGCTCTTTTTCTCAAGACTCTTCATGTGCCATCTTCCTCTCACTTCAACCTCTCTCTTCTTCTCTGGCTCACCTCTCCACCTCCACCCATCTTCCCTTTTCTTTCTGCTCTGTCCTCTGGAGCAGGTTGATAATTGTCACACACAGCAGCACTATTTTCCATTAATTTAAGTATGTACAAGGAGCTAATATCTAACTGAGCTAAATGTGGATTTAGTTGTGATTTCAAGCTCCATCACAAGCAGAAAGGGGACCCTTAGGTACCACTGTGGAGTAGTACCGTATATTTACAGAAATTTTAGAGAATTCCCATTTTTCCAGATTTTTTTCCAGCCACCTCCAAAACAAATTCATCCATCTACCCCCAACCCCAACTATTCCCTAAGAATGTCAGAGTATCCATAAACAAAATCAGAGGGTACAGTAAGGTCTCTAATCAAGGCAATCAGTGCTGTTTTCAGAGGTGTACAGCACAGCAGCAGCGCTGGTCTCATCTTTGTCTGTGCTTTAATTACTTGCTTTTGCATTTTGATGGAGGGGGGTGATGGGGGTGTTTGTGCCTTATCACCTATCTCCAAGGATAAAAGACTACCCAATTACTTTGTTTGGATGCTAATGATTGCATTTCATTAGTAGCCGCTCTTAGCCCTCCTCACCCAGTAAATGAATGAATATGCCGTAATTTCAATTATTGGAATTATGAAAATTGCTTTTAAAAAGACGGCACGGGTATCATCAGCTTTCCACTGTGACATAATGCCATTTTAATTTCTATAATAGTTTTAATTGTCAGTGGCCCTGCTGTGCATTAATCATTTAATTGTATTGTCTTTTTCTGCTGCAAACACCTACACCCCCTGAACACCCACACGCTTTCCCGCCCCAGCTTTGAAAATACAAATCACAATCAGCACTATCATCTTGAGAGTGATGAAAGACGGTGAAAACAAAGCCAAGTTAGAGGTGTAATTCAAAGTTCTAAGATGGTGGTAAATAGTTTGTTAGAGGTTTCCACAGAGGGAATGTACAGTATTTGGACAACGTGTGACCTTGGTTTTATCTGAAATTTTGTTTAGGTTTTTGGTACAAAAAAAAAATATAAAAAGCTAGTGAAATAGTTTTTTTTTGTGTGTTGTGCTATAGGTTTAATAGCATCAGATGCAGATAAACTATAATTCCAACCTAATGAAGTTTTAAAAAAATAAGCATTTCTTCATTCCCTATATATATATATGTTTTTTTTCCTTGGTTTATAAAGGGTTACCTGGGCCGCATCTTTGAATGAATATATAGAAAGGTCAAAGGTCAAGGACATCACACATCCCTCCACTGACAACAACAATCTCCTTGTGGCCACAGACACCTCCCATAATACCCCGAAAATCAGTGAAATATGGCTTTTTATGATGCTATGTTTGCTCTTTTAGAAATCCCATTCAAATCAAAAGCTACTTATTTTTCCTTTTATGTTCATGATAATGTAACTGCAACAGTTACACAGGTTATTTGTTTTGCTGGATGCATGACGATTAAAGATAAGAGTGTGAAATAAAACGTGAAATATAATGATAAAGAAGCAACTTTAAAATAGAACAGATAATTGAGTCAAATCACTTATAAATTCAAAGTGGTTTTCTAAATGCTTTTTTTGTTCTGTTCCCTGTGTTATCCTTTATATGTGTTTGTGTATAGATGTTGTTTCTTCTATTCACATTTTACACGTTTTACAGCACTTAACAGCAACCACACAAGGCTGCAAGGCAAAAAGAAAATAGCAAAAGCACCGATAATTATTACATTTAAGCACAAAAAGCCAGTAATGCAGCACTGCATTGAAACAAATACTCATGTCAATTTATTCACTGTTTTATAGGTGTGGAGCTGTGAGGCGAGTTGTGCAGCAGCAGCAGCAGCACCACGAGAGGAAAAAGTTTGACTGACAGCCTTGAGAAGCTCTCCTCTGTCTCCTCCATCGCTCCTTGAGAGGGAGGAGGTCAAGTGTACCCCCTCAAACAAACACACTTGGATGCCCATGCAGAACACCTTGCCAAGCCTTTTAGCTACAGCTATTTTTCTTAAACTCATGTCATCAAGAGCACCAGAGGCATCTCTCAGGCTTGAACTTAAGAGGGCGAAGTGGGCTGACAATCGGGCAGGAAAATACATCAGTGTTAGAAGGATCAGGAAGTGTGTTCCCCTATGAATACATTTAATGCCTCAACCTCCAAATGTTTCTTTCTAGTGTGTTTTGAAAAGAGGAAAAATGTCCGGAAAGGATACCACCGACGTACATGCACATGCACATGCACCTGAAACTCCGTGTTGCACTTTGAACAAGAAAACAAGTCAAGTGCATACATGTACAAAGGCAGCACAATCCTCCATATTTGTTTATGTAGGTTTAAAAATGTTTGTAAAGTTGTATGTTTTATATCACGCACCAGCTTTCTTGGAAACAGTTTATAATAAGGGTGCAAAACATATGCTTATTTAAAGCATGACATATGATAATTTAATGGATTAATTAATGCAGGATGTATCTTTTTGAACACCCTCAAGAATTATCAAGACGCTCTTAGTTTGTGTGTTAATACGTAATAATTAACTCATTTCTGACATTCATCTTTATTAACCTGCAAATTTTTATATATATATATATATATATATATAGATAGATAGATAGATAGATAGACAGATAGATAGATATAGAGAAGAATGTTAAGAACGTTAAGAAATTCTTAAAACCCTGGAATCTGCACCTGGATTTGGATCCACATCAAAATCTAATCACTTTTTTCTTTGATCTATGGCCTAACTTCTCATAAAGTTTTAGTAAAACTATGCATTTAAAGGGTGCTTTGAGATATCATATTAATGAACATGAGAGGATGAAACCTTCTTGGTGGAGGTCATAAATATTCTGCATATTCTGTGAAAGCAGAACCACGAGAAGCCCTTTCTTTTAATCGCATTTCATTCAAAATGAGACAGAAGTAAAAACTGAATTTACAATCCTGATTTTTCTCATGAGAAATCTCACCAAGAAACTGAAGTTCAGGGAGAATAGTAAAGCATGCATTGAAACAAAGCTTCACAGTGTAATGTGAGTTTATAAGGCCAGGTCGCTCTATTCTTGAATCACGTTCACAATTAGCGTATGTCACAAATCTCCTGTAGCTGGAGTGGTCCCAGAAACTCAGGGTTTGTTTCCAGTTGTCTCTCCTGGTGCTTTAATCCTGCTGCTAAAATTGACAGTCATTAAAGTTGCTGAAGAATCATCACTAACATTCAGCACAGTGCCACTCTGAGGTTTTTTTTTTGTTTTTTTTAATGGGGGACTGATGTGACCAGGACCAGCCGCTGTCACTCAAGAGTGCCAAGGACGGAGGGAAAGAAAGAAAAAAGGAAGTGTTAGTGTGATGGAGGCAGAATGTGGGGAGATTTTTTTTTAAAAGAGGGCAAGAGCAAGCAGAAGACAGGAAAGTACACTTGATTAAGGATAGGATTAACAAAAGACTTGCCCTTGGTGAGTTTGAATTATATGACTCTGTGGAAGGGCCACATACTCTTCATCTGAAGCTTTCTTTTCACCCAAGAATAATTTTTTTTCAATGCCTTTTTCTTTATAAAAAGAAAAAAAAAAGACTATGACATTTTGGCTACTTGTTAACACTGTCTGCAGGGCAAAGGGTCAAGGGGTCTCTTAGCATACAGTGAACAAAGATGGAGATACTGTTTTCTATGACTGTCTGAGGAACAGGACCTCAGTGACAGGCTTTTTATATTGCATCAATGGCACCATGATGAATGCCTGGCCTGTGACCAGTTCCTACACAATTGCACCACCTTCTGGAACAAATCGAAAAATCTCTCAAGGAGAGGGAAAAAATTCATCAGGGACTGAGTTGAAGAATAATTGTGTTTGAACACAGTTAAACCAGGGAAAAAGAAATAATCTGGACTTCGTTTAACTATTTCTTGATCTGCTTATTTTTTCTTTTCCTTGGCTGTATAAATCGTATGCCTCGGAGCTTCTTTACCACTCATGGTGACTTCAATGGTCCACTGCACATCAAATATCCTATAAAATGTTACATGAAACACAGGTTTATTTTCCCTATTACCATTTATTACCATTTAAAAATGGTAATACTTAAATTTATGACTCAATAATTAGCATCAAAAATTAAATGTATCTTGTCTAGAAATTATGGACCCCTTAAAATAAAAAGTCACCAAAAGAATCATCAGTAATGTTAGGCTATTTGCACAATAAGTCAGGCTTTTAGGCTTTTAAAATTAAATACAAATTTTTAGTTTTAGTCAGGGTTTAGTCAGAGTTTGTTTGGATGGCTATATTTATATACAATTTCTCTGTGTCGGGTGTGTGTGGAGCGGTCTGGAAGGCTGTGTGTGTGTGTGTGTGTGTGTGTGTGTGTGTGTGTGTGTGTGTGTGTGTGTGTGTGTGTGTGTGTGTGTGTGTGTGTGTGTGTGTGTGTGTGTGTGTGGGCACTCCTGAAAGCGAGGGTGCATATGGATGCGTTTGTGTATTTGGGGTTGTGGGGGCCAGGGTATCGAAAGAGAAGATTGGGGAGTGATTCAATCGCTACACAAATGCATTTGGCTAATAGAAGGAGCCTCTGATCCTGACTGGTGCACAGCTGGAGCTCCCCTAATTGGAGAGGGTGAAGAGTGCAGAAGAGAGTGGAGAGAAAAGAGAAAGAGAGAATATGGCCCCAGAGAAAATGCACCTCTGCTGTAACACTATTGACTCGACAAGGATCATGCCAAACGTTAATAGTGGTGAAAAAGGACACACACCCTGATAGAAAGTCATGTGGAGGTTCATCGTGGCTCAGTGTTCATAGTCTCACCTAGAAAAGCAGCTCAGTAAATCTTTGTGTAATCGTTGTCAGTGTTTTAAATATCTGATGTAGGGTGCCGCACTATGTGAGCAAAAACTGGCGCACTCTCTAACCCACTTCACATCAGCAAGGACCATCAGAGAAATAACTCAGCCTGTTAGGTGAAAACAGAAGTCTTATAACCATTTAGCAGCACTGAGGACTCGCCACTTTGAGTCAGTGAATTGCCTTCATTGTCAGAAGAAATCAAGATACAGCACATTATGCACTGTTACTGATGACCTTCCTTGTTATTGGGCAGGCTGTGAGATAGCTGGAAGTAACAGACAGGTTCAGGTAAGTATGAACGGAATTCACTCTTAAATTCTTGAATAGTTTAAAAGAAGTGAAAATAATATAGAAAGATCTGCCATTGCTGTTCCCTTTGTGGAAGCGTGAATAGATGAGAGTGTGCGCAAAACATCCAAAAAGAGAGCAAGGCTCATCATTTTGACAGCTACTACAACTACTGTCCAGCAATGAAAGATTGAAAGAACCCATTATCCTTTGCTAGGCTTCACAGATACTTTAGAAAAGAGAAAAGAAGGGAAAAACTAGACAGAATCTCCCACAGATTTCAAATATTCACCAAAAAATCCTAAAGGAAAGTATTAATGTGCATAACACTTTACTCAGAGTACAAATATGTTAGTGTCAGCTCTGGTGGATGATGTTTGCTAAATGTGTGACAGAGAAAACAGAAAGAGTTTAAAGGACTTGCAAGCAGCTGCACCTTACCAGGGGTCAAACCACTGTGGAACCTGTCACAGACTTCAAACCTGAGAGGCAAAAACAAGAAATGTTCTTTTACAAAAGTTCTTTTTCCGTTCACCCATTTGTTATTCACTGTAGAAAAAAACTCCAGAACCAAGCGCAACATGATGTACGAGTATATTTATCTACAAAAGGGGAATTCTGCTATTTCATGTGCAGAAGGACGTGTGATCATTTAATAATATGACCAGGATTTATACAAAAGTCAAAAGATGAAACAAGGTCGTCTCTACAAGGCTGATGAGTTCAAAGCAGGTTTCAAATAAGCCAACCCATGTTCAGACAGAATTTTTCCAAATGTATGTATAAATTATTTTATCTATCTTTGGAAATAAGGTGTAACTGTTTAATAGTCTTTAAGTGTCCTTTTTTTTTAATGAGAAAGTTGAATATTCTCCCAAAAGAAATCTAACGGAGTTCCTTCTTTGATTTTGCACGTTTGTGTAACATGGCCTCTGAAAAACAGAATCTCTGTATAACTGTGAGGGACAAGTGTGGATTTGGGCTAATTCAGTATTCCACACCTTCCTGCCAACAAGTCCTGCAAATTGAACAACAAAACAACAAAAACTGTGATTATTCATTGACCTCAGATTCAACTCAATTAAGCGTTTTCTGATTTGACGCCACAATCAGAAGGATTGCATCATTTTTTTCTGCTTTTCCAAAACCGTTACAAATCAGTTTCAAAAACAAAACAAAACCATTTCCTGATCTTACGCTGCTATGGTTGAGGTTAGGGAAAGATCATGGCTTAGGTTAAATTTGTTAGTGGGGCAGGGTTCTTGTGATGGTTAAAATGAAAACCATGCGATTTAGGTTTGGGAATAGTTGTCATCATGGTTGAAAAAAAAAAAAAACCCCAACAAAACAACACTGACCGTCAGTAGGAAACAGGAAACACGAACATCACTCTCCCCTTTGTCACGTATCCATCCACCCCGGCCTTCCCCCTCTGTGGACTTTGTAGCTCTTTAATAACATCACACCATTTCTTAATTTGGTCCTGATGAACCAGGGTCATTATTTCCATGGCTGTTAGGGAGCTTTTTCCCTTGCACACAGACATGTTGTTTTGGGGCATTTTCTGATACAACTAATGGTGTTGTTTTTCTTCTAGGAGGACCGTCACAGCATAACTCGTTGAGGGTGTGGAGTGTTAAATTCAAGTTTTGAACATCTGGACAGTAAGATTGTGTGTTTGGGCGATTGAAACATCATACAAGAAATATATAGATGTCTGGAGTGCCTGAGAAAGTGTGTGTGAGAGAGAAAGAGACAGACAGACAGACAGACAGAGTGCTCTTGTGTGTATTCTAAAAGCAGGGGGTCTCTTCCAATTGCCAAAAACACAAAGAGCAACTCAGCATGAACCCACCAGGGGGGCTCTTAGGAAACCCATCAGCTCACAGGGAAAGGGCAAAGGAAAGACTTAAATATAGGAAATAGGCTGTATAGGAGGAACACACACACACACACATGCACACACACGGATCCTCAAATCCTGTTTGACGCTCTGCTCCATACTGTAAAAGTAGGAAACAGCATGAGCGAAACCTGACATGTGGATAAATCTGGCAACTGCACTCATATACTTCTGTGCTGAAAAGGAAGAAAATTATGTTTCCAAAAAAAGCATGAAGCAAAAAAAAAAAAAAAAAAGTGCCTTACAGTGCTAGGAAATCGATTTTTTTTTGACTGGCTGGTGGAGAAGCCTTACGCCCCATGCCGCCCATTTGACAATCCACAGCCTAAGATCAACATATTAGTGTACAAACACAGTCAAACTGTCAGATCTTACAGGGACGCTCACACACATCGGCAGGCCGGCAGACCCTCCCACCGTGTTTCCATTGTAGCAGCCATTGTAACAGTTTTGTCTGAGCCATATGGGCTGGTTTAGGGATGTGGACCCCCGGCAGCTGAGGCTTTGTCCCTGTGTCACAGAGGTCGCTGGGATTGTGTTCCCAGCTAATTCCCTTTTTCAGGGACTGCAGATCAGAGTCTATAATGATCTGGGCGGCCTAGCACAGGGATTACTGCTCCTGCCTCTGACATCAACAGGCTTGTGTGTTTGTGTGTGTGTGTGTGTGTGTGTGTGTGTGTGTGTGTAGGTTGGGGGTGAGAAAGAGAGAAGGAGATAGAGAGAGATGACATCTTAAGATGAAACAATGTCGCTGCTCCTTAACAACAGGAATCAATTGATTCCCCTCTCACACCAAACCCACCCACCGCACCGAAACAGATACACACACACACACACTCTGAGTTTTCCACCTCATTTCCCTCAATCCAGCTTAGGCAAACATTATCAGCAGAGAAAGTGAAGCCAGTGAAGGGAAAGTAATAGCTTCTTGTGTCTTGACTGACCTCCATTGTCATCATATGCTTTACAAATTACAGAGTACTGTCTGAATATTTTGCCTCGCACCTCTAGTGCGCCAGCTTCTGTCCCACCACAACTAATTAATCCACCATTTAATTTTTATCATCTGTTTTTCCTTATCTGCAGTGGTAGAAATAAATAGGAGCAAATGTTAAATTACAAGTTAAAACCACACATTTTAAATTTTAATTTTAATTTGTTAATTAAAATTAATTTGTTAAGAACAATTATCAGCCAAATCTATTTAATGTGCAGAATAATACTGTCTGTGTCACAATATCATGATCAATATTACTGATGTATTAATCATGATGAATCACCTAGCAATAAACATTTTACTGTGTCTGATACTATGCTAATTTTATCACCTTTTTATTTTAGGCCTGAAACAATACATCACAATCATTTAGTCAAGCAACAGAAAATTAATATGCAGCTGTTTTAATATTTTAATAATTGTTTAAGTTATTTCTTAGTGATATTTTGTGTTTTTCTTTGTCTTCTCTTTGTGATAGATTTTTGTGACCTAGATACTTCTTTGGTGGGTAAATTATATAATGGAGACACTGTTTTTGAATGACCTCAGATTTATTTTGACATTTCTATACAGCAGCTTGTTCCTACTTATCAGCAAACACATACACTGGCAACAATACATCTGCAATAAACTGATAATTGGACATTTTGCAGCTTATTTCTAGTTCCAGGTGTTACTGACTATGACCACTGAATAAATATAGTAGAGTTAAAAATACAATATTTGCCTTTAAAATGTATTTGGCATTAAATGAGTAAATTTACATGTGAAAATATGCAAAAAAAGAAAATAAGAAGCATGAATGAAAAATCAAAAGTCAGTGCTCTCTTTCTCTGGACTTTATGGCTCCAACACAAACAAGCTGAGATCACAGACAGGAAAGCCTGTATTTAAATTAATGGCTTATTGCAACAAGGGCATATCAATTACTTCCAGGGGGGGAAAAAACCTACAGTGCACAAGTGAATTCATATATTTGAACATAGTTGTTGTTGTATTAAATTGTTATAAACAATGCTTGTCAGACACACTTCCAGGAAATAGGAAACCAACCTGAGTAATCAGATATATGTGTTCTCAAGAAGAGAGACATCTACATCCGAAATGAAGAGCTCTCGCACACACAAGACGACGCACCCTACTTTACACAAAGCCCTCCACTGTTTTATAAAGAGTACTTTCAACAAGGCAGCTGAAAATAAAACTTGTTTGCTTTCCCTTATTCCGCTTTTAATTTTCTGCTCTCGTTTGTTTCTGTAGGCATCTTTCCATATTTTATTCTCTTTCTTCTTTCCTCCAGTGAAAGGGACTTTCATTGAAATTCATGCTCTCGAGGACCGGCACCCATGCAAGGCCAGAAGATAATAGGCCAACCTATTTACCCTGCAGTTTTATTTATCTTTTTTTTTTGCTCCTGCCCTCCTCCTTTTCCCCCCTTGGCTTTGGATTGATCATGGTCGCTGCAAGATGACAGCTGTCTCCTGTGCATTAGCATTGCAAATGAATTAGAAGAAAAAGAAGTGGAGCTTCAGTGTGTTGAGCCACAGGCCTGCAGTCAGGGCTGGGAGAGCAGATCAGCATCCTTACCAGGTGCTGCCAGGAGACTGTGGGACAAGGGACAGCTGACGGTGGAACATGGAGACGGCTCTATCATCGTTAGCTTTGACAAAACATTTTCAAGATGGCTCAATGAGCTTTTCGATTTCAATATCAGCCTTGATGACTTTATTATAATGACCAGTGGCCACATGGACAGATGAAATTTAAATGATGATTCTCTCTCTTTTTTGTTCTTATGTGGTGCAGAAGACCAGGCGGAATCTGTGTACCCAACCCAAGTAAACAATCGCACAACCACACATATCTGGACTAAAAGACATTATTCTTCTAAGCCTCACGGTTTATGAGCTATAAACGCAAAATCTCCATACTTGGCCACATGGTGGCATTGATGTTGATGCTGCTGTCGATGACTTTTTCTATAAGCTGAAGGAAATTGTCAGTCGTCCACTTTTTAAATTATGCTTTTATCACTGCATCTTTCTCATTGTGGCGGTTTGTTTTCAGGTTGTTTGGGGTGACCATTAAGACATTTTTTGTTCCACAGTTTCTCAATGGAAATTAATGTCAGAGGTTTGCTTATAGATCGTCATTTATTCAGCACTTTCTTAGGCAAGAGAGGGTCAGTCAAAGCAGAATTATTGACTCTTATTCATAAAAATCCAACACTGCAAGGACTCGGCACATATTGTGTCAAAAGAGCATCACGTGTGAAGGGAAAATGCATTTACTTTGGCAACATGATGAATGCAGCTGTATAAAACCAGGATCGATTGACAGAATGTATTAAATTCGTCCTTCATGCAGTCATGTATGTTAGTGTCCAAGGACAAATCTTATTAATATCACTTCTACAGGGAGGCAATACAGGTAGATGATTGTTCCAAACCCCCGCAAAGAAGTATTGTCATGGTAACCGGTGAGCACTTCAGACAAAGCTGCATGTATCCTCGTGGAGTGAGAACTCAAACACACATGCACATGAATGCATAAGCAGGAGTACAAAAATCAGAGAGAACGAAACAAAGCTTGTGTTGTGAAAGAGGCTGAAAGACTGAAAGTCTTTGCCATGGATGTTATGTTTACTTCATCTCTTCAGCTCTTGGTTGTGTGTCATATGCCCAATCAGTAGCAGTAGTAAGTAACTCTATACATTTACTCAAGTGCATTACGCAAGTAAAATTATGAGGTACTTGTACCTTACTTCAATATTCCCATTTCATTCTACTTTATACGTGTAGTCCACAAAATTTCAGAAGGAAATATTCTCCTCTACATTTACTGGACACAAGTACTCAGTGCTTACTTTTGGGATTAACTTTTTACATAAAAAACACATATAAATACGCATATAAAACAGAATGCTTTGATAAAGCCTCCTTCCACTCACAAATGTGTTCTGCTCATTGTTAATTCACTTGGATGTTTGACCTTCACCGTGCAGAATGATGTATGTGCACAGTCTGACACCAGAAGGATGTTTTCACATGCATCTGTTGCATATGGAAAGTGAAAGATCTCGGCACTTTACTTTCATCTGACTTCGACATGTGTTCATGGGATCAACATTTTCTGCGATTACAGGTAGTTAAGAAGCGGATTGTGGTCCAATAAGGAATTCACAAAAGTGTGATGTGAACTTGAAAACTCTGTCGAGTAGGAGACATATTGCGTCCAGTATTTTGACACTCACAGAGTCCGGATTTATATGTGTCCGGGTTTATTTATTATTCCCAGCTGAGTATTTTTACTTATCTTAAAACATATCTGGAGGGATTCTTTAGAGACTAAACCAGTTGTTCCACAACTTTTTTGGTTTTTGCTGTCTTAAAAAAAAAGACCCTTTAGAGGAGGCCAGACTCCCTTGGTTGGGAGCTACAGGAGCCATTTATTCAGCAGACCAAGTCCTTTACCTTTTGGTACATTCTCCTCATAATATTTTTTCTTTTTTAATTTAAGTTTGAATGCTAGAGTTTTACTTGTAACAGAGCATTTTTACTTTGCCATATTGGTACTTTTATTGAAGTACAGGATCTCAGTACATCCTCCCTGACTGATTAATCAGTTACCTGAGAAAGATCAGTGATGTAGCTTCTCTGCTTGAGCCCACCTCAGATTTCACGGGGCCAAAGAGCCATATAGAGGAAAGACAAGTAAACTGGCTCAGTCCTTTACAAACGCTAGAGTGGCCATCCTCCCACTGCCAGTCCCTCACACAGAACCACAATTAAATTCTTCGCCTACTCATTCTTCTTCTCTTTTTTGTCTCTTGAGGAGACACCTCACTTGAGAAACCACTGAGGCTGCTTTTTAAAGGTCCCTGTGTGGCAGGGTGACAGAGGACACCACTCTCTGCCTTTTCTCTCATTTGGAAAGACCGGGTGAAATTGAAAAGGGGGTCCTCAGCTCCCTCCCAGAAGACCCTCTCCACCCCTGATCCCCCCACCCCAATAGCACCCCACCGCCCCTGCCTCAGCCTGGGTGGACTTCCCTGGTCGGTTCTCAGACCTCCCTTGTCTGTGTGATACCAGTGGTATTGTGAGAGGCTGACAAAGAACAGGAAGCCTGGGGGTCGGCAGGGCAGGCCTGAAGGTCAGCTCAATCAGTCTCTGTATGATGGATGCAGCGCGGGGGCCGGGTCACCTGAAAATGCGCCAAACAAGATTGCCTAATGCATGCTCCTCTGCCCTGTTCTTTTAGCAGCTCCTACTCTCTCTCCCTCTAGCACACATACAAATAGAGATATGTACTGTCACTCTGTCTCTATGGATATATTTTGCTTTAAAAGACGCTGTATGGGGGGTTTTGCAAGTCCACCTAAATTTATGTTTAGAGAAGCCAGAAAACAGAGGCAGAAGATTTTGAAGCAGAAAAATACTGAGATGGGGACATTCAACTGGAGTTTTTAGGCAGACAGTTTGTTTCATAACTAAACTTTACAGAAAATACAAAGCTAATGCAAAGTAAATAAAAACCTGAACCTTGTCACTGCTCAGCATCTATGCATCTTCAGGTTTGGTGATTCTGAATTTCTCTGATTAATTTAAAGGATTATGTATAAGTGGAGAAAACTCTCCTCTTCCTTCAACTAAGGATAATAGTTTTCACAGGACTGTGATAATGTGAAGGATGATTCACAAACTAATGTAGTAGAAGAGTGGTTCATAATGGTGATTTAATTAATGTAGAAAATGTAGAAAAATAACTTCACCCAAATCACAAAAGAAAAAACACATCTACCCATTTACATTTTGTGTTGTTAAGTCATGCAAACAGTTTTGGCTTTATTTGCTCACTTTCTTACAACAGTTTCCATTTTTCAGGGGAAAAAAGTTTTAAAAACTGGCACCAATCTGACCAATCTGAGACACACTGATGTAAATTATTAATTATGAAAGTATCCCATGGACATCCCAGCAGCCTCAGCACTGCTGTGTCAGTGGAGGAGGTGTGACTTGTGGGGGCGGGTTGCTCCATCGTCATGGAGACCCCAGTGTGTGGGAAGCAGTCCAAACATGACAGGGCTGAGTTTACTGACTCAAGGTGACTGGGGATGAGGGCACAACAGCACAACAAGGGGACAATGGCCGCCCCATTAGCACTAATGGGGGACACATGTAACAGGATTAGGGTGAGGACACCTGGGGGGGGGGGGGTGGACCACATGGGGAGAAGCCACACCAGTCCCACCCACCCTCAAACCACCCCTGTCCTGTCCCACTCCCCTCCACTTGCACAAAACCTGCTACTGCTGTAGCGGGGCGGCTGGCTGTCCACCATGATGTCTGACGTTTCTTTAACCGGCAGAATGTGTCTCGACTTTTCTGTGAGCACATCCACACAAACTGCTGGGTGAAAATCTAATTACTCTTTTTTTAAAGGTTTTTATGTTTTAATGATGAGACATTTATGCTGCACTTGAATTTCTGAAACCATTTCAAAACTGGTTGATGAATCTCAAACTAAATGCTGTGTGGAAGCCATGGCTCTTTTTTTTTAGTTTCAAAGAAGTTGACATTTTTGAGAAGTTTTCCGTCACACTGCATATAAAACATCCTTTCGCATCTAGTTTCTCCCTTTTGTTTCCCAAGGTTACTAAAAATCCTCTCATTCCACAGTATTGTGTATATTCTGTATTAGCTTTTTCCAACTCTCCACTGAAGCCAAATGATGTTTGAAATATACAAACCCAAGACTTATTTTGGTAAGATGTTTTTTGTGGCTGCACTGTTCCATCAAATGTAATATATTCAGTATATCTGGAAAGTTTGGGATATCCATATCATTTTTTCATTTTTTGAATTTGCACAAAGTTTGGCTGCATGGCATGAGTTTCTTATGACTGATCTACCTGCATTCTGTGGCCAGTTTTAAATAAATTTACACTTTACAACAGGGTTAATGTAGCAGTGTAAATGGAATTATTGTAAATAGAAATTGGCACCTAAACAGTGAACATAAACTTAATTTACTGCATAGTCTGAAATTTTGAATACTGTGGAAATATTGAATAAGACATGAAAGAGACTTAATGGCCTCCAAATCTTAACAGTATGATGTTTTTGCTCAAACTTTTCCCCATTGCCACCACACTCACCCTCCTCGCAGCAATGTAAATCAAACGGAAATAAATCCGCGACAGAGGTCAACGAATCTCCATTGGTGGACTGTGAATCTAACCTGCCCATTTTGGCCCCTCCATCCCTCTCAGCTCATCCCTCATTCCCACTTTTCTGTCTCCCCCCCTTCTGCAAATTCCTGCAGTCAGCCCAAGACGCCCAGTCAATTAATAAGACATTGTCTCCTCCCCTTGGAGCCCCTGCACAAGAGGCCACCCAGGAGCCAGCAGGCCTCCCCTCTAAAGCTGCTTCACTGGTGGCCCCCAGGAATGCCAATCGCTTTGGGAACAGGCAGAACAGGCTAGGAATGGGGGGGGGGGGGGTCTGGGATAAGGTCTGGATAATAGAAACAGCCCCATCATGCTCATGTGCTGGGGCAAGCCAGTCCAAAATTGGAGGGCAACAAAAGGAAATGCGTTCCACTCCCAAGGATCGGAGGCTCTTCACCCCTCTACAGTCCAGCCTAAATGCCGCCCTGTGAAGCACACAAGCAAGAAGACCCACACAAACAGACACACACACACATTGGTTTGAGAACACTGCACAGGCTTACATTCACTTCCTGCTGGCTTACAATTAACTTACCCCTCAACCTAATCTAAAGCATTGAGCCAAAAATCACGATGAGACCGGACCAAAACATCTGCACAGGAGTGAAGGATTGTCAAGAGTTCAGCCTTGGGGCATCTCCATGGCCAAAGGGTTTGAGATGCTGGCCATTTACCGTAAATTCCGGACTATTGAACGCACCTGAATATAAGCTGCACCCACTAAATTTTGTGGAAAAAAGAAAAAAGAAGAAAAAAAATTGTACATATATAGACCGCACTATATAAATATATAAATTCTCACATTTGAGAACGTGGATCCACGAAATGTTTGGCATATATCAGCTAATCACTGCAGCACTAATTTCTTCTTCTAGAAGTTGCATATGGTCTCAGGGAGATTCTTTCCTTTATATTTGAACATGATGGTTCAGTGAGGTGTGTGGTGAGTGTAAAATTGTTGTTTTGACTTAAGTCATCAGTTTTTTTCAGATTGTTATAACCTATGTAAATATGTTTTGGTGGAATTGCTCATTTGCATTTTTTGATATTTCTTGTTGTTGTCACATTTAAACATTTTAAGTGCCAAGGGCTTTCAGCAACACCTTGTCAGAGAATTTGTGGGGGAGAACATGAAAGAATGTTACTGACAGATGTCTTCTTGAAATATGGTTGACAATAATACAAGTTGATGTGAACTAGAACAAAAGTATAAGTGCTTCAGGTTGTTGACACAGTGCTTTGAAGGACAAAAAAGGGTTTGCATAAATAGACAAAATTATGCTTTGTAGCACAAAAAAAGGTTCACATTGTTTTGATTTTATTACTTTTGCTTGAAAAGCTTTTCTTTTTTTCTTTTTTTTAATTTTCTTATCCTTACATTTCAAAACTGCCTGTGCAATCACTACATCATTGTACAAAAGAATCAGAGTCTACTATGGGTTTTAGGCACAAAAAAACCCCCAAAAACTAAATCAACTGACCACATCTTAGACTTGCTCATGAGTCTGTGGAAAGAGATTTTAAAATGTTTGTCTTCCCAGGTGTATTTTTGTCTTTCTTGATGTATTAGCTGATAGCCTCCTTCTAAAAATCTCAGTGATGGATTATAGAGTGCAGACCCTCAATGTGAATACTTGACCACAGAATACAACACACTGTTTAGTAATGGATAGCATGTTAATGCAGAAAGATTTCAAAGAAAAGAGCTGTCACGCACAAACACACGCACACACACACACACACACTGTATAATGAGTTTCCCCTGCTGAAGGTCCATATTGATATCCGTATCACAAAATTAGCCAGGCGAAAGTGCTCTGTAAGTGCACCATCGGTATTGTTGTATATAGTGGCAAGTGGGGTGAAACCACAATAAGTGGACTGAAAGGCATGCATAAAAAAAAAGTTTTGTTTTTTAAATAATGTGCAGCAGTACTGTATCAACCTGATT